>NC_136061.1:1508308167-1508736635 GCF_964261635.1 Lissotriton helveticus
TACATACAAATACTTTGTAATTCACTAACAGTAAAAAAAATCTGAAAACAATTACATTTTGTAAACTCCTTTAGCTGCAGCAGCATGTAGAAGCAGCCTTCGGGGTTGGGGCTTATATTGACAGACAGATACTCGTAGAATGTATTAGGGAAGTTATCCAGGGTGCACTTGTCCTGTCCCCAAGTGCGCATGTCGGGTTGGATGGCTGTCTTACTCCGGCCAGCCCAACACACGCACTAGAGGTGCCTCCACCTACATAATAATGAGCCTGGGGTGACTCAAAGTAATATCCCCCTTCCCAGAAATTAGCGTTGCGGTCCTTTGCCACAGCCAATCCTGGCACTGCTGTAATAGTAGGAGCAGGCCAGGATTGGCTTAGAGAGTGAGATGGTGGGCGGCTGTCTCTCCCCCATTTTCATGTGATCTGAGACTGGAACAGTCATTGGTTGAACCGACTGCCTGCTGTCCAGCTCTGAGGATGACCTGAGCGGACCATCCGACTCTGAGCGGGCTGAGGAGCGCTTCCGAGCGGACAGTATGAATCTCGAGGCCATGCTGCAAGGTAAGGAGTGCTGTCACACTGCTATTCCTATCTCCTTCATGAATGAGACCCGCATGAAGCCTGTGGTAGGCCTCTGCTTATCGTAAGAGCTGCGTGGGTGTGGTGCCGTGTCTACTCTGATACGGAAAAAAGTGGCCAAGCCCCTAATCAGGCAACTTGGACTCTACATGCAACAACAGAAAATTAAATTGATTGATATATATTTAATATCAGTTTATCAGTTTGCTAATTGCATTCTTTATGCCATTTAAAGTTCAACATAAACCTGCATAATTAATACATGAGAAATCATCTAGATATACAATACAAATACAATTTGTGAAAAATTCAGATTCAATCAAATTCGAACATTATACGTTCCAACCCAATGCATTTCGAGACCTAGGGCCAGATGTAGGTGGCCAATTACCGGTCGGTAACGGGCGAATTCGGCCGTTACCGACCGGTAATTGGATTTTGAGATGTAGGAGCATGCTTTACAGAATCGGTATTTTACCGAATCTGTATTTACAGATTCGGTAAAATTGCCGAATCGGTAAATACAGACTCGGTAAAAATACCGAGTCTGTAAAAGCACATGTAGGTAGCACATCTTTGAGTGCCGCAGGCCTTTCAGATTCGGTATTTTAACACCCAATCCAATTGGGTGTTAAAATACCGAATTCAGGTGTGCATGCACATGTGTGCATGCACACCTAGCCATGTGACAGACAGACATGCCCTTAGGGCATGTCTGTGTGCCACATGGCGCACATGCCTATTTTTGGGGTGCCAGAGGGTGTCAAAGTGACACCCCCTGCACCCTTGCAAAATTCGGTATTTACCGATTCTGTAATTACAGAATCGGTATTGCCCATTGATTCCTATGGGCTTCAAGGCCCATAGGAATCAATGGTCAATACCGATTCGGTATTTACAGATTCGGTAAATACCGAATCTTACCGATTCGGTATTTACAGAATCTGAAATACCTACATCTCCCCCCCTTCATATTTACCGACTCTTAAATACCGAATCGGTAAAATTAGGTATTTAAGAGTCGGTAAATATGAATTACCTACATCTGGCCCCTAGTCTCTTCGTCAGGGGTCAATCTGAAAAAACAATGAACAATAAAAGCAAATCAAACTCTGACCAAAATTCATTTGATGCAACATGTCGATATTAGTTTCACATATATATTTTTTGTTCAAACTCCACGTGTATAAAACCACCATCACCACAGTGATTAATCCTTAAAAAATAAATCAACTTACATGGAACGCCCTATAGATTCCGAAATTCCACTGCCAAAATCAAAAAGTTCAAGTTTTTAGTGAGTTGTTCTACTGAAAACCTATCAATTAGATCTACGTGAGACTATCAAATCTAAATACCTTTGAACAGAAATCCTTGTCGAATGAAGTTGGGTGAAGCAGCACGTAACTTCCAAGCCAAGTGCCAGCGTATGAGTTGTAACTCTCTGATCTGTAATATAATGTTAAAAAACTCTAATAACATAATACCCTTTGTGTACTTGATTCAAACATAAATGATATTGGTGAACCTTATTCACTAGCAGTGGTCGCTATTTCTCCTCAAAAGTAACCTCTGATACGGAGGCACAACTAATTGTGATGGATTAAATCCAAAGGAGGAGAAAGCCAGGGAGACATTTTCTTATGAAGGTAAATTGTATTTCAATCAAAGAACATGTTGGACATATACTTCATATGTACAAGAACATGAGGTGGTAGCACTGCGTTACATTAAATGCCATGTAACCATAAAGATACTGTGAACAAGTGCTTGTGAAGTTTGGGTGAAGGCGCAAGTAACATGTGATGTGGTGTATATACAGCGATTGTGGTGGGCGCCACAGGGCAGGTGAAGTTAAAACAGTTTCTTTACATTTGAAGTACCCAAAAAGTTATTGTTACAAAGTTATACTGATTAGATAGGGTACTCGTTTGATGGAGGCAGCAAGAGTTCCGCTGTGGAACTCAACGGCGTTTCGGCCTGTAGATGCATTAGGCCATCATCAGGACCAGGTTACGTAATATTTCATATGCAGTGCTGGGGATAGAAGGATACATGTATTCCTTTATATACGCTGTAGGTTGGCTGACCAAGACGGACAGATAAAGTAGGAAAAAGGGGGGAAAGGCTTTAAAATTCACGACCACGATGGCAGGGAGAGGACAGCGAAGGAGTGCTAAAAAACAACAGTTACCGCATGCCTAGGCTCATTGAAAAGAAGAGTGAGCTAGAGGCCCCTGTACATGAACAGTAGTAGACGTACTAAGGAGTCGAGGTTGGGCTCAGTTCAGCAAGGCACTGGATGTCCCAAGGAAATAGATGAATGAGTATGGGTGAGTAGCGAAGGGTCAATCAGTCGCAAGGGAGCTCCGGAGTGCTGCCTATATATAGGAAATCGGAGATGATAAATGGGGTTTACAGGGCGTATCTATGTCAAAGGGCACAGCACGTGGGGTGTGTGGGTCAGTCCCAGTGTCTGGCAGATGACCATGGACGCAAATTTGGGTGAAGGCTGGAGAGGTGGGGAAGAATGAGGAAGGGTGGGAGTGAGGATAGAATGACTCTGGTGGAGGTCCATGGAGTCATAGCAAGGGGTGCAGCAATGTGGGAGGGGAGGTGGAGCTCTGGAACAGTGTTTGCTGGGCCGCAGTAGGTTGTGCAGCTGTTGCACACCACTGTAAAGAAACGATCATGCAGGGCAGCCGGCTAGAGCTGGGGAGCTTGCTTAAAAGGTCAGAGGCTCGGCAACGATCTCCAAAGTCGAGGATATCAGCTGGGCGTGGCAGTGTGTATGGAAGACATGCTTCACTACAGGAGTCAAATCAAATCAAAATAAGCTTTATTCGATATTCACAAAGGATATCATAAAAGCAATCATTACATTTTGTTGAAACACAATCATCATAAAAGATATAAAAAGTACAAAACAGGATTTAAAAAAACGCGTGCGTGCATAGACTATCATAAAAATTTCCTGAATTTAAGCAGCAATTTTAAGAACTGTTCCATGGTGCATATGACATCTTTGTCCTCCAACTGTTGCAACCGAACAAAGGCATCTTTGCAGGTCCTCAAGCCCCATTCCTTAAAAAGAGGTCTCAATAAAGCTTTCCTGGGAACTAGGTAATATGTACAGAATAATATAGAGTGAATGTTCGATTGTGGGGAAAGGTCATCACAGGGGCAGGGGCAGAGATTTCGAGACCAATTGTTACAAGAAGGGAATGTTATTAGGCGGTAGAAGGAGCCCAATCTAAATCTAGTGAGAAGCATTCTAGAAAAATGGGAAAACTCAGAGGAAAGATACAATTGGAGACCCTTATTTAAAGTAATCAATTGGAAGTCCAAAATTGTTTTGTTTAGTTTTTGAATAGCCCACCTCTTGTCTTCCAGATGATCCATTAAGATCTTTCTCAGGGTTTTCCTAGAAATGTTCTCCAACGATATAGGATCAGTATATACATCTGGGCGTCCAATTTCGCAAAAAACACTTTTTACGTATGCCAGCCATTTCGTGTATTTTGCCCCTTCTAGTTTAAAAATATCCAAAATTACTTCTCGATTTAATGCAGCCTCCGGGGTAGACCAGATTTTATGCCACAAAAGCAGTGGCTCAACTTTAATTACATCTGAAATGTATGGTAGACCTAACTCTATGTGGGTCATGTAAACTGATGTTGATTTCGGTAATGCTAGTAGATACCTTAAAAAATGGTTTTCTACTATTTGGATGGATGATATATTCTCGATCCCCCACAGACCAGACCCATAAATTGCCGTTGAGACACATTTGGCTTTATAAATAAAAATAAGCTGTTTTACTGGTCTCCCCCCTATTTTGCTGGCAAAATCTCGGAGCGCCCCAATTGCTCTAACAAATGCAAGTTTCCTAGCTTTAACGGCAGACTGCCATATCACCTTTCTATGGACACAGATGCCCAAATACGGAAAATGATCAACTGTGTCTATTCTTTGACCTTCAATGAATATAGGACATGGGATTTTCTTTGATCCCTTACTGCATACCATGGAAAAAGTTTTGCCAATATTCACTTTGAGGCCCCTTTCATGCATAAAATTAGAAAAAGGAGTAACTGCTCTTTGTAGGCCCAGTCGTGTTTGTGATAAAATAGCCGCGTCGTCGGCATACAACAAGATTGGTACAGCTTGTCCTCCCACTTTCGGATAATCACATTCGATGTTTTTCAAGTGATCTCCAATGGCATTTATATAGAGAGAGAAAAGCAGGGGGGCTAAGATGCACCCCTGCCTCACCCCTCTGGTGATGGTGAACCTTGGAGAGCACTCCCCCCTCAGGCCAAAACGCACCCTGGCCCCCGCATCTCTGTACAAATTCTTGATAAAGTCGAGGATAGATGGATTTATCCCCAGCTGCTCAAGAACCTTCCATAACTGATCATGGACCACACAATCAAAAGCGGAGGATAAATCTATATATGTTACGTAAAGATTGCCCCTTTTCACGTCCACATATTTAGACATAAGAAGATGTAAGTTGAGGGTCTGCTCCACTGTGCCCCTTCCAGTTCGAAAACCATATTGTAATCTAGAAAGAACATCATCCTCCTCAGACCAGTTCTGTAAACGTTTTAAAATTATACGACCTGCGACCTTCATTAGAGAGTCAAGCAAGGAGATGGGCCGATAGCAAGATGGTAAATGCCTATCTCCTTTTTTATAAATAGGAATCACAATTGCCTCTGTCCAGGTTGGTATTTGGCCATACACATTTGCTGAGTTTAAGGCAGAGGTTAAGAGTGGGGCCCAAAAATAAGGCTCCGCCTTAAAAACATCCGCTGGGATGGCATCTGGCCCAGGTGCCTTCCCAGAAGGGCTCTCCCTTATTGCAAGTATGACCTCCTCCCACGTAAAAACAATGCTAGAAGTGCCCTTTCTCGCAGCTATTGCAGTAGGGGTTGAGGAAAGAAAGGAGTCCGAGGAAGAAGTATTGAGAGAGATAGGTCTACTATATAATTTTTGAAAGTAGGCAGCCCAGGTATCTCCGTCAATAGCAAGGTCCAAATTTCTCACAGGCATATTTACCCATGGTAGGGGGGCATTTACGAGTTTCCAAAATGCTGAGGAATCACGGTTCCCACAAGTTGTCAGCAAAGTCTGCCAAGCTTCCGCCTTCAGAGTTCTTTTCCTATTTTTTATGGCTAGGCGATATTGAAGTCTGGCCTCACGTATCTCCATAGGTATCTTTGGGCTCGAGTGTAAGGCTTTCTTCAATGATGTTTGTGCTCTAGTGCAGGCTTTATCGAACCACCCTTCAGGGGTAATAAGGCCGGGTTTGAACTGGCGGGTAAGTAACTTTTTTAGGCTTTCCTGTATTTTCAGGAAGGCTTCAAGGATTACTTGGGGCTGTTCAACCAAGGACAAACATGTGTGTACCTCCTCCCACCTCAAGTTTAAAAGATTTTTAAGGAGACTCAATGGATTGAATTTTTCCCATTTTAGGGTGTAACCATTTAGTGCTCCTATTTTAATGGGTTGCTCATAGGTTATTAAAGGGTATTTGTGGCGAAGTGTTGGAGGTAATACCACAATAGATAGAGTCAAGGGATAATGGTCCCCATATAGGTGATCAAGAGTGTCCCAGGATGATATAAGGGAAGCATGCGTCCTTGAAAAGAGAACAAAGTCAATTGTAGAATTTGCTCCTCGTCCGTGAAAAGAAGGTTTAAAAGGTCTCGGTGGAGAGCATATGTCGTTTGCGAAAAATAATTTAAAAGAAGCCATAAAATTGTTTAGTGCCTCCCCTGTTTTGGTGTGTAAGAAGTGATTTGAGATGTCAGTTTTAAAATCATTTTCCATTGGGGGAGAAAAATCACATGGGCCTCTTAGAGTGTTTTGACAAATATGGCAATTGAAGTCACCCATAAAGGCAGTCACACACTCACCCCCACACCATTCTTTTATCGAAACAACGACATTGCACAAGTCATTTAGTGTTTTCTCCAACCCCTCTGAGAGCATGTTATTATAAAAATTGATTATTAATAGGGTCAAAGAAGGGCCCATTTCAAAGAGGATTATTTGATAGGAATCCCTAAGGAGGTGTTTCCGAATCTTTAATCCTAAATCTACACTGACATATATAGTCAGGCCCCCCTTAGGTCTACCTTGCTTGCTCTCTATCGCTGGCGAGTTGAAAGTCTTATAGCCCAATATATGTTTCGGGGTCTGTGCCCAGGTTTCCTGAAAACACAGGACAGAGCAGGAAGTTACCACATCTAACCATCCTGGTTGAATGATTTTTGAGGAGATGCCAGCCACATTCCAGCTAAGTGTCTGTAGGTTAGGGGATAAATTCCGATTTTCCAGTTGGATAGAGGAATTGATTGTGATGTTTGGCTGTTGGGCGAGGGATAGCATGGTTGTTGAGACGGGAGTAATAACATCCCTTACAGATCTCCTTTCTCCTCAGTCACTGTACCCCAGAGGTCCGTTTATGAGTGGTGCGTTGGAGGATGTGTCAGATGAGGAAAGTCATTCATTTTCGTCCAGACCACCAAGAGTTTCATGGTAATTATAGCAAGGAAGGTTCCAGGTGGGGGTTTTAGGGGGAAAATATTGACCATATCCAGCAAAGTTGTGTGTAGAAGGTAAGGGGCGTGAGTTTTTCATCATACCGTGCCTAGAAGGATAAGTGTTATGAGATGATCTTTGGTGCCGTTGGATGGGAAATAGGTCATGATGCGGTTTAGGGCAATTCGACTTTCTAGACATTAGTGCCTCTGGGTAGAAGTATGATACCTCTTTAGGTGTAATCGGGCCTCTATTTAGGCCTGTAAACCAGTCCCTTATGTGCGCGATGATTCTAGGGTCTTTAAAAGTAATAATAACTACGTCTCCCTCTATATCTTTGGTACGTATACCGACCCAATTAGTTCTTCGCACCATAATAATGTCGCCATTTATGTGAGGTGGCAATGGCCTGTTGGTTTTTAGCCAAAAAATGACTTTGTTCTTTAGACTGGTATGGTGTTCATACCTTCCTGATGGTAAGGGCAAAACCCCTGTTAAGACAATGACATTATGTGAGGCTACTGGGGGTAAGTCCACATTTCTTTCACTTGTATGTCTATTAGAGTTAAAGTCAGCCTTTTTCTGTTCCCATACAGGATTTTTAGGCCCTGTTCTGGCTGATTCCATCAGCGAATTTATTTGGGCAGAATAGGGCTGGCGATTTGAAGGCAGTTTTTCTAGGGCGACTGGAATGTTGTTAAATGGGTTCAATTTTACAGAAGAGGGTTGTACAGTGGAAATATTTGGGACAGGTATAGGTCTGGATTTAACCTCTTTAGGTGGTTTCTCTGCCTCCTTTGTGCGTAAAGAATTCACTTGAGCATTACTGGTTGTGGTTTTTAAGTTTTGACCATTTATAAGGGTATCCAGTTGATCGCCTAGTCTCTTTACTCTTTCAACTATTGGGAGTAGTAGAGCTTTCAATAAATGCTCCATCGCATCTACAATTTCTTTTATGGGAGGTGGGGTATGAGAGGTAAGTGTTTTTTTAGGTACATTTGGCGCCCCTTCCACTATTTGAGGCAGTTCTTTCCTAGGTAGATCCTTTGAGGGCATTTTTTTGCTTACAAAGGTGTCTTTAGTTCCCAATCCTCTTTTCCTACGTTTTTTTGGGGGCGAGCGAATGGGTTGCTGTTTCTGTTTTCGGGAGTATTTTGCCGTCGGTATCTTTGGGCCCTTTTGTAACGAGAAAGGATTTTGGGTTGATGATAGGTGTTCAACATCTGGGATCATTTGTGGTTCTGTAGAAAATATTCTAACAGGTTCACGCGCTTTGAAGGTTTTAGGAGTGACAAGGTCGATGAGGTCAATGGATTGATTAATGCCGGAGATGGACGGTTCAGGTTGACTGGCAGTGGATATATGATTTTTAGGGGACGAGCTGACCTGAAAAATCAAAGGGATATTATCCGTGTTAAACAGGTCAGCGTCGGTGTTTTCCCTGGAGGCGTTGTGCAAATGCAAATCAGGGATAACTTTAAAAGGAGAGTCTAATGCAGTGTTTTTAAGTTGCTCGATAGAGAGCCTGCGAGCAGCTCTACGCTCAGCCAGGGCCAGGTCCCTATCAACTTCGGCTACAGCTCTTGTGAAGTATTTATCCAGGGGGCCCAAAAAAGAAACACCTACCCTAGTTGGGAGATCATCACCGGGAGGTGTAGACATTTCATGGACGGCGTCGCAGCGCGTGTAAATATGCAGAACACAGGTACGGGATGCAAAACGTTAGGGGATCGGCCAAGCCGAGCCTTGTCTGGCCTTGGAGGGCCGTAGAGGGCCCGCCCTTTGCCCGGGCTTCGCCCCGAGCTCCGTCCCGCGCGCGTCCCGCGTCACGGGGGGGCGTGCTGGCAGTTAAATGCGTGTAGGCGGTGGGCGTGGCCACCGGGGGAAGAGGCACCAGCTTGGCTGACTGTGGGATGCTGGTCCTCGCAGTCCCCCGGTCGGCGCTCCTAACGCTGTTGCTTGCCTCAAAGCCTCAACCCCGTGGACTCCAGCTGGGAGCGATGACAGCTCTTGCCGGTTGCAAGACGCGCTCACACCAGCGAGTCCGCTGCAGCGGGGAGGCTTATTCCGCACGGTGTATGTCGATTAGGTGAAGTTCAAATCCCTCAGCAAACTCCAGATACGGGAAAGACACTGTGAGCGGCACCCGCGTAGCGGGTGTCGCGAAAAGTGATAAAGGCGGGAGGCGGTGGGCGTGGCCGCCGGGGGAAGAGGCACCAGCTGGGCTGACTGTGGGATGCTGGTCCTCGCAGTCCCCCGGTCGGCGCTCCTAACGCTGTTGCTTGCCTCAAAGCCTCAACCCCGTGGACTCCAGCTGGGAGCGATGACAGCTCTTGCTGGTTGCAAGACGCGCTCACACCAGCGAGTCCGCTGCAGCGGGGAGGCTTATTCCGCACGGTGTATGTCGATTAGGTGAAGTTAAAATCCCTCAGCAAACTCCAGATACGGGAAAGACACTGTGAGCGGCACCCGCGGAGCGGGTGTCGCGAAAAGTGCTAAAGGCGGGAGGCGGTGGGCGTGGCCGCCGGGGGAAGAGGCACCAGCTGGGCTGACTGTGGGATGCTGGTCCTCGCAGTCCCCCGGTCGGCGCTCCTAACGCTGTTGCTTGCCTCAAAGCCTCAACCCCGTGGACTCCAGCTGGGAGCGATGACAGCTCTTGCCGGTTGCAAGACGCGCTCACACCAGCGAGTCCGCTGCAGCGGGGAGGCTTATTCCGCACGGTGTATGTCGATTAGGTGAAGTTCAAATCCCTCAGCAAACTCCAGATACGGGAAAGACACTGTGAGCGGCACCCGCGGAGCGGGTGTCGCGAAAAGTGCTAAAGGCGGGAGGCGGTGGGCGTGGCCGCCGGGGGAAGAGGCACCAGCTGGGCTGACTGTGGGATGCTGGTCCTCGCAGTCCCCCGGTCGGCGCTCCTAACGCTGTTGCTTGCCTCAAAGCCTCAACCCCGTGGACTCCAGCTGGGAGCGATGACAGCTCTTGCCGGTTGCAAGACGCGCTCACACCAGCGAGTCCGCTGCAGCGGGGAGGCTTATTCCGCACGGTGTATGTCGATTAGGTGAAGTTCAAATCCCTCAGCTAACTCCAGATACGGGAAAGACACTGTGAGCGGCACCCCAGGAGTCATAGGGATGGGAATGAGGTGTCAAGGCAGGAAGGTCCTGTGGCTGGGATCACTCATGGGAGGCACCGGGGTCTGGAGCGGCAATGCCTCATAGACTGATCCACAGGAAGGTGGAGGGAAAACGGGGTGGAACACTTACTCCAAAGAATCAGCAGTCGTGGATCAGAGCGCTGTAGTCGGCATCAGTTAGGCTATGTGAAAGGTGCTTGGTGCGGAAGTGGATAAGGAGCTGCAGCCGGTCACGTGGGTGCTTGAAAACCAACAGCTAGAGCGCGCTGGGACAGTGAGTGTGCAATAGAAAGGGAAATTAGAAAGAAAGGCTAGGTAAGGGAAGAGTTCACAGGGATAACATGGAGGAAGAATATTAAATATGAGGATATACAGATTTAACACATTCTACAGGCATAGATATATATATATATATATATATATATATACCCGCTTGTTTGATAAGTAGCACACAGTTAGGTTTTGCTCAGATATCTTCACCTAACTGTCCAACCTCGAAGCATTCGGTAAAGGCCTGAGCTGGTCCCAGAAGATCGCATGTACTTACATAAACACATGCTTGTCCCCTGCCATACTGAAGTGGTGGCAGTAAAAAATGCTTAGCACTGGTCAACACACATACCTCACAGCTTAGAAGTGAACTGTGGCAGCTGGTCAGAAGTTTGACACACTACAATAATGCAGTTGCAAAGCTAGGCCAAACTGACTAACCACCATGTCCTCCTATCTAGTTCCACTGCTTTTATCAGCGGCGGCAGTAGCAGCACGGGGCTGGGCGCAGCCTCCGACACTCTGTCCTTTGGGCAGAGGAGCCGATGGGAGGACGGGGCAGAGCTGACCGCAGCTCGGGTACATTTAGGGGCATATTCACAAGAACGTCTGCTAAACATCACCAAAAATGCTAATGGACCTTTACACATCGCAGCCTATTACGGGAAAATAACCCTGTGTCAACGTGGAATTCACAACAAGGCAGTAGCATGCGATAGTCTGCCGAAACCGTGGCCAATGTCCACAATACAACTACCTCAACGGAGATAAAAACACAAACCACAACACAAAAAACGTGCGAAGTGCCCATTCGCAATGAGGAAAGCAGGGATAAGCACTGCCAGGCCCGCAACACACATGGCAGGCTGAAATAAGCACAACAAAAGCCTGAAAAAAGAGACAATCCAAACAGAAAACAAAAGACAACCCGAGCTAGCACACAACCCCACAAGCCCCATTGGCAACAAAACATTGCACATGGCAGGCCATCTCGGTCAAGGTGAATGCAATCTGAGAGCGGAGGAGGATAATGGAAGTAAACCAGAACATCTGGAATGATGCAAAACGCACAAGCAACCAGAAACATACCGACAACAAGAAGGCAGCAATGCACACCGGAGGTGGGAGGCCAGTGCCACACCAGGAGCTAGATGACATGGTTGAAATGGTGTCCACCGGATCACTGAAATAATATCGAGGGACAGAATATCGACCAACAAAAATATCGTTGACAAAATATCGAGAGACAAAATATCGAGTTCCTATCTACAAACAGGTAAGTACAAAAATATCGAGTTAAAAATATCGTTTACAAAAATATCGTTGTAAAAAATATCGACTTTAATAAAAACAATGTTTAATTACATTAATATAAAAAATGTAATTACTAAAATATACTTAACAATACTTAAAATAACTTTTAATATTTAAATAATTAATGAAAGTAAAAAAATAATATTTTTTTAATCATATTTCTTAAAACATATATATATATATATATAGTAACAAAATTTAATTAAATAATAGCCAATATTATTAACGTACAAATACAATAGAGTAAAAATTACTATTCCCACTCCAGTGGGTGCAACAGTAGGGAAAGCGTTGGATAGCGTAGGGGTTAAAATTACTATTCCCACTCCAAGGAGTGCAACAGTGGATATATGACGTTACAACGCAACTTTTACAACGCACTACCATTACAACGTAAGTATTGGTAAGTATATAATAATTTTTATAATTTAAATTATTTAAAATTAATTTAATATAATTTATTTTAATTTAATTTCATTAAATTAAATTAATGTAAATTTAATTTTACTTTATTTTTACACTGTACCCCTGTACCCCAAAAACCCAAAACTGACCCTGAACCCTAAAAAAAACTTTTTACCCAAAACACCAAAACTGACCCTGAACCCTAAAAATACCCCTTTACCCAAAAACTAAAAACTGACCCTGAACCCTAAAAATACCCCTTTACCCAAAAACCCAAAACTGACCCTGAACCCTAAAAATACCCCTTAACCCAAAAACTAAAAACTGACCCTGAACCCTAAAAATACCCCTTTACCCAAAAACTAAAAACTGACCCTGAACCCTAAAAATACCCCTTTACCCAAAAACTAAAAACTGACCCTGAACCCTAAAAATACCCCTTTACCCAAAAACTAAAAACTGACCCTGAACCCTAAAAATACCCCTTTACCCAAAAACTAAAAACTGACCCTGAACCCTAAAAATACCCTTTACCCAAAAACTAAAAACTGACCCTGAACCCTAAAAATACCCCTTTACCCAAAAACCAAAACCTGACCCTGAACCCTAAAAATACCCCTTTAATTTAACATAATTAGCAATTAATCAATTAAATTAAATTAATTACCAATTACATTTTAAATAATTAACAAATATTATTTAATTACCAATTAATTAAATATTACTACCAATTAATACATTTACATATTTAATTAATTATAATTAAATTACTTCCCACCCTATTCCCCTATAAAACCACAACCCGCTACAGGAAATAAATTATTTTAATTTACATAATTAGCAATTAATCAATTAAATTAAATTAATGACCAATTACATTTTAAATAATTAACAAATATTATTTAATTACCAATTAATTAATTATTACTACCAATTAATAAATTTACATATTTAATTAATTATAATTAAATTACTTCCCACCCTATTCCCCTATAAAACCACAACCCGCTACAGGAAATACATTATTTTAATTTACATAATTAGCAATTAATCAACTAAATTAAATTAATTACCAATTAAATTTTAAATAATTAACAAATATTATTTAATTACCAATTAATTAATTATTACTACCAATTAATAAATTTACATATTTAATTAATTATAATTAAATTACTTCCCACCCTATTCCCCTATAAACCCACAACCCGCTACAGAATAAAATTACACAATAATTACAAAAAAATCATTAATTAAAAAAAATTATAACATAAAATGACACTTTTCACACATATTATAACATAAAAACACTATAAATAATTAAATATTATTTAAAAAACGATATTTTTTACTATCTAGATTATATACTTGGATATTTTCACTTTCTATATTATTTACAGTCGATATTACTTCACTTACCTTAAAAACGATATTTTGACTGTCGATATTCTGTCCTGTCGATATTTTGTCCAAACGATATTTAAAACTCGATATTCTGTCCAAACGATATTTTGGAGTCGATATTATGTCTGTGCACCGTGTCCACCACATCAGTCTGGAGACTGTTGCAGGACTTGGGGACCGGAAACTTCCCAAAACAGACACAACAGCAAAAGGGAGAGGAACCAGCAGGGACCTGGGGGAGATGGGCACAATGGCACACATGCACAAGTAAGCACAGCACCACTGCAGACAAACCATCCGCAAGAGGAACAACACCAACTAAGAGCACAAGTCACACAACCCGGCAATATCACACCACAGAACAAGCACAGAAGTGAAAACCACGCTGCCTAAAGGGGAGAAGGGTGAGCCAAATCAGGGCTGAAGGGACATCTCACACACAGTGCAGCACACATACATAGTAAGCAGAGAACCACAACCTCGAATTCAATGTGGCACAAACACCAACATTTGCACAACTGAACGCAGGACACAAGGGCACCCGCCTGGTACCGTTAAAGGGCAATACGCACCTGGCTAAACACGACACAGGGACATGACAATGCACAAGTTCAAACCCACAGTCCTGATGGGTTAGCAACGCACGCATGGCAGGAAGCTAGAGAGTCCATGACACACACTTTGGCATACAAATCAAGACACATTATAGTTGGAGACAAGTGAAAGTGCCAAAACTTTATCAACAAATGCGTATCAGTATGGCCAAGAGAAGTGCCACAATATGGAGACCAATGCACAAGCATGTCTGAATGAGGAACGTAGGACACCTCGGGGGAGATCATCACTAACACAAGTTCGTGCCAACCTGCGTCGGTTGTCGGTGCAAGGATCATGATTCCAGGCCACAGCAGCCATGTCCACTGTCGTCTTGGGACATGTGACCAGAATCCCAACATGCAACCAGGCGTTTGGACACATGCAATGGGTCACATCCAGTTGTGGCTGTAGGTACCTTGTCACTCGTCCAGGAACGCGAGTGCAGCTGCGTAGGCCAACATCTCCAATGTCGTCCACCACATCTGACATGTCGTCGACATAATCCATCAGCTGACCCGGACAGGTGTGCTGAGTCCAACCACTGGCCCCAATGTGCACCACAGCCCAATCGGGTAGTGGCTCAATGTGCTCACTGCACACGAGGACTCATGCAATCTCCAACATCCAGTGTCCAGCCAGCATGCCAAGCATCCATGCATGCCATAAACAGGCATCACATTGATACTCCAGGTCATGGGCTAACAGGGGGCGCACACACCCGTGGTAATCCAGCTCAGCTACTGTTACGTTGGAGATGCAGACATCCATGGTCCACTTGAATATGCACGAGTGACAATGCAACACAGGCTGGGTGCAGGTGGCATCCTCAAGGCGGAAGCTCAGACGGTAACTGATCAGCAAAACGGCCAACGGCAGTGCCCCCAGTACATGCAGCAGACGTACATGGTACAGGTCCACCTGACTGGATCCGGGCTTGTGTTCGGGATGGTCTGCCATGGCGTCAGTGGCTCTGCGCCAGTCTTGTAGATGAAATGGCACAGCCCGGTGCAATGCGCAGTGTCTGTGTACAACGGATGCAGGCCTGGGGTGGAAGTACGTGTGAAGGCCATTTCACGCAAGCCAACTATGATCGAGGACTACTTTGTGTGGGATGTGTACAAGTTGGTCTCACTTCGGGCAGTGCGTAGTGTGGGAGTCGCAAGCAAATGCCATTGTATCTGTCAGGGCATGCTGGCCAAATGCCAGTTCCTGCTCGGAGCTGCAGATGTGCTACCGCCTGATAGTTCAGACAAAGGACCTTTCATCCCTACAGTAACGTCACCAGCTGCATGCATACAGGAGATGCACAGGGCCTGGTGTGGGTGTGGTGGGATGTCTGCAACCCTGGGTACACTGTGACGCTGGCCTTTGAAGGTGTGCGGCCACATGAGTGTAGGCCAATGGACCGGATAGGGCGGACACAAGTGTACAGCCCATGGCTGGCTGAGATCGTGCTGCAAATGAGGCCAGGCAAATGACTCATGCATCCACAGGGCTGATACACATAACACTTGGCATGCATCTGCCAAGAACCCGAACGTTTTTGCTCTCCTACATGTCCCTGTACGTGCGGACCCGCCCTCCTGGTGCATGATACATTGCAACATTGACTACTGTGGGGCTGGTGATGACTACACCCCAACATAGAGACGCACTTACCGCCCTTCCTGCCCATGGCCAGGTTCGAGCCACGCCCTGCTCCCCCTGCCAATCCGGCACAGCCCTGCACTGACCTGACGTACGCAGGACCAGCACATGCGCTTGTGCATGCAGAGGGTGCCTGTGAAGTGACATGGTAACATCCGCTGAAGACAGCACACTGTGATGTTGCAGGGCCCGTGCCCAGAATGCTGACACAATGACCACACAGACACACTTGCTCAGATGGTTTGAATGGCTTCGTGCACGTGCGCACGGCCACATTAATTAGCAGGCACACATACTGAGTGCCACCTATGTTGGATGTGTGTGGGGTATGTGCACACCAAGTCCGGTCCAGCATGAGGAAGATGCAGGAAACCACCAGGCCATGGACTCAGATGCCATCAAGGTCTAACCAGATAGTGCCCATGACTCATTGCGCACAGAGTTAGTGGCACCAGTGCTGTTAGGGGATGCCGCCTTCGATGAGGCGTGTCCAATGGAGTGGACTCCTCCACATCTCACCCAAGACACAGTTCCACATGTGTGACCTACTGGACCACAGTGTAGGCCTGAGGCAGCAGTCAGCGCAGGGCCACAGACACATGACGTTGATGAGCCCAAGACAACCGTCACAGAGGTCATCCAATATATCAGAATAATGGGTCCTGGACGTGACCAACACAGAGTCAGTGGCCCCGGATGCACTGTGCCCGGAACGGGCACACCGCCACAAGGATGGTGACTTGTGGTGCAGTCAGATGGGCCATGCGACCTGAGCGGGTCCTCATCAATTTCTGAGGTGTATGTGGCAGAGGGTTGCGGGGGACAGTGGGAGGTGTCCTCCAGGGCATGATGCAGAGGGTGGAGGCTGTCTGAAAGTAGCAAATGGAGGAGGGGAATGCCACAGCATCGTTTTCGCCACAAAGTCAGTGCCACTGACATGATGGCGATGACAATCCCAAGTCCATGGACTCAGTCGCCACCAGAGTCCAACCAGAATGTGTCGTAGGTCTCGGGAAACAGACTTAGTGGCACTGGGGCTGAAAGGGGATGTAGACTGTGATGAGTCCTGTACAATGACGTCAAGTAAGCCATAAATGAATCAAGGCTGAATTCAAATTTGTGTGTGACCTACTCGATCACAGTGTAGACCTGAGGCAGCGCTCAGCACGGGCCATTCACCAAATGTCGCCAGCTTAGGTTGGATGGCCCCACAGGCCTGCGCACTTCAGGTTCAGTGGCACCATGGGACGCTGACTTGCGGTGAACAGTGTTGATGGCAGCAGGTCAGTTGTTGATAGTGTTTGATCACCTCCGTGACTCTGATCCAGCTTTGGTACGGATTGAGCTGCATCTTCCTCTTACTCCTCTCTGTGCATTCACTGGTGTGTCATTCATGAGTTGCGACTAATGCTAAATAAGGGCCCGGCTGGTCCGCAGGGTAGGCCAGGGCCCTCATCCATGTGTGGCTGGCTGGCGTTGAACAGGGTTAGTGGCACCTCGTGTGGCTGGCTGGTGTTGAACAGGGTTAGTGGCACCTCATGTGGCCGGTTGGCATTGAACAGGGTTAGTGGCACCTCGTGTGGCTGGCTGGAGTTGAACAGGGTTAGTGGCACCTCGTGTGGCCGGCCTGCCATATGGAATTATGCCTCACTGATCAATGGAGTCTGGTGCTGTGGGCACTGCCACGGACTTGAGGTCACTCCTATTCAGGACTCAGGACACAGTTCCACATGTGGGACCTACTGGGCCACAGCAGATGTCACAGGACTGGTGCTTGGAGCTTGCACTAGCACGTGGTGGGCCCTCTTTGACACATGCCAGTGTAGGCAGGTGAGGGGATCCTTGTTGGTGCACTGGGGCAGGCATGACAGGTCTGGGGCTGTAGCAGGCCCTCAGGGACGCAGGCCCCGCCGCACTTGGCGTCGGACTCATGTCGGGAAGAGTGGCGCAGCCCTGGCTGAAGCGTTGTCCATTCCGAATGAGAACCAAGACTAGTGCGATGGGCTTTTTGTTCACAACCCTACGTAGGTCTGTCGTACGCTGGTCCAACCTACTACGCACACGCATGCAGGGGGTGACATAACGTGCAACATTTCCGCATTCTGCCCCACCACCTTTGGGGACATGGTAGCATCCACTGGCCACTGCACTCCATGCACCAGTAGTTGATCTCCACATGGCCATTTCCGTGGTTTGCACTCTGTGGTCTATCCGGCACCTCCATGCCACACCTGGCATTGGTTAGGTTCACATTCGTTAGTCACTTGCCGCTCTCGCACATGCCTGCTCAATGCTCCTCCTCACATCCTGCTATTGTGTGTCTGTGGTGCCATGCTGTGGCTGGGTTGTGGGCATGGCAAGGCTGGATTCCCCATGGAGTTGTGTTGTCGTGTCTGGTCGGTTGGCATGTTGTGTGCCATGTTGGATGTAGTTGTGCTGAGTGCTCATTGGCAGTGTTGTGAGTTGCATGACTGTGGGCGGCCGGTGTGTTTCAGGTGGGCCTGCTGTCTTTGTGTACGCTGCCTCTGTGGTGTTCCTGGGCGTGGTGACGGGCCTGGGGTGGTTGCGGTGGGTGTTGTGGCCCTCATGGGTATCCGCATTACATGATCCTTGTCTCCATGGTATAGGTGGGTCTTCAGGTGTGACTCTTGGCTGGGCTCCCTTTCATGCTGCAGGTAGTTGTCCTGCTTTACACCAGCAATGAGGAGGTGTTAATTCCCTGCTGCTACCGCAGCTTATCGCATGTTTTTGTTTTGCATTGCGGATCTGGCAGTTCGTTGTGAAAGTGGTGTTGTGGTTTTTTCGTGTGTTTTTGCACGGGAATGCCTACTCTAAATTTCATTAGGTTTAGTTGGTGTTGTCCACCGTGGAGGTAAATTTTGGAGCAGTTTTCACTGGAATTCAGGCGATGTCTGTAGTTTTCACCAGCTTTTGAATGGGGTGTTAAATCTATCTCCACTTTTGGTGCGTTAACGTTGAGATAAATCGGATATAAGTCCTTGTGAATATACCCCTTGGTATCTGCTGGAGGTAAAGCTCATTCATCCTCGTGCCTCAGTCTGTGGTGCACACACACTGGCATAGCTCCTCGCCCTCTACCCTACAACCTCTCTCTGCTTCTCTGTCACTCCTTCCATTGCCTAGCCGGTCTCGGACTCCTCACCTTCTTTGCGGAGGAGGCTGGCAGCTGGCTCTGCTCTCTCTTACTGCTCTCCTCACACTCTTGGACATTTCCACACGAAGCCATAGTTCTGATCCAGTAACACCCTCCGCCCTGTCTAAGATGCTAAAAAATAAACGATTGATCCCATGAGGTGCAAGACCAGAATTTTATCACAGAAAAGCTGTCTTTTTACAATGTTGTTTTTGTTCTTGTGTCCAGGACAATCCCACTGGCTAGTGGGCCATTTAATAATTGTCTAACCACAGTGTGCAAGCTGTGGGATTTATGGCTTGTTTTCCAAACAAAATGCCTAAACAGACTTTCCGTATCTCACCATAATACAGTCTGTGCAATGCAGCACTCTGGACTGACAGTACTCGCTATCCTTAGATGTTGTTTTCCAGTACTGGCTGGTTTAAGTGTGCCAGCGGGTGCAGGGGCAAGAGCTGTACAAACACCATGCCCTATGTTCCACAATTCTCAATCCATCCCTGAGTAATGTGCCCAGGACCACACATTATTTGGTACAGGTACGAAAAAGTATACTGGAATTCAGGACTCCCGGTTCCTCTGTCAGCTGCTTCTGCCTGCTCCATTCTATGTTCCTACTGCATAGCAGGAGAAAAGCATCTTCGTTATTTATGTGTAATACAGACTATACCATCTTTCTCACACTGTCCTGTGCACCACACACCACTCCTCCATTTTCTTTTTTCCTATTCTCTCTCTCATCTCATCTGTCTTCTCTCGAATTCCATTTATTCTGCTGCTCTAGCTCTCCCCTCAACCTCTCCTTCTCTTACATCTCACACATTCTTTACCTCTCTACCCGATTCCTCTCTCCCCATCATTGCTGGTATTATGTTTTGCTCATTGTTTCCCACTACCTCTCTCTACTTTCCTAGCTCCCTCTCTCATCACAATCTCTCAGTTCACACATAATTTCCCCCATAACCCCCGCACTCTGCCCCACTCCTACATGCACATGATATCACATTTCCTTTCAGTACTCCCTCTCCCGCCAATGAAGCCAACTACACATTTTCATTTCGTGGTGGTCATTTGTTGGCCACAGTTTATTAGGGTTACAAGGAAACATGTATATACTTTGCATTTCGCATGTTATGTCATTATACACTTCCTTGGTATTGTCTCTTGGCCCTTCTGGGCCGGTTCTTTTGTAGGTTGGAAATTTCTTTTGCCTCATTTGTGCGGGAAGGGGGTAGCTTCTGTCCCAGAGTTAGGCCGCCTCGCTTCCTTGTCCGGCTTTGTTGTGCCGTGTCATCCGGCGGGGGCTGGGCTGCGAGCGCCGTCTCTGTTTGCTACCCCTTCCTTTGGTAGGCCAGGTTACCCAGCCGTGAGGCATCCCAGACTCACTGTCCTTAGGCCACCTCATCCAGCCGTGAGGCATCTGAAGATGAGTGGACCTATTCTGACGCACCACCCTCTGGTGTGCCTCCGTACCAACCGATCTCAGCGTAGTCCTTTGCCACGCCGTCAGGAAGGCTGCCGTCTTCCTGCGGCTCCCCCCACTACGTCCTGTCTCTTTATTGACAACCTGCCAACACCATTGCGCCCCACAGGTTGCTCCAGAACATTCCCATGCCCTCCTCAGAGAGGTGCACCCCATCACTAGCGTAGTATTCCGGGCGGCCCGTGTGTATCAGCCCATGCCTGATTGATCCCAGACCGTTTGTCCTGCAGAACTTGCTCACTGTGAGGTTCAACTTTTTTCTCGAGTTCTCGACCCCTTATAAGATTCCGCCCTGCACCATTCCCTTCTGATGATCAGCTCGGACCAGATTATTGCTGTGCATTTAAATGCCGTGGACGTCTCTATGAGGTCTTTTTGTATCCCGAGGAGGAGCGTTCTCTGCCCGATACCGGACAAGTCGTTCCCCTCAAGGTGAATGATCAGAACTTTTGGGTGCCGCCACTCTTCCTCCCGTAGGCCCTTGAGGGTCGCCGACAGCTGCTCCCATTGCATGCCAGACCGGCCGAACCACCGGATGCATGTGTGCCCTGATCTGTCCCAGAGCGTGCGGCCCCTGCATTTCCACCAGGCATCCATCCGTCTGATAAATGAGTGCCCCACCACCCATATCAGGTGTGGTCTTCTTCCTGTCGAAGTAATAGCAAAACGACCAGTCACTCGCTTGTTCGCCCCGCGTGCCCTCAGGTTATAGCTGCTGCGGCCTCACGTATGTTTTGTATGCCCGTGAGCACCACCTCCCTACTGCCTGTATTCCATCCCCTGTTGTGCAGCAGTTGTGGCTGCCCCTATCCGGAATGAATGGGACCCGAAGCCCCTCGGGGGCAGGCCAGCTCTGCTGAGCGCGAGGCACATGACTGCTGTGAACTGAAACTTGCTCAGCTGCTTTCCATCTCTGTGTTTGAACGGGGGGCCCTCCTATGCTGGCCGTACGGCCATGAAGGCGAACAGACAGCATACTGCGCAGTGTCTCTGGTCTTGGCTGCATTGTAACCTGACTATGGTTCCCCTATTTATTTATTTATTTATAATGCCGGCTTGGTCTGTTTTTGACCGTCGTAACACCATCTCTACTCCTTTTGCCCTAGGCGTTACATCGCTTGCCTGTATGCAGTGTTCTGCCCGGCCCTCTCCGGCAGGGGCTACTAGCTCGCTGGTGCGGAATGCCCCAAAGAAGGCCTTGGTGAATGCTGCATTAAAGAGCAAAATCTCAAATCGGTCTGCCGCTCTGCTCTCCAATGCTTCCAGCAGTGCCCCTAGCTTTTCAAAATCTATTGGGCTCCTTGTGTCCACCTTCTTGCCTTCCTTCCTTTTCCAGCCCTTCATCGCTGTCCTGATGTAGTGGGATGCAATTAGGTTATGTCCTGTTTCTAACTTTGCGTGGTGTGCCACGGCACCCAGGTGGGCCTGCGCCCAAGACCTAGATCTCTTGCCCTCATAGGCCCAGTCAATGAACTGCTCTGCCACCCTGCGTGTGTCTCCCTCGTTGCCCAGTGATTGAATGCCCCCCACCCTCATCACTGTTGCTACGTATTTACTGTACTGATTTGCTGCCGCCGGGGCGAGTGCATGTATGATCAGTTCTGAAAGGTCTACCCTGCCAGTTCCCGCAGCTGCTTCGGGAAGGGGGTCTTGCTTGGCTCCGCCCGGGGCGCCAGCTCCCTGAATTTGCTCATCTTGTCTCTGGAAAGGGCGTCTGCTATTTCGTTCTCCACCTCTGGTACGTGCCTTGCTCGTAGTTCTATGTTGCCCTCCAGCTGTAATGTAACCAGACTTCGCATTAGTCGCAGTGTGCCTGGCCGACCCTTTGTTAATAGCCTGCACTACGCCCTTGTTGTCAGACCATAGGGTCAACTTCATGTCTCTGAGTTCCTTTTTCCATATTATCAGTGCCACTATGATCGGGAATAGCTCCAAAAAAGTTATGTTGCCCGTTATGCCCCGCCTATGCCATCTGCTGGGCCATTGTCCCGCGCTCCACTTGTCCTTCAAGATTGCACCAAACCCTGTGCTCCCTGACGCGTCGGTGTATAACTCGATTTCTTTACTAGTCACCAAGCCGTCCCGCCATATCAGTACCCCATTAAAGTCTGTTAGGAAGGCATCCCACAGCAACAGGTCCCTTTTTACTTCTGCCCCGAGCCTAACGTGGTGGTGTTTCTGGGTGAGGCCGCATGTCAGCTGTGTCAGCCGCCTAGCGAACACTTTGCCTGCTGGGATGACCCTGGTTGCGAAGTTCAATTTTCCTATGAGCTGTTGGATGTCCCTCAGTGTGGCTTTCTCGCGCCCGCATAGGCTCCTGATGTCCTGTCTAAAGTCCTCTACTTTCTCGGGGGTAGCTTAGATGTCCAACTCGACCCCTAGGAATGTGATTGTCCCTCCGTCTTCTCTTTTGACAGGGGGATCCCTAGCTCGCCCGCTAGCTTCATGAATGCCCTCAGGGTGTCCTTGCACTCAGATGATGCGGATGGGCCCGTGAACAGGAAATCGTCTAGGTAATGGGTTCCCGCCCGCAGGGTGGCTATCGTGCAGCGCCCATTAGATGAACGTGCCGAATATCTCGAAGTATGCGCATGATACTGAACATCCCATTGGCATTGCTTTGTCATAATAGTACTGTCCCTCCCACTGGAAGCCTAACAGGTGAAAGCTGTCGGGTGTACCGGGAGTAGCCGGAACGCCGACTCGATGTCTCCCTTTGCCATGATAGTCCCACTGCCCGTTGTCCTTATCAAGTCTATTGCATCATCAATTGTGGAGTAGCTCACCGAGCACACCTCAGACTCGATTTCATCGTTTACTGACATGCAGTCTGGGAGTCGTAAGTGGTGGATCAACCAAAATTGCCCTTGTTCCTTTTTTGGTACCACCCCCAGTGGTGAAATGGCCATATCCCTGCCTTTTGTGGAGGGGAGGGGGCCCTCGATCCTGCCTAATTGCTTCTCCTTCTCTATCTTTTTAGTTACTACCCCTGGGTGCTGTATTGCTGATTTCAGATTTCTATCGCTGCTGGGGGGTAGGGGGCCTTTGAAAGGGATGGAAAAACCATTCTCAAATCTGTGTTCAAGCATCTCTGCGTCTGTCTAATTATGGTATCTGTTGGCAAGCGTGCGCAGTCTTTTGGTGTTAATGGGGGACCATGCTAGCAGGGCACTTCCCTGTCTCGCCATCCCCACACTGACAATTCTGTCTGCCTCATTGCTTCTTTTTCTCCCTTTTATCATGCTTTGGGTCCTTTTTGCGCCTACAGCCCGCAGCTGGGTGGCCCCACCGCATGTTGAACATATGTGTTGAAATTTACATGCTGCCCCTTATGTACATTCGTTGGCCTCCAATTTCCAGCATATTGCTGGTGGCCCAATTGAGTGTGCTCCCTTTCCTGCGCTGAATTGTTTGTGCCTTTAAAAAGGCCTCCCTTTCCCCTTCTGAAAGGCCCTGCGAAAGGACTGCTCGCTTCTCCCCCTCCCCATGTTCTGACCTCCTTTGCCACCATCATCTTGTGGATAAACCCGGATACGTCTTCCTCATTCCACTCCATTTCCAGGTGTGTTTGCATTTTCAGCCTGAAACCTTTCTCGCATTTTAGCCATGCGTCGCCTTGGAACTGTCGCTGTGCGCTGTGTATATTTGCCTCGTAAAGCCATAGGTCGGCCGCGCAGCGCGTGAATTTTTCCACTGTGATGCATGCCATGATCCTGAATGCGTCTAACCAATTGTCGAAGGTCCTTTCCTTGCGCTCTCTCCTCCGTTCCCTCCTATCTTCCTCTATCTTGTTGCATGTTGTCAGGTCTAGCCCTTCGAGCTGTATTTCCAGCAAGGAAAAGATATCTATGAACTCTTTCCCCAGATTCTCTCCTTTACTGCTAAGGGTATGAGGCTTGCTAGCCCCGTGGCACTGGTTGTCATGGACGCTGGACCTGGCGAGGGCCACGGGTATCTCTATTGCCAGGGGGGGTATACTCGCAGGGTGGGGGCTCCCCTATGCCGCCATGGTTGACCCTACCTCCCATCCAGCGCTTGATGTGGCCTGTTCCCATATCTGGTGCTGCTGAGCCATGCTGGGGTTGAGCAGGTGCCATGGTAACCCTGTGGCCTCCCCTACTTGTGGGTCTGTGGCTCCCTCTATCTGCAAGGATCCCTGCCATAAGCTCGCTTGCACCCCTGGTGGCCCTGTGCCCTGCACCCCCAACGCTTTCAACAAAAGTGGTGCCATAGTCCTGCAACATTTCTGAATGATCGCGCTAATATGCTCACCGTTAGTTGAGGCGCCACTGCTCCCCCGGTCCGGTCCCGCCCCCGCTGTGCTGGCTGCAGGTGGTTGGGCCCGCTTTTGTGGAGCCTTCGTGGTCCTTGCAGCATCTGTAAGTTTTGCTGGCGCCGTCCTACTTCTCTTGGCTGCAGGTGGCGTGCTGGCGTTGAGCTGTTGCCCGCTTGTTCCTTCCCCTGGGTCACGTCCTAGATGTGGCTGCAGCCATTTGTTTCCAAGCACCTCCGAGGCTGCCTGTATTCACCTCAGCAAGTAATTCAGGTAGTCCTGCTCTTAGCAAGTGCTCCCCTTTCTCGCCATTCCTTGTGAGCGGGGTGCTGCCGCTGTTGCTGTGCACCAATCCGTGTGGTCTGGGCGGATTCTGCCGCCAATGCCCTTGCACGAAACTTGCCTGCCTCAAGTCCTTGCTGGCGGGGTGCTGCCGCTGTGATCTGCACCAAATCTGGCTCTTTGCTCCACTTGTTGCTGCCTGTGCTTTATCTTGTCCAGTACTTCAAATCTTCAGGTTCTTTGCCCTCCTCTCCCATAGAGGGCGCCTGGTGTTGCTATGCTGCCTCTCCTGAGATCCCCTAGGCCCGAGGGTGCTATTCCCTGCACCTCCTCGGCCTGGAGCGCATGCGCTGGTTGTGGGACGCTTCACTGCACAGTCCCAAGGGTCCCCGCTCCCTCGCCGCCCTTGCGCCCGCCCGCTCACCTCCTGGTCTATTCAGCTGCTCTTCTCGCCTGGTCCGGTCGGTAGGAGGTGAGTGGGGGCAGTAGCGCGTAGGCTCCGGTGGCGTTGCTGGCCTCAGAGGCACCGCGGGGTAGGCTCCCGACGGTCGCTCCCTCCGCTGCTCATGCCGCGTGGTCCCACACACCCCGGGTGGGCTCCAGTGGTGTCGGTCGCTCCCTCCACTGCTCCTGCCATGTGGTCCCGCACACCCCAGGTGGGCTCCAGTGGTGTCAGCCTCTCCCTCCGCTGCTCCTGCCGTGTGGCCCCGCATACCCCAGGTGGGCTCCGGTGGTGTCCCGGGTGCTCCAGAGGTGCCGCGGGGTAGGCTCCCATCAGTCGCTTCCTCCGCCGCTCGTGCTGCGTGGTCCCGCACACCCCGGGTGGGCTTCGGTGGTGTCGCTGGCCTTTCAGAGGCACCGTAGGGTAGGCTCCCGTCGGTCGCTTCCTCAGCTGTTGCTGCCGCGTGGTCCCGGACACACCGGGTGGGCTCAGGTGGTGTCGCTGGTGCTCTCGCCGGTCGTGCTGGGCTTGTCCCTCCCTGGGTACCGCGGGGTGGTTCCCTTCGATCGCTCACTCGCGCTCGGTTGGGCTGTACGGCGTTTCGGCTACCTGCCGTCCGTGCGGGGTGGCTCCCGCTTGCTCCTTGGCCGACAAGAACAAGATTCTCTGCTTACGTTGTGCTGCTCTCTTCTCCTTAACGATAGGAGCATGCCTGGGGGAGCAGCGCTTATATGCCCCCCCGGCTAGCCATCCTGCTTCGGCCCCCCCCTGCCATTGGGGGGTTTGAATAACACCTGGGCCTTCATTGGCCAGGGGGTGGGGGGTGCTGGGAGGCCCTGGGGGCTTCCTCAGCCCTTTGTTCCCTGCACCCCGCTTTCGCTCCAAACTGGGTCCCCCGCCTCCTCCTGCCTGGGGGCTCAATGCCGGGTTATGGCGCCGGCTCATGAGCCCTCTTTGGGGGCCACCTCTGCAATTTTCTACCTTTGCCCACTCCTCTACCATCTTTAAGTATATGTTCCTCTTTCTGTCTCCTTATATACCCCCCATCTCCTTGATGTCTCCCATTACTCACCCCTTATTTTTTCTCGTTCTTCCTTATCATGACTCTCTTTACAATTTCCACTCTTTTTTTCATACTTTTCTCTGTAGGGGGGAGAGGAGCCTCCCGAACCCTGCTTATGGAGTTCGGGCTCGCTCCCTCGCCACTGGGCACTCATCTAGCACATTGCGGCCTACCCTATTCAAGTGTCACCAGCCACCACTGTCCACAAGGCATTCCCCACGGTGTTATTTTCCAAATGTTCACCCCCTACCCTTAAAATAGCACCAGAGAGCCTGTATTCGCAGTCACAAGAATGCAAACAGTGACCAACACGTTATCCTCTACAAGGAGGTGGTGTTCGTAATACCTCCCACTTACCCCCTCCCCCCCACATACAAATAGAGAGCATAGGATCTCACATCAGTTAGGATGCGTAGAGTAGGTACTAAAATACTCCACTCCCACAGCCAGGAAATGTAGGTGTCTGAATGTCCCTGTAGTGTGTAGCTGTATTTATCGAATATGTTTTCAATGTGATTGCAAATGTCAAGGTTGCAAGGAACTCTACCCGCATCATTCGACTTTCTTTCAAAGTGTAATTGCTCTGAGGAATGCAGATGCCGCTTAAGCAGCTATGGAACATTTCTAGCTACCACGGGGTGTTAGTGCAACGCTGCTATGTTATTCAATAAATGTTTGTGTTCAGAGGTCATAGGGCTATGGATCACTACTTTAATGAAAGCTTTAATGCTGTCTTCCTCTCTGATCTCCTCGTCTTCGTACTGCTTAACTGTTCTTTTTTCTCAGCCTCCCACCTATCATCATCCTCTTGTTTATGTTCTTTCGAGAGCTGTTGCTGACTATCAAATGCTTTCAACAAAACCACAAGAGGTTGAGCTGTAAGGACCAGAACAGAATTGCATCCATTAAACCGGGCTGACCCTACTCCAACTTCGCGAATAGCTCTAGATGCACCTTTTAAAGGGCACTACTTCACAATGTCTTAACAGTCCACTTCTATCCTCAAAGTCCAGCTATCTTTCCCATTACTCATTAACTGTCCCTATCCCTTTGAAAGTGTATAGCGCTGTGTTGCCTTTTGATTAGTTTCACTATGTTGTCAGGTAAAATATTACTGTTGTCTAGTGCATTATATAAATCGAGACGTGTCCAGGTGTTCATAACAGGGCACAAATAAGTTGTGGCAGAAAGCAGTGGGAGTTTCTGTCATGTTCAGAATATGTGGTCACCCAATCCTTGGCCTCTCTGCAAAGCGCACAGAGCAATTGTCATGTACGACAGCTGCAGTTGTGACTCTATGCAAATGCGGGGTAGGGATGCACTTTACATACATTTTAATATTATATAAGCCCCACCACTTTTATGACGCCTACTTCTTAGCAGTAGAGTTGCCACCTTCTTCAGTTTAAAATACCAACCAATCGTTCATGTTTTGAGACTCAGCAAGAACCAGAAGAAGTTACTTTTAAGGTTTGGAAACTCTTTTGTTTCTCTTTTTATAACATAGCTTTTCTGCCTTTTGGGAATAGTTAAGAGAATATTAACACTAAAATACTTTTGCAGTGATTACTTCTTGTAATTACTCTTTTACATTTAGATTTCATTGGGACATAATTCCAGGTTTTCCCTATTTTCCTTTTTTTCTGTACTTGACATAGAAGTATCGACCATGTCGGTAAAGTACAGGCCAGGTAGTAATTTTCCATGGTTGTCACAAGCTTCCAATAACTAACTATACTGCAAGCAGCTGACTAATCAGACCATCAGACAAGCCAACAAGAGCGAGCCAAATTTCAACAAATAGGATAGAGTGTTTTTTTAGGAGCAAGGGAGCACTGGTGTGCCAAAATCTGTTTTGCTGGCTCTGAAACTCTTTTTGTCTTGGATAAATCTTTCTGCAAATGCTTGGAACCTTTTCAAATGTTTCTGCCATAATCAGAACAACTGCAGTCAAGACAGTTAGTTAAACTGCAAGGTGGCTCAGCAAAGGAAAAAGCTTATCTTTCACATTTCTGTGTACTCTGCATTATGGCCTAAATCGGCACAGCCATAACCAAGTGTGTACCAATTATATAGCTCTTCAATCTCTGGTTATATATTTCCCAACGGAGTATTATATAGGGGAAATTCAATCCTATGTTATTGACACTGTTTTCGTGTAACTTGTGCAGCTTTTTTCTACATGATCACTCCTCTGCAAACAAAAAAAGTAAAACACATTGACATTTACAACGCCAATAGCTTGAACTTTCACAAATGCGAGACCGATTGCAGTGCAAATACTTGTTCTATGGTTTTATCACAGGCTTAAACCTGCATTGATTCTTCTCGCATTCACTACTGAATCATTCTGTTTATTTTCAGAAGCATCCAATATAGGTCCAGAAGAGTAGAATCCATGCCAGATTTTCAAGACATCCACTTGAGATGCATTTTGGTTACCATTAATATAAATGAAACTCCTTTAACTAGCTAATAGTTATTTACTATAAACAATAATAAAATGTTATGCTGCACACCATCTGCATATTTTAATTTCACAGCTATACTGGATGTTAGGATCGTAATTCTCCTTGCAGTTTTTATATCACACCATCTTCATATTCAAGAACTTATATCTTCTTCCTTTTCTAATCTCCTGACATTTTACCTTACCTTGTGTCTCCATTTTAAGCCTCCAGGGGCTGTATTACAGTAAGTGCCCTGGGTGGGTGGGCAACGGGTGATTGCGCCCACTTTGTGTGCCCCAGGGGCTCTCTGGTATTACAGTAGGGGGAGCATATGCTTGTGCGTCCCCTTCAGTAATACTGATATCGATGGCACACATAAAGCGTCAGCACTACCATCAGGGGCGGTCCCTTACTTGCATAGCAGTGTGCCCAATGCAAACGAGGGAACTTCTGTGCCTCTGCACCTGCGCCTTATTACAGACTGGAGCGCAGAGGCAAAGAAGCTCTCTGGTGGTGTACTCACAGTATGCCACCTTCTAGGTGGTGCACTGTGAGTGAGCCCCCTAAAGCAGTCCTCTGGAGTGGGATAAGGGGGTCCTATGGTCACTGACTGCACCCGCCTGCAAGGGGATCTCGAATCCCCTCAAAAGTGCAGGCGGGTTGCCACCTGCACTGTGTAAACACAGAGTGTCTGCAAGCAGCCGCTCTGTGTTTTCACATGAATGCGCAACCCCTAGGGCAGTGCTAGTTTGCTGCCCTGGGGGAGCGCATTCAGTATGGTTCCAGTTCTCCCAGCTTCAGGTCCCAGTTAGCCCTCCCACATGACAACTCTCTTTGTTTTTTGCCTCTCAGGGCATCCTTGTTTACTCATTTAAGGTCCCTCTTAGCAGGTCTTGTGTTTTTTCCATTTACGGTCCCTTCATACCAGCTCTAGGGTCCTTCTTGTCTTCCTAATTTATGTCCACTATATCCTCCCATTTTATGCTCCTCTCTTAATGCCTCTTTAGGTCCCTCCTTGTCATACCTTTATAGGTTGCCTATGGTCTCCCAGTTTTAAGCCCCTCCCAGCCTGGCTCTTTAATAGTTTTGCATGTGTTCCCATTCTAGCTACCTCTTTGTCTTCCCAAATTAAGTTGTTCATTGTTTACCAATCTAAATTGTTCCTTGTCTTCACTTTCGAGGTTTCTCTTGGGTTTTTCATATGGTTCCATAAAGGCTTCACATGTCAAGTCCCTCCTCGCTTTCCTTTACAAGGCCTCTTTCAGTTTACCTATTTAAACCACTCCCAGACCTTCCCATTTAGAACCCAAGGTCGCCTTTCCTGGTTCCTCGTGATCTTCTCGCTCTAGGACACTTAGTTACTTTTCTTCTGGAGTCAGAAACTCTTCTTACTGCCTCTTTGTCCAAGCATGTCTTCCCACAGTCCATAATGTGTTGACTCTTGCCGAAGTCCCTTTTATCGGTCATCTCACACTGATTCTTCCACAGTCTCCACATCCCAGTAACTTGCCATAGAGTGACCCACATGTGGTTTCCATGCTGCCAGCAAAATGATCTGTATTATCAGTTTGTTTGCAACTGCAGCTTTTCCCTTCCCCGTCTGGATCCCAGGTCTTCTTGTCTTATGAAGAGTTGCCTTTCCTCATCATTCCCTGTGTGTGTTCTTGTCACTTTCACTCTTTGACCCTCTAGAGGGGCTTGGGGACTTTCTCAAATATTTTCATCTGACTCACTTAAAACCGTCTTAACAGCATTTATCATCCTGACACTGTGGAGGCTCTAATCTATTTCTGCTCAACATGGCTTCATGTCCTCTGGGCCAGGGTGCACACTTGCATTAATGAGGACTAGGGGACCTGCCAATGAGATTTATCGCCAAGCGTGTGCGACTCTCTTTCCTTTGACACAAGCTGCATCCCTCACGGAATCACTGCAATAGAAGCCCTCATGAGGAGTGATTACTTCCTTTTATCTTTGTAGGAGGCTGGCTCTCAATACAGTGTACTAAAATGAAGTACACTGTGCAGAGAGACCAGTGGGTCCCAGATAGGTACACAGAGGCAAATGTAGATGTGGTAGTGTGGGTGAGCAGTTAGGCTTATCAGACAGTAGTGTTAAGCATTTGTTGTACTCACAGAGGGCCTGATTCACAAAAGTAAGCTGAGACAAAATCCAAACTTTACGACTTTTGGTATTCACAAAAAGCATTTAGTAGTAGTAAAGTTAGGAATCCTAACTTTACTACTACTAAATGCCTTTTGTGAATACCGAAAGTCATAAAGTTAGGATTTTGTCTCAGTTTAGTAGTAGTAAAGTTAGGAATCCTAACTTTACTCCTACTAAATGTCTTTTGTGAATCCCGAAAGTCGTAAAGTTAGGATTTTGTCTCAGTTTAGTAGTAGTAAAGTTAGGAATCCTATTTTTACTACTTCTAAATGCCTTTTGTGAATACCGAAAGTCGAAAAGTTAGGATTTTGTCTCAGATTACTTTTGTGAATCAGGCCCAGAGGCAATAAATGAGGCACAAACTCAAGAATAAATACGAGACTAATTCACAAAATTAACACAGATTTGTATATCATTTTTAAGACCAAGAACTTTGTTCACAAGTAAGTACTTTTTTTTATTATGATTTTTCAAAGTTCGGAAAATATCTCACTATTGTGCGCAATTACGCACAACGATAGTCTATGGAGAAAAACACATAAATGTATATAGAATCATATGTTCGGTTCTAGGAGTTCACCATCAAGGTTTAGTGCAGCAGCAGGTCAAGGTCCAATGTTCCACCAGCAGATCATCGGAAGCATCCCGTATACAACTGGGAGCAGGGTGCTGAGGTCGTTGGTAGATGGTGCACTACTAAGAAGGTGGGGCACCTAAAAACAGGCTGTTTAGGAGGACTTAAAGGTAAGTCCCGGGGTGCCTACACAAGGAATGGGGTCGCAAGGGCCTCAGGACCATGGGAGCAAAGCTGGTTCAATGGTACCCGCTGAGTGCAGTGTAGATAGGTCTGCCGGGCTCTCTGCGTTAAGATAGTCCTCATGGTCAGGGGCAGCCAGATTGTAGGGATGATTTCTGGACAGCTGGGCCACTCACAAAGTGGGTCTCAGGGGCCTTGATGTCCCTTGATTGGTGCATGCTTCCTGGGCAGGTGGCGTCCAAAATTGGACTCTTCGTCTTGGTGTCAGTTGCAGGTGGTATGTTACCTAGGGTATTGCTACGGCAGGACTCTGGTAAGTCCTTGTATCCTCTCACTCAATGGGGACAGATCTAACCCTGTGGAGCTGGTAGACCATTTATGGTTCGGATGCTGTGTTGGAGTCACTGGGAAGCAGCAAGTCGGTAAATCAGAGTCTGCAGGTTTGGTGCCTGTGGACTCCAGGGGAGTAGTTCCTCTACTCCAAGGGAGTTCTCTGGTAATGTTTAAAGGGCTGGAGGTGCTATGGGGTTCTTGGAAGCCTCACAGAAGCAGGACGAGACAGCACACCATGATTGTCGAGTCCTAGAGACAGAAGACTTAGTTTTGCCCCAAGCTCTTGCAGCAGGTCTTCTGTTCTCAGGTCAGCAGCTCTTCTTTGTCCTTTTTTTTGCTTAGGCCCCTCAAATCTGAAGTTCATGGTCCAGGGATGCCACTTAAATGCTAAATTTAGGGGCATTAAAGGTAGTGACAGGGAGAAGCCAATGGGCTACCTACCTTTAGGATGTGTACACCCTCTATGTGACCACTTCCTGTGCGAAGGGGCACAACCCTGACCTTGATAGGGTAACTCTTTTCATCTCAAGATGGAGGAATTGGAAAGGTGGGGTCCACATCATCTGCCCCACCTTAGTGGTGGTGCTGGCTGAATGTGGGCCTGACTCCTAATCTAACTAATTTTCCCACCTGTCCTCCCATCAAATGTGTAGCAGGACAGGAGGTTTGGCATCCTCCACTATCTGGAGATGCCTGGGTTGCATTTCAAAGGTAGCTTCACCTTGAAGCTTCCCGCCTTGGAATGCCATTCTGGCCTGGAGGAGGTGTGAAGCACCTCTGCCCAGAGCACTCATGTTTCCTAGACTAGTCAGAGACCACGCCAGTATTTGGCAGGTTTTCAGGGGACACTCTAAGGTGTCCCCTGTGTGTATTTATTAATAGATCCAATGCTGACAGCAGTGTAGATTTATTAAGATGGGATGTTTGGTACCAAACATTCCTGGGTGCAGTGAAGTCATCAAGGTGCTGGGGAACTCGTATCGATGGGAGTTCAGCTCATGTAGTCTCCTGGCTTCCTTGTGCACTAAAAATATCCAAGAATGGACTTAGAATTGTAGGGTCATATCTGCTCATGCAGATATGTCCAAACATGAGATATAGTGCACCCTACCTTATGGCTGTAAGGCCTGCAGTAGGAGTGACTTACCTATACTTCATGCAGTGTCTGTGGGCATTGCACACAGGGATGTCTGCCATGTTGACTCTTCAGTTTAGTTTTATCTACACCAAGACAAGCAGCGTGCAATGGCTGTTTGCATTGTCCTGGTAAGGTGTCCCTGAGGTGGCACAATTTGTGCTGCAGCCATAGTGGACCCTCTTCAGTCCCAATGCCCTGGGTAGCAGGGGTACCCTTTACTAGGGACTTACAGGGGTTGCTTAAGCTGTGCCAATTGGGGTACAGTTTTAGGAAAGAGATCGCCACTGGACAGCTGGTTAGCAGGGACCCAGTGCACTTTAATTCGAAATCACATCATGTTCCAGGCAAAAGAGGCACTTTCACACAATCTCTATCTCAATAATTCTCCCCAACAAAGGGCACTGATTTAGATCTTGATAGATGGATTAGTCTATCACAAACGTGATGGGTATCCCATCACCCGTATTGCAAGTGCATTATATTCTATGGCACATGTAATACAGTGGACGGTATATCCGTCATGTTTGCAAAAGAGTATCCCATCGGCCAAAGTCTGAATCAGGCCCTAAATCTGTATTTATTTGGAACAATCTCTTCATTTCCCTTGTTTTTTGTTATTTGTTCATCTGTTGATGCAGTGACAATCACGACTAACAAACAACTTCTTATGCAGACCAACCACCCAACCTGCTCTCCTTTTGTTATATGTTCATTATGTAGTATATTTCTCCTGCATATTGTCATTGCTGCTGTTTCAATCATCACCCACCACAAAGTTTCCTTACCCCTTCACCAATAAATCAGTCACTGTGCATTGCTTGTAATGCTATTTTCAGCTGACACGGAAGAAGTCCTACAATTTAATAAATACACATAAAATAATACATAAAATAGCAAACAGTCCGCATGTCAGCAGACTCAGCACAGCTGTCAAATTATACAGAAATATTCCTAGACTGGCACACAGGATATGGAACAAAAAACTAGCATATAGAAAGTGAGCCTTAATTTCACCAGATGCTTGTAAACAAGTAAACAAAAAAATAGTGGAGCATTTCAAATGTGAGTTCGTTGTTGGATCCTAATAGCAAGCCCTCCAAATATAGTTGGTATGGCCAGTCCAATATGAAACAATATTATCTCATTTTTCACATTTGAGTCAAAAAAGAGTCATCCAATCTTTGTATTTAATAATGGTTATTCTTGTTACTTTTTCTTCAATGCAATTCAAGCCAATGGTTACAGGAGTACACAATGATGCCGCCGCATGTTTGGTATCCTCTGGCATGGCACACCACAAACATAGATGCTCGCGTCCAGGATGTATCATGGGCCCAGGACTGGCAGCCATTGTTTGATTTTAAGTCCGTTCATGCCAGAAAAACAAAAGACATATCACTTCTACAATTGGGCTTTTTTTAATACATACTTCCTTTGGACCACACAAAGTTAAGGACATTTGGCGTGTCTTCACGTAAGGAGGGCCCACAAGCTGTCAAAGAATTGAAATATCCTATACAACGTCGTCATTGTGTACACCTGTAAACATTGGAGTGAATTGCATTTAAGAAGAAGTAAAAAGCATAACCATTATATAATACAAAGAATGAGATGACTTTTTTCTACTCAAAATTGGGAAATTTGATAATATTGTTTCCTATGAAATTGGTCATACCAACTTTATTTGGAGAGCTTGCTATTAGGATCCAACAACAAACTCAAGTTTGGAGTGCTTTGCTATTTGTTTGTATACAAGTAATTTGTACTATGACCAACAGTTGGGGTCTGGCTGTAAGATATAGTGGCAACAAGTGTCATATTAGTGTTTTAAGCACCGTGGATCTTGTGCATTACAATGCTCTGACAATAGGGATGGGCGACATTGTGTCCACTATTGCCCACCTTTGTACAACAATTTTACCAGATACACCTGAATCTACTGTCAGCCCTTCTGTAAGGCATTCACCTGAGAAGAGAGCAAGTCCAGACAATCGTGACTGTCTCTTATTGTGTTTCTAGTCCTGAGGGTAGCTGGAGCAGCTCCCGTTTTGAAACAATCTGGACTATGACATCTAAGTTGGGAATTTATGTTATTTAATAGCTGAGATGGAATGGTACATTATTTAATTGAATAAACTAACAACTATGGGCCAGATGTAGGAATATCGTATTTACAGATTCATAAATACCGAATTTTACCGATTCGGTATTTATGAATCAGTAAATATGAAGGAAGGAGATTTAGGAAGAATCAGTAATTGAATTACCGATTCTTTAAAATTCGGTATTTACCGATTTGGTAAATACCGAATCGGTATTTCCTATTGATTCCTATGGGCTGTGAAGCCCATAGGAATCAATGGGAAATACCGATTCGGTAATTACCGAATCGGTAAATACCGATTCCTGCAAGGGTGCAGGGGGTGTCACTTTGACACCCTCTAGCACCCCAAATACAGGCATGTGTGCCATGTGGCACACAGACATGCCCTAAGGGCATGTCTGTCTGTCACATGGCATAGGTGTGCATGCACAAATGTGCATGCACACCTGGATTCGCTTTTTTACCACCCAATTGGATTGGGTGGTAAAATACCGAATCTGTAAGGCCTTTGGGACTCAGAAGAGTCCCACCTACATCGGGAAGTTACCGATTAGGTAAAAATACCGAATCAGTATTTTACCGATTCGGTAAATTTAACGATTCGGTAATTTTACCGAATCGGTAAAATAGGGTCCCTACATGCCAATTCTTAGATACCGGTCGGTAACGGCCGAAATAGGCCATTAACGACCAGTATTTGGGCTCCTACATCTGGCCCTGAGTGGCTTATTTACAAACCCCGTAGTTTTGAAACCACTGTAATGTCACCTTTTTTGGCATTCCGGGACGCACAGTGCAGACCCATATCTATGAGGCAGCAGAAAGCCACCATATGTTGCTTTTCATGGCCTTTTAGATATGGTGTAAGGTAGCGCAGCACAAGTTGCCTCACACTGTGTTCGGGAAGTGTGCCATGGGCATAGTGGTGGGTGTTCCCACTCAAAGTCCATGATTTTTGACACGTGCTAGATTTACAACATAGCATCAATCTGGGAATGCGTCAAAAACATGCGCCTGCCCAGGGATAGAGTAACGGGGAGAAATAACTTTATTTCTACATATTTTCCTTTCTCTTTCTATGTGTGCTGCATTCTCCTGCACACATAGATCGAGAAAAACGCCTCCTATGATTGTTTTTGTGCAGGAAGGTGTCTCCCCCTGAAGAAAAACAACCATTCCTACAATGCAGACACCCTAGTATCATGGTGCCTGCATTGGCGCAAGGCAACCATTTGTGCGACAGCGCAGTGCAAGAGGACAGGAATGCGACGTATCTCATAGAACAGTGAATTCCTGGCCTTTTCTTTTGATGTAGGGCAGCGCAGCATAGTGATGTGCAGCACTGTTCTGCCTCAAATTGTTGTAAATAAGGCACACATATCTACCCATTAGATACAGCTATTATCTCCAATCAATGATGGTGTTCTTTTCACAGAAAAAGTTGGATCACTGACCTCTTTCAAGCTAGAGGGCAGCGACACCGAATTCATTTTAAGCTTTGACAGTGCTCATGCAGAAAAGGCAGCAGGTCCTTGACCTTCTCTTCCAAGTGATGTGAAGTGCCAGCACCTAGAGAAGTGACAGACACGTTTTCTTTTTTTAGACTTATTTGTTGTATTATAACGTGCAAACGTACGGGGAGAGGATGTATCCTTACGGCTGGAGCGGTCGACCTCAAAGCTGGGAAACCGGATTTGAGTCTCAGCAACGACGCTCAATATCCTGTGGGCCTCATTTATGAGGCCTTGCATCAGTTTTGTGCTTCCCATGCGTCACTTTTTGTGACGCATCAGCGGCGTAAAACATGCCTCCTGTTGCGCACTATTTACAAAGTGATGCATCTAAGCAGATGCGTCACTCTGTAAACCCCTGCGCTACATTATACCTGCGTCAGGTATAAGGTATGCGAGGGGGGGGGGGGGCGTTCCCATGCAAAAAGCCTCCTAGAAGTGAAGCATTAAAATCTATGAGATTTCACGGTGTCACTTCTAGGACACAGCAGGCGTAAGACTAACGCACGCCGTTTCACATGGGGCTTGCCCCCATGTGAAAGGACGCATTGCTGGAGTTGTGTCACTTTTGTGACACACTCCAGCAATGCGTCACTTTTGCGCCATACAGATACGTCAGAAATACTGACGTATCTGTAACTCCTTGCGACATGATGCGTCATACAGTAAATATGACGCATCAGGTATGTTGCAAGGAGTGCGCACTGAGAAGTGATGCATCGCTGATTTCACACAGTGATGCGTCATTTCTCATAAATGAGGCCCCCTGTGATTCTGGGCAAATCACTTAATTTCCCCTTGCCTAACAAAAATGAATGTGCCCATCTGTAACGTAACTGGTGATCATGTAACGTGCTCTGATACCTGATATCAGTAGTTTGCGCTATGTAAAACTCCAAAAAATAAAATTTTAAAAAACTACAACCAAGCGGATATCAAAGTTGTGTACACAAGAAGTTGCTAAGCATCAAACAGAAAGTGAGTATATATAGTGGTTGGCAAATAGCATGACATGGCGCATATTATTATGCATTGCAACACTAGTTATAACACTAACGAAGGCAGGATAAAGTACAATACAGGACCGTATGGATATGTGATGAGAAATATACATATAGAGGTAGGCGATACATTAAACCAGCAACATGGTTTACAGGGCAGGCATCACTGATAGCGGTGTTTAATATGTAAAACAAAAAGTGCCAAGGACTAGGGCATTTCTCAGGAGGCCAATGCACTTAACACACCTTACCAACGCTGCGAAAACCCCGTGCCAATGTTACCTACTAACGATCATACTCCAACAAATGTGATAATTTGGATTGTTCCATGACACCAAAGATGTAAAAATCACCTGACCGATGCATTGTTACTTTCATATATAATCCATATATTGACTTTCCAAACAATCTGCTTTTCTAAAAAATATGCACGCAGTCCCACTATGTGGTGGCCTGTCAGATTTAAGTGCTGAGGTTTTGAATAAGTGCTGGTGCCGAGGACAGGCAAACAGCGGAACAAATTAACCGCATCAATGCGGCGGCTTTTCCCGCTGTATGCGGTAATTTTGAAATTAGCGCGTTACATGACGAGCTCAGCTCGTCATGAGCGCACGGCAGGTTACGCTCATGACGAGCTGAGCTCGTCATCAGCCCCGAAGGGGTTAAGTACTGATTGATAGTAAACAATAAACACAAGTAGCAAGTTAGCATAATAACCCAGCCAAACCCCAATAGGACTGCAAAGAGTCATAAATAAACTGACTGATTACTTCGACATTTTAAGCTTGGAAATAAACATGACAAAAACCAAGGTGGTGCGACTAGCAGGCCCCAGAGCCTGAAAATATAAATGGTATGTAAAGGGAACGCAATTCGAGGAAATCAGTTCATATAAATATTTAGGCATTAAATTGGGCAGAGGAATGGCTTTTATGGAGCAAACAATTGACATAAAGGCGAAAACCCAATCATTAATCTTTGCCTATAAACAGCTCTATAGGAAACTGCAATGCCTCTCACACGGTCATCTCTTGAAAATAATGGCAGCTCAATTGCTTCCAACTCTGTCTTACGGCCTGTAAATTGCCATTTTAAATGAACTGCAGACAAGAGCATATAAAGCTGTTTTTGATCTACCAAAAGGAGCATCCCCAGCACAGGTGTGCCTGGAATTTGGCCTTCAGAACCAGGAATACCAAAGAAAGGCAACATTTGTAAAATGGTGCTGGAAATTTAGAGCATCAGAACCTGGATCACTGAACAATTTATGTTGGACCGAAATACAATCTCAATTCGATAAAAAAAAAAAAATCATGGGGCGATTTCCTGCAAACTGCCCTTGCTGTATTAGATATGGACAAAACATGGAACCGAATGCTGGATAGAACAACATTTAATAAAGCGTGTAACACCACGGCCAAGAAACTGTCGTTTTTGGAAGACAAAAGCAGACTGACCAAACGACGCCAAGCATGGGCGATAATAAACTTGTATACTACACTAAAACCGCAACCCTACTTAGTGGCTCACTTTTGGCTATCTTTAAAAAAGAGGTTCACGGCATACAGATTGGGCATATATAAACGAAGGATTTGGTCCCTACCTGGAAAAGGAAACAACAAGCTGAAAATTGCCGGCTATGTGGATATTATAAAGAATTAATATGTCATTTGATGTGCGTTTGTGACTCTTTAAATGTAGAATGAAGGAAGCTACTAAGGGCACCTTTTAAGGACTTACAAATTCGTACCTTCAGGCAGGTGGTAATAAGCTGGATGGGAGGCTCTTCCAATATCTTAATTTGTCGTGGAGTAAAATTCATGACCCAAGTGGACACCCTCTTATTGAAAGCCAATAATGAATAAATGCAAGGGGGGGACCTGCTTGGGGATTGGTTTTTGAATTGGTAATATTTAAGAGTTTTACTGAAAATATGATGTTTTTAAATTGCGTTTGTTATACATTTTATTCTATGCTTTATGGTTGTGAAAAACCAAATAAAGTTGCCTTTTGACTGACTGACTGACTGGCATAAGAACACACTAGCCTTAAACAGAAGTAGCCAAAAAGTCTATAGTACAGATCAAAAAATAATGTCAACAAAGGTTTAGAGTAAACACCGGCATTAAGAGTGTGTGATGTCAGAATCCTTATTTAATACATGGTTGTTTATAAAGCACAGCTCAAAGATGCCCATAGGAACAAAGAAGATGCTGCATGAATATGAGATGTGGCGGACAGGTCCAGGTGATTCTCAATGCACAAATTCTTAAAGAGGGACTAGAATCTCTTGTAGAAGGGAACATTTTTAATCTGAAAGAGAGAGCGCACCTTATTCTGTGAGTGTTACATCCAAAGGGACTGTGAAGCATCAACTTTTCTGGAAAATGGAGTGGTGAGGGATTTTCTGTATTCAAAATGGGAAGATTGGGTGACTGAGGAAAGAAAAAGTGTTAGGGCCTGCTTACGACTTTGGCGATGGTGCGCTAGCTTTGCACCAGCAAAGCACTGCCAAAGCAGTGCGAAGACTGCCGGCCTGATTATGAGTTGAACTCGTGCAGGTGAATTTTTTGCCGTTATCATGGCGGTGCGCTGAAAAAGGGTATGGAAATGGGAACAGCAAAAATCTTCCAGCAAGGCATGGACTGTGAATTCCATCCTGTCCAGAAACTGGGGGTGCAAGCAGATAAGGGGGTCCATGTTGTGCACCCTGAATGCATCCTCGTGGCAGGGCTTCATGGGGGCCCTGTTGGGCCCCCTTTGTTTCTCCACCGCCTGCCTTTTGTTGGCAAGCTCACGGCCATGAAAACGCTGGCAGTGTACAAACTCGAAATATGCTCGGCTGAACTGTATTAGTCCCGCTCAGCAAATTGTATCTCCCCTTCTCCATGCCACCGCGACGAAAAGGCAGTTTCCTGGCGCAGCTGGCGGTCCACCGCTGCAATAACGCAGAAAGTCGTAATCTGCCGGCGGTCAGATCACCGCCACTCTGAGTCTGGCGGTCCATGGACAGCCAGACTCGAAATCAGCCCCTTAGATACTTTGAGGGATTTGGATACGGTTGACAGTTTTTATAGTACAACATGGTTCTGTTCGGCTTGCCTCACACTGCCAAGGCCCTTTGCGTCACCAGTGCCAGTCTTTGAGTGCCCTTACCCCCATTTATATGGAGCGTAGTTATGAGCACTGCTCTAATCCTGAGCATTCTGCATGTAGGGTGATCCTGTGGAACAGATTTAGCAAGTGGGGTCTTAGCAGATTGGCATAACATTTCTAAAACTCGACTAGGATGCTGTTGGATGCTTTTCCCCATTTTTAGTTTGGCTATAGCAACCTGGATCTTGTCCAGCGTGAACTCCTCCTCCAGTGACTCTCGTGCTACCGCGTCCAGTACCAGGGTGTAGATCGAGGACAGATATGTCACTATGGCATGAGAGTCGTGAAGTGGCCTGGCGGCTTAGAACTGTTCATAATACCTAGCAAATTAGTTTACGATTATGGCATCGGTGTCGCAGTTGACCCCCGCCTGGTTAACAATGTTGTGCACTCATCGAGCCTCCTGCTCTCTGTGGCCGAGCCACACCAAGAGACTACTGCCAGGTCCCCTGTTTTGTACAGGCAGTGCAAACAACGTGTTGTTTGTCGGTCTCCTGAGATAAGTCCTGATATTAGGCATGCCGCATTGCTATCTGCCTCCGAACTAGGGGATCAGTTGCCGATCCTTGCGACTTCGCCAGTTGTAAAATTTTGTTCTCCAGCTCCTTGAGCTCAGCTAGTTCCCTACTTTTTTTCGGCACAATTATTATTATTTTTTTTCAAATTTGAAAAAAAAAGAACCTCATCTCACCTGTAAAGCCTCTGCGGGTCTTATGAAGTCGCCTTCGTGATCTGTGGCCTCTACGGCTTACCGCACTCGCTTGGGTCGTCCGACCGGTCCCTTATTCGTGAGGGAACCTGGTGTAATCATTAGACCAGTTATATTAATCTTACATTTTGGCCCCATCTCACAAAAGGGTGCCAGATGTTTATTAGCTTATCTTCTGCGCCCTCATAGTCTAGACGAGCCATGGAGAAAGAGGCTTTAAGCCAGTCTTCCCTTTGTGGGGGTAAGGGATCTTTCCACCTCCTACAAACTTCCCTTCTGGCCAGCAAAATCAAATAAATTAATAGGCCTCTGTCCTTCTGAGAGAGGTTCTGACTCAAACACCCATCATCTCCAAAAAACACTAATGACATATTAATCTCTATGGTGATGTTAAAGATATCTCGAATGTTGTCACCCACCTCAGCCCAAAATTTTCCGAGTGCAGGACACTCAAAGAAGATATGTAAATCATTAGCAAGAGGCAGTGAACATCTGGGGCATTTGGGGGCTTGTTCTGGGGTGAACTTGGCGGTTTTTGCGGGAGTATAATAAAGCCTGTTAATGACAAAAAAATGATTTTTCTTTAGACAAGCGGGCTTGACATATTTATACAAAATCTTTAAGGAGGGCTCATACAAGGACTCTATTGATGGCCCAAAGGGAGTTTCCATCCATACTAAAGCTAAAGGGGAGGTCTTGTGATCCTCAGTTTCCAACAAGTTGTTATACCTTATAGAGATTTCCTTTTTAATTGGGAGAATAGATTGCCACAACCCTTCAATCTCTCCATTCCCACTGACCTCCCCTTTTTCTGCATTGTACCATGATACTAAATGTATATATTTGAATCTGGAGAACCCTGGCCCAATCTTTGCCCTCAGGTACTCCCATGGATGTATCCCCCCGGAGTCTATAAGTTCGGCCCAGATGGTGATACCTGCCCTTCTTATGGGCAACGCCAAACTGTCCTTTAGGCAGTCTGGTGTTCCGGGTGAATCCCAAACAGGGGCGCTGTCTGAATAGTATCCCATGCCCCAGCTATGTCTGAGCCTATACCATAGTTCCAAGGCCACCGTCAAAACCTTCAGGCGTACCCGCTTGAAGAATTTTGGTGACCCAAACTTATATAGAAAGGCCTCACCGTCGCCTCCTCCCTCTACTCTCGTCATTTCTCCCAACAGCCTTCCCCAAGCTGACTCCCCTGGTTTTACAAATAACATCCGTATGCTTTTAAACTGGAATGCTGCAGCGTATAGCCTCACGTCGGGAAGGGCAAGCCCGCCTTTCTTTAGTCTACGCCTAAGTTTTTTCCACGCCAAACGAACCCCTTTATCTCCCCAGATAAAGCTCCCGATCTTACTCTGTACCTTCATTAAACTTTTTTTCGAGAATGTCAATGGTATGGAGGAAAAAAGATAAGACAGCTTAGGGAGAATGACCATCTTTACCAAGTTGGTTTTTCCATAAATAGTAAAGGGAAGGTTTCTCCATCTACTGAAGAGGCAGTTGATTTCCTTTATGACCCTATTAAGGTTAAGCTCAGGTATCTTCTCCAAGTCCTTTACTACGTAAATCCCCAGATATCTCAGCTCGACGCTGACTCTCCCCATATATTCCAGATTCCAACACATCACCTCTGTCTTGGTTTTATTGACTAGATACCCGGAAAGGGTCCCAAACTCGCACATAAGCTCCTCCACCCTCGGGATTACTGCCTCTGGGTCACTTGTGTACAGTATTAAATCGTCGGCGTAGAGAGCAATTTTGAAACTGTATTGTTCAGATCTAAAAGGATAGATTGAAACATCCAGCCTCAACACCTGTGCCAATGGTTCCATGTATATATTAAATAAGAGAGGCGAGATCGGACACCCCTGTCTGGTTCCTCTCCGGATGTTGAAACTCGGCGTAAGGAGCCCATTTAGCAGGATTCGAGCGAAGGCACCCTGATAGCAGTTCTGTAAGGTTCGAATAAAGATTGAGCCAAACCCCATTGCACTCAGGACCTCCCGAAGGTACACCCAGTAGACTCTGTCAAAAACCTTGGCCGTGTCTAAAGCGACCACGGCCAAGGGTTCTGTCCACTGGATGGCCAGATCTATGTTGCCTATCAAGAGCTGCGACTGCTCCTGGATGTGTCTCCCAGCAACGAACCCTTTCTGATCCGGATGTATTAATTTCGGGATCAGTTTTGCCAATCTCCCTGCCAAAATGCCCATAAAGATCTTATAATCGGCATTTAGCAGGGAAATTGGTCGATAGGAGTCCGCCTTTTTCGGGTCCTTGCCGGTTTTTAAGATCAGGACTATTGTTGCCTCCTTCCAGGTTTTAGGAACCTTCCCAGTTAAGCTATAAACTGAGTTAAAGGTGACCCCCAGTGCATCTATCAACTCTATCAACTTTGAGGAGTTTATAGATTTCGCTTGGGAGTCCGAGCCTGCGGCTTTTTTGTTCTTTAATTTTTTTATGTGATCTGCTATCTCCTCTAACGTAAAGGGAGCATCTAATTTGTTCTTACTTTCTTCTGAGAGCAAGGGGAGATGTTTGCTCCTAAGAAATGACTGGATAGAACTCGGTAGAGGTGTCAGGTCCTCTCTATACAGTTCCGAAAAGATGGAGAGAAGACAGGACTGCATATCCTCGATCTTACTCGAGGTTTCTCTGGTCGCGTTAATGGTAAGTTCTTTTATGTCATTTCTAGCGCGATCGGTTCTCGCTTTCCATGCCAAAAGGGCGCCAGCCTTCTCCCCATATTCAAAGTTCTGCATCATTCTGGAGTTCCACTGCGCCCTACATTTGGCTTCTAACTTCCCTCTATACTCTGATCTTGCCTCTTCCAGATTTTTCAAGACCTGTGTAAGTCGCTCCGAATCCCTGTTGTTTAAACTGTCTCTTTCTTTCTCCAAGTTGCTTATCTTCCCCTCAACCCCCTTTAGTGCCTCAGCTTCGATCTTATTCTTATAGCAGATTATTCCATGGAGTTTCTCCCTTAACCACGCCTTATATGCGTCCCATACTATGTCCGGTGTTGTGGAGCCTGTGTTTAAAGAGAAAAATTCCAGAGAGGGAGCCTGTATTGCTTCAACCACCTCGGGGTCTAAAAGCTTTGCCCTATTAAGGGTCCACCTCGATGGTTGCCGCTGTACCTCCTTACTCTGATTTACAAATTGCAGAGGTGCGTGATCTGAGAGGTGGCTCGGAAGGACTGAAACCTCCCCTAGGTTAGCCATTGACTTTCTATCCAAGAGGACATAATCGATCCTAGAGGAGTGCCCATGTTTCTTGCTGTAAAAGGTAAAGCCCTGCTGATCTCCTTTTTGTGCCCTCCACAAATCGATCAGATCCATATCATGAATCGTATTAAGTAGTGCCCGACGTACCTTAACTGCCCCTATATAATGACTCAAGTTGGATCTATCTTTCAAAGGGTCCAACAGAACGTTAAAATCCCCCCGATAACATAGGGTGGAGGTTCCAACATCAGTACTGACTGTAATTTATAAATATAGGTCGGATCGTCCATATTGGGGCCATAAAAAGAGGTACAGGTCAAATCAAAATTTTCAAATACCAATTGGACTGTTAACCACTAAGCATGGGCGGATTTTGCGAATTGGCAATCCGTGAAATTGCGTATTTACGGATTCGCAATCCGCAAAATCCGCGAACTCTCGCAAATTTTGCGGATTCCTTTTTTTTGTGTTCGTAAGTGTTTCTGCCATTTCGCAAGGGTTTTTTACCAGTTCGCAAACGCGAACTTACTTGTCGGGTAGCAACGGTCGCAACCATGTTGTTTCTACGTCTGGTTCATCACAGCACCCTCTGTTTCACCACTGCCACCCTCTGTTTCACCACTGCCACCCTCTGGCTCACCCATGCCACCCTCTGGTGTCACCCATGCCACCCTCTAGTTCATCACTGTGTTTATGGGGGGAAAAGCACACCTGCCCTGCCTCAACTGGCATGAATGAATTAGGGGCTGATTAATGTGGTACTGAATTTGAACTTCCAGGCTGGCACCTGCTTCCTTATATGTAATTGCTTTCTGTTGAGGGTCAGAGCAGGGTCATAGAATAGTTGCAAGTAGGCAACTGAACTCTGAAGGGGCCCCTCAGGAAGCACTACAGGGAATGGTTACTAATGATAAGATTGAACTTTTGCACCTGCTGAGTGCTTTCAGTTTTGTCTGTAATTGCTTTCTGTTGCAGTGTAATTTTTTTAACAGGACCTTTGTTGTATACTTGTAGCTATTCTCTGAGCCTGCTGTGAGGGTCAGAGCAGGGTCATAGAATAGTTGCAAGTAGGCAACTGAACTCTAAAGGGGCCCCTCAGGAAGCACTACAGGGAATGGTTACTAATGATAAGATTGAACTTTTGCACCTGCTGAGTGCTTTCAGTTTAGTAAAATTCCAAATATCCAGCAGCATCCACAAAAAGTAATCCTTCCAGGTCAAGATCCAAATCAAAGTGACCAGCACATGAAGAAAGCACTGGGAGGAGCCTGCTGGACAGGATCAGGAAGTTGGAGACTGTGGGGCACTTCTTCCTCCCACCCCCCCTCCCAAAATGGACTCCTTGCAAAAAAAAAGTGCAGGCAAATGTCAACCTGAGGAGTTATTCTGATAAAAATCATAATTTTAAAGGTTTATGCTGCCTGCTTGTGGATTTCTTATGTAAAATTACAAATTTTGCAATCTCGCAATTGCGAGCTTGTCGCTGCCCGACGCATCTACGTGTTCGCAAGTGTTTACTCCCGCGAAATTGTATAGTATTCTAGTTGGCAAGTGCGACCAAGCAAAAAATCCGCTTCGCACGGATTTACGGATTTTCGGCAAGTTCGCGAGAGTTCGCGGATTGCGAATTTGCCGAAAATCCGCAAAATCCACGAGCGGAACGGATTTTACGCTCATGCTTATTAACCACCTACCTGAGGGGTCTGATTGTATTTTTTTTATATTACAGGGAGTACCTTGTTTAATCAGTATAGCCACCCCTCTATTTTGAGATGTCTGGTGCGAAGCACTAAACCTCTTAACCCAAGTGACCTTAGAGAAGATTAAGCTACTTTCCTCGTAACTCAGGTGTGTCTCTTGCAACATGCATATTTTTGCAGTTGAAAGTTCTAGGTATTTAAAAATTAGCCTCTGTCTCCGGGGACATCTTAACCCGTTGACATTCCAGGAGGTAAAGGTGGTCCTTCTATCCCTCAGGTTTGTACCGACTATCCCCCCCTGTTCTTCCTGAAAGAGTAGGCGCCCCTTCGTAACAAAAAAGAAGACTATACATAAGGTTGAGATGAGGTTTAATTTTTTTTCTTTTTTTCCCGCTGCTCCCCACCCACAGAACCCTCCCTTCTAATAGGCAAAGGCCTATTTAGCCCTCCCCCCTATGGAGTAGCAACAACATTCACAATATTTTTTTTCTTCTAAATTCCTGCTGATTGTGTATCGTGAATGTAAAAAGACCCGCTGAGTCTACTTCCCCCCTTGCCCCCCTTGTCCGTCTCTAATCTTTGCAATAAGAGCATCCGCCTCTTCCCCATTTTTGATTTGGTGCATGTGATTATTCCACATCACCCTTAGCGATGCCGGGAATTTCAACTGAGCCTTGGCCCCCAAACTGTTCAACTCTTCCAACCTCTTCCCCAGCTCCCACTGCCTCGTTGCAGTTATGTGCGATATGTCTGATCTTATTTGGAAGGTAAAAGGATTGGAGCTGTTAAAGTGTATGGAGCCTTCTTTCAGAGCGGAAGATACAATCTGCTCTTTCACGGAATATGTTAAAAAGTTAACCAGGATCTTCCTGGGTTTCTGTTTTGCAAGGTTTCTTCTGAAGGGATCATGGTGTACCCTCTGGATATCATGCAGCAAATCTACCTCTGGTGAATCCTTTAACACTGTTCCCTTCAATAAGGATATTACAAAGCCCTTAATGTCGCCCCCCTCCAGGGCTTCAGGCACATTCAGGAGTCTCAAGTTGTTCCGGCACGAGTAATTTTCCAAACGCTCAATATCCTCTGTTAGCTCTTTATTCTGAACAGACAGCTTGGTGACTTACGCTTCGGTGGTATGCATGGATTCCTTGATCTTAGGGATTTCCAATTCGATTGCCTCGGTTCTAAGGGTGACCTCATCTAGCCTCTTGGCCAACACATTGCAAGATGCTTGGATTGCTGCTTGGTTAGCCTCGGAGATTAGGAATCTGTTGGTCATTTCCGCTTGATTGGTTTCCGATACCGTGAACCTGGTGGTAATCTCATCCTTCATAGCTAGTAATATGTCGGCCAATGTGCATGAAGTTGCACCTGATTTATCTGATTTATCTGTGGTGTTCACTGCGCCGACACTGTCAATTGTGGTGGGGAGGTATCCTTGTTCTAATTGCGCTGCGTTCAAAGCGTCAGGGTTTTTTTATCTTTTCTGTAGGGTCCATTAGGATATTTCCTGATCCATCCCACCTGAACGCTGAATATCTATTTGACAGGCCAATATCTGAATGTACTACAACCACTGCCTCCACCGGGGCTGGGGTCTTATCTGCACTCCCTTCTTTAGTAGAGCTCATGGGAGTCCCTGTCGAGTCTCCTTGTAATAGTGCCCTGCAGCATTTACTGCCAAAGTAGTTGAGTTAGACTGGGTAGACTGAGTTAGCTGAGTAAGTTGGTCAGACTGAGAGGGCAAGGGAGAGCAGGTGATAGCGGGGGTGGTAGTGGAGGCGGTAGACATTACCTTATAATAAGTTTTAAGTGAAGGGGTAACTTTTGTGCTGGCAGCAACTTCTTTAACGTTTTTGCTTTTGCCCTTACTTTTTATGTTTTTCACACTCAGATATTCTTCCGAGGTATTCAACTTTGCTTTGCCCCTTCTTACACGGACCCTCACTTCAGAAACTGGAGGTGAAATGCGTTGGGGGTAGACAGGCTTTCCCTTAGTCGAATCAAACACTGCCCTAGCTCTTAGTGCATATCTATTTGTTTTAATAGGGTACAGACTCTCCCCTTTGTCACTGGAACTCCTAGGGCTAACCTCACTACCATCACCCTCGCCAGGTACTCCCCCTACGTCCATACAGCTAATTGGAGCGCTAATTACATTAGCCCCGCTTAATTGTGGGTGTCATAATCTTCCAAAAATATCATCATGTATACTGTTATGTAACTTGTCACACCGGGTTCCTTTCAGATAATTACCAGCGCCAGCAGTCTTGTTGTCCCCACAGGACGGGGAGAAGAAAGTTTGTCTGCCCCCTACCTTAGAGTTTGCTCCGCAGTAATGCAATGCTGGGTTGTGGTTTTACTTATCTTCCTATGTGCAGCTCCTCTCGCCGACTCTGCACCACAATAGCTGCCGCTGCTGCTGGCTCTGCCCCCGATGACCCGGAACGAAAGCAAGGCGAAAACGCGCCTCTTCCGTATCCGAGCAGCCTCCTCCCAGAGCCAGCGCCAACCTCCAGACATGTCGTCCTGCTCCCGCTCACTCTCCTCGCGGTTCTCACGGTCCTCTGCAACCCTGCACCTCACTCCAGGGATCCGCGCATTCAAGCCGTTCTCCGGGGGCATACTCGGAAAATTGAGACAACGGCAAGTTAATTTCCAGACCGGAGGGGGGTTAACTAATGTATAAACTCATACGGGGGGGTCAAAAAGGCATACAAACAAACGCAAGAGTTAGTTGCTCCATAGGGGGGAGTCCGGCTGCGGCTGTTTAGCTGGCGGCCGCCATGTTCCTCGGCACAATTAGGTTTTGAGCTCTATCACGAAGCTCAGTCTTAAATGCCTCCCACAGTACAATTTCAGAAAGCACTGAGTTTTTGTTTTCTGTAAAATACAACTCACTATTCAACTGCAGATCCAAGGAAACTTCCCAGTCCTTCTGGTCCCGGATGTTTAATTTCCACCAAGTGGCTTTCTGGCCCCTGAGCCATCCCATGTGAACCAAAGGGTGAGAAGTCTCCTTGCCAAGTAGTCAGCCTGTGCCACCTATTCCACTTCTCCCCTGGCACAAAGACATAATCTAGCCTCGAGTAGACCCTGACGGCTCCCCAAAAAAAAGAATAAGTCCTGTCAAGAAGGTGCATACTGCGCCACAGGCCTAATCAGTCTGCAAACTGTGCTAGTGTTGTTGCCAGGACAGGGATGGTCTGGGTCCCAGAACGGGTCAAGGTTAGTGGTCATAACACCATTAAAGTACCCCCACCACAAGTAGTGCAGAGCTAGATTCCAAAATAATGTCTGTTATTTTAGGACATATACTCTCATTTGGGTACATTTGGGCCATCCCCGGAAGCCTTGCACCCCCATAAATACCATTGGGATTGATCCAGGCTTGGATCCTTGAAAGGGGGACTTTTTCTCACCAATATTGCCCCAATGGTAAATCCTGTGTGCGCCAGTGTGGTGTATGCTCCCCAACCTAGAAATCTACATTGTGTCCCTTGCAGATGTCTCATGTATCTCTTGAAGAAGAACCACATCAGGCTTCAACCATTTATTGCGTGCACAGGCCCCATTTAAATGTACTACCAAGGTCCTTTACGTTCAAAGTCAATGCCATGAGAGGAAAATCCTATAGCTGCCAGAGCTGTGGCAGCCCATGAGATGTGATTCTAGTGGTGCTGAGGTTCAGTCTATGTGTCTAGTAAGTGGAATTTATGCCTGTGACCTTTCACTGTCAGCAAAATTAACAATAATAAGAATAACAAAACGTAACATTCCCCTCTCCAACCCAACCTAAGTCAGTGACTCCCCATTGCCCGAAACACATTACCTGATCCAAGCCTTGCATGAAGAGAATATGAGAGATCTGTAGCCCACCACCCACCGAATACCTGCAAATAAACCAAACTGATACTTAGAGAAAAGAGAAAATGAAGAACACACACACAGTTAAGTTCAACATCTAAGTTCAACTGTCTTGGTCATCTTTTACCATGTTCAAGCCTGGTTCAGGGGACATCTTGCCCATAGAGTCTTGTTACATATTCACAATTTTCACCATAAGTGGGTGGTCTCCATCAGAGACTGATGACTAATTCCTCTCTGACAAGTCAGAAGTGGCATACCTATGTGTCCTGTCTTGTTTAGTCTTTATTTGGTATTCAATTCATTTCACCCTCAGTGTCTGATGAAAGTCTGGATTTTTTTCCTTGCCTCCAAGCCGGCAGGGGTGTCCCGATGTGTCTTGTGCCCATAGCACCGCTTCATCATCTCCTTCCCAATCTATGGACCTTGGGTCTCGCCCCTTCTACTAAGGTGGCATTTTGGCTCACATACACCTGTCTTCCCACCCTCTAGAGCAGGCGCTTCTCAAGCAAGGTCGAGCCCTCTTCAGGTGATTGAAAGAAGAGTTCCTTACTGTCGTAAAGGACCTTGAGCTTCACTGGGAATGACAACATATATTGTAGTTGGAGGGCCCTTACCTTCACTTTGACAGAGTCTCTGAATCTCATGGATATTGTCTGGGAACACCATAATTTTAGAATTTTCGTGAGGGATCTCTCCTTTACGTCGCACTTCCCTTAGTGTAGTGTCTATCTTGATAATTCAGAAAGCGGGCAATTACACCCGTGGGGGGGACCCTGGAGGGGGTTTTGCTGTTAGCGCCTTGTGGGCTCACTCTATGAGAAAGCAGGATGAGAACTGTTCTGGGGGAGGAGGGAGGCTCTCAACTGTCTATCCAGAAAGGCATCCATGTTAGACCCTTCAACCCCCTTCCGAAAGCCCACAAAACGCAAATTGTTTCTCCTTGCGCAGTATTCCCCATAGTCCACTCTCCAGACCATTTCTTTCGTTGTGGTTCTGAGTTCTGACACTTTTTTGAGAAGGCTCTGTGTCATGTCCTCCACCTCTGATATTCTGTTTTCTGCTGTCATGACTCTCTCCGGGATGTTGCACCGGTCTTGTCTGAGCGGGGGACTTCCAACCGCACTTCCACAATTCTCCTTTCAGGGCATCCATAGAGGTTTGGATTACCAGCAGGAGCACTGCCTTGTCTGGCATAGTTGGTGCACCTTCTACAGACCCCATCTTGTGAGGCCTACACCCTCATGTAGTGGTATATGTTCCTCTGTTTGGGAGGATTGGGATCTTTGTCCTTGGCCATGTTCTGGGTACCTTGGATGCCGATCAAGAAAGGAAAAAAAAAGAGGGTGGGAGGTGAGGACGGGATCATAGCAAAACAAGACCTCCAGACGTGGGCCACTGCATCCAGAATGGGGTGCTGTGATGGGTGATGGCTCAGAGCACAGGTAAGCTTGCCAGCATGCAGGTAGGGTTATCATCTGAAGCACCTCCAGCTCTACACCAACAGCATGCAAGCCCCTTAGTGTCCTTGTCAGATTGCCATTGACCATGCCTCTGAGGGAGAGCAACAAGAGGTCATTCTCCACCAGTGCATCATGGAATTGCTTCTAGGGGGTTCTATGTACACCTCTCACTTCTGCCACCACCCACCAGCATCAACTTGAGGATGCACAGCTCAAACTTCAGTCTGGGACCTCACACCACTCCAGACAAGTGGGTATGTCCTTAGGGGGGCCTATGTGTGTATCTTTCAGACCTGTGAAGCGAGTGGCCTGCAAGGGAAAAATGTGTTGGACACAATAGTTCAAAGCACCAGTGGGGAATAAAGGTGGAAATTTGCTGATCCGCCATATACGGCTGTCCCAGCACTCATGTAGGCAAGGAAAGGGGTCCTATTGCGCGGGCACTCGAGGCATAGGTGGGTGCCCTCTTCAGCAATGCATATTAGAAACAATGCCCCTGCACTCACACACAACGAAATGGCAACAAATTCAGTGTATGATTGTAACATAAGAAAATGACATATAGTGCATCAATCTAAACAGTTCGTGCAGATGCGTGATTCAATCACAGTTGAAAAAGACCTCAGTAGGTGATTACAGCCCTCTTCAGCAATGTCAACAGGCCACTCTTTATATCTCCAGCTGCTGCCTCTCTAGGAGCAGGAGCATGCCAACACCGAACTCAAAAACTACCGCCCCATCTCGCTTCTTCCATTCCCGGCCAAAGTCATCGAGAAAGCTGTCAACAACCAGCTCGCCGCCTTCCTCGAAGCCAACAAATCACTCGACCCCTCACAATCTGGCTTCCGAACCAAACACAGCACTGAGACCGCCCTCATCGCAGCAACAGACGACATTCGAACTCTACTGGACAATGGAGACACAGTCGCCCTCATCCTCCTCGACCTCTCTGCAGCCTTCGACACAGTCTGCCACAGCACCCTGTTACAACGCCTCAGAAACATCGGAATCCAAGGAAAGGCACTGGAATGGATCACCTCGTTCCTCACCGGAAGAACCCAGAGAGTACGCCTCCCACCATTCAAGTCCGAGGCCTCTGAAATCATCTGCGGCGTACCACAAGGATCCTCACTCAGTCCCACCCTCTTCAACGTATACATGAGCCCCCTCGCGGCTATCGCCTGCCAACACAACCTCAACATCATCTCTTACGCGGATGACACTCAACTGATACTATCTCTCACCAAGGACCCCAGCACCGCCAAAAATAACCTACACGAAGGAATGAAAGAAGTCGCCGAATGGATGAAACAAAGCCGTCTGAAACTGAACTCAGACAAAACAGAAGTCCTCATCTTAGGTACATCCCCCTCTGCATGGGACGACTCCTGGTGGCCAGAAGCCCTCGGAAATGCACCCATCCCGACAGACCATGCACGGAACCTTGGCGTCATCCTGGATTCGTCACTCTCAATGAACAGACAAGTCAGCGCCGTATCCTCTTCCTGCTTTAACATTCTTCGCATGCTCAGAAAAACATTTCGCTGGATCCCCACCGAAACAAGGAAAACAGTCACCCACGCTCTAGTCACGAGCCGACTGGACTATGGAAACACCCTCTACGCAGGTACTACCGCAAAACTCCAGAAGAAACTCCAACGAATCCAAAACGCCTCAGCCAGGCTCATACTAGACATCCCACGCAACGAACACATCTCTGGTCACCTTAAAGACCTCCACTGGCTACCCGTCAATAAAAGGATTACTTTCCGACTGCTTACCCACGCACACAAATCACTCTACGACATCGGACCAGATTGCCTCAACTCTCGACTGTCCTTCTACACCCCCTCCCGCCAACTTCGCTCTTCCAACCAAGCCTTCGCCACTGTACCTCGCATCAACAAGACCACCATGGGAGGCAGATCCTTCTCATACCTGGCTGCCAAAACATGGAACTCACTCCCCGCTTACCTTCGCCTCACCCAGAATCACCCAGCGTTCAGAAAGCAGCTTAAAACGTGGATATTTGACAAATAATCCTCCTCCCCTTCCTAAGCGCCTTGAAACCCTCTGGGTATGTAGTGCGCTATATAAATTTTATGACTTGACTTGACTTGAACCCGCGAGGCCTTAAGATGTCACTGTGTGCCCTGGGGGGCGAGGGTGTGAGAGGCAGAGAACCTTTCTCTCCCCTAAAAGTATGTCCGATAGGCCCTATGCTTGTTCCACCCGTGGCGCCTCTCACATGTGATTTGGAAACTGCTGCTGCTCACATCCTGGTAGTCACTTCAGGATCTCTGGGTTCCTCGCGGTGATAGCAACATGTGGAAAGCAAGAGAAGTGTCAGCCAGGTGCGGCAAAGCCCCTCGAGCCCACAGAGGCTCCTCTGACGGCCCTAACTGACCTTCCATAGAACAATGGCACTGCCCACCCCTCTGATTCAATGGCGCTGTGTATTGGGAACTGGGGGCTGCCGGGACACATGCAGCCGTTGTCTCCCACTGTTTGGGGGAGGGCACCTCTATGCTCTGCAACTTGTAGGCCTAACCAGGCTCTTCCCGCTAATGACTGCCTCTGCGGCCAGTCCCGGCTCCATCAACTGGGTGGGTGTGGGGGCAAAAAGGGAACAGCCCCTGCTGGTGGTGCACCACGCCCCACCTCACCCTCATGCAAAGTAGCGACTGTGGGTGCAGCTCACTCCAAGGTACTCGCTCAGACCACAGCTCTTTCAGGTGGCTCTCCTCCCCAGCCCACTTCGACCTTTTTGTGATCTCAGGGTGGTATGGCAAACACAGGCCCATCTGGAGGTAGGGGAGCACTTGCCGCAACAGTTCGAGCCACCACTGGTCCAGGCGCAGTGGCCACCCTATTTGGTACCCAGCACGGCCAGGCGCCAGGCAGCGGTTCTCGATTTTCACATCAGTGCCATCTTCGGGCCCATTCTGCGTCATGGCAGTGGTCTCCCTTGAGGCCGTATGTAGCCCTGGAGAGCCTATTTTTAACTTAGGACATCTGCCCTGTGTCTCCACAATGCTGTAGACACCATTCTCAAGGTTGGATGGCAGGCAGATGACAGGATTCAATCAGGATTATGAATGAGCAAGCGGAGCTCGTAGAAGATGCTGCTAGTTGGTTATCTAGCTGCCCATCCCCATTCACATTTAAACTTGATATCTTTTTAGACAAGGGACTTTTAACATACTTTGTACGTACATGATAACGTACTCAGAAAGTGCTCTGCTTGCGAGCACATTTCTTCTTGAGCATTTTATCACAATATTGTACATTATGTTCAAGGATAAAGTACACTGAACATGCTGCCCCTTCGTATTGTTGATGTCCATACAGAAACAGCTCTGAACCAAAAATACAAACAATGAATAGCTAAGGACCTCAGACACAGTGCGAGCGAGGCCAGGTTTATTATATAAACTGCTTCTGACATTTACCTCAGCAGAGGAGCACTTCCATGGTTTATCCTGAACATTTGCCCATGGCTAATTCCTGGCCCTGTTGATTTCAGTCAACATCCTGCAAAGGACGGAGCCTGTTCCAATCCAGGTTGGCTTCCTGATACATTACTCACACAGGTGGATGGGGAGTTAAGCTGCTAGAAGAGATCTGACGGGATGCATTCTTATTACAATCTCTAAAGTAGAGTTAGGGTAGGTAGGGTTCTCATTAATAATTGAATTGTTCATCTTTTTCACCATTCTTGTAATGCTAGGAACAATACTTTGTTTCCTACTACTAAGAATTGAAGCTCATGTATTTTACACAGGAATCAAACTGCTTCAATAAATGTTTGAAATTCCTATTTGCATATTTCTTGTGTCTCCCTTTGGGCATGCATAAGGTAATCATGAAAGAGTAGATCTGCATCCATGATTTCCTTGGGGGATTTAGAGTGGTCATATTCTCAGGTTGCAAACACCACCTGGTACCCTATTATGTTTAGGGGTCCAGGTGGTGCACTATGAGCTAGCCAGAAATTGGGTCAACATAAATGATTAGACATTGAAGGAGAGATAGAGGTCCATGACACTGATTGTGGAAGCATCTAGGAGTTTTCAAGAGAAAACCTTTTTTTACACGGCCTAATCTCTGATTCTGATAACACAATTTAGAGTCCGGATGAGAAGCTGTGAAGTATAGCATCTTTGTGTGAGGGAAGCTTGCACTGCTGAACCATCTACTGTGTCTGTTCTCTGCATGTGTGAGTAAAGCATGAGTGGCTGTTGTATCTGTCTAGTGTCTGAGGGAAGTGTGCACTGCTGTTGCCTTTCCTATATGTTTCTTTTGTGCAAGGGCAACTTGCACAGCAACATCTCGTATTGCCCATGTTATATGTGTGTATCTGCTGGAGGACACTTCTGCTGCTGGTGCCCATCATGTACCAGCTCAATGTGTGAGGGAAGCTTGCACTGCTGAAGCTGGTGCTGGTGCTATAGCACTTCTTTTTTTTGTCCTCATTTGCCATCCCTTGCTCCAAAAGAAAAGAGATATACACACCGACCACCGTATGTGTCCATTAGGAACCAAGATGGAACCTTCTCCTTACCAAGTTTAGGACAAATATACCAGACTGGCGGAAGATGATTACAAGGAATTTTTTAATTGCTCCATCTTAGGCACATATTTGCCTGCTGGACTAGGTTGGTTATCGAACTATTTGCGCCCTGCCACCACCATGTCCATGGAGTATATAGGCATAATCATCGGACCCGGGAAAAAACAAAAAACAAAAAACCCGGGCTGTTCAAATGATCATTGTTGTCTCCATTGCACCAACAAATTCCAAAATGTAAGATTACGTTTACTGCAGGTTCTGGCCATGTCCGCTTTTGATGTATCATATAGTGATGTTAACCAGCCGGCATGGGACGGAACCTTGGAGTCAACCCAGTATTTACACATCTGCCTTCTTACAAGCAGAATTGCATAGAATAAAAACCTTTTTGCTGGTCCAGAAACCGTATCTTCCAGCCCAAAGATTATTAATGGCAGGGTGATGACGATTGGTGTTTTAAGGATTGAATCCAAGGTAACCTTAACATCGTCCCAGAAATCCGTTAGATGCGGACAATCCATGAACATGTGTCTATCGGAGGCTGCGGGGAGAAGGCATTTGTTACAACAGTTTCCTGGCAGGAATTTGGAAAGCCTTAGTGGTGAGAAATAGGCACGATGTGCTGTGTACAGATGGTTTCGCCTCAGCCACGCTGGTTTTACCGTTTTATAAAGAAGGGAGAAGGATCTGGTCCAAAGATCACCCTGTACACTCATGTCCTGGCCCCACAACTCCTCTGGAAGAGAGAAATCCCCATCAACCTCCTCTAATATTGGCCAATACCATAATGCTACCTCCTTTCTTCCCCCTTGTTTCTCTACCAGTTCTTTTTCTAAGAGGCAGTTCTTCCCTATTGGAGCTTTTTTCCTGGATATCTCCCGGACCCAGCTAACGAGTTGCACATATTTAAATCTTGTTAATCCGGGGCCAACCTTTTCATATAAGTTTTCCCACTCCACCAACTTTCCTCCTGCTAAAAGGTCACCCCATCTACAAATCTCGGCTTCCTTGATCGGGGCTGCTAGGCTATCATTCAGGCATGGGGGAAGCTCCGGGGAGTCCCAGATCGGGGCAAAGTTTGAGAAATAGGCCAGTCCTAGAGTTGTTTTTATTTGCACCCAGTCCTTTACCAGAGATAGTAAAGTCTTTAGTCTTACTTTTTTAAAGAATCTCTGGTCACCAAACTTAAACAAAAACCCATCTAGTGGCAAGTTGGCCCCAACCAGCATGGCTGTAAACATTTTCCCGTTTGAGGAGTCTGATGGAACTTTTAATAGCATCCTTGAATGGGTCAGTTGAAAAGCCCAGGCATAGTACTGGAGGTCTGGCAGTGCCAACCCTCCCTTTTCCCTCCTCCTCCTTAGTTTCTTCCATGCCAGTCTGGTTGTTTTATATCTCCAGATAAAGGAGTTGATTTCCTGTTGGCATTTTTTAAGCTGTTTTTTGTCAAAGGTTAAGGGGATAGAGTTAAATATAAACGTATACTTGGGGAGGATGGACATTTTTATCAGACTTATCCTCCCAAGAAGCGTCAAAGGGAGAAAAGACCAAGATTTTAGTAGTGCCCTACATTCTCGAGAAACCCGATCTAAATTAGTCTGGGCTAGTTTGCTAATATCCTGCGTGATCTTTATACCCAAGTATCGCATGGAAGAAATCACTGTAAGGTTTACATTATCTAAATTCCAAGTCATGATCTCCGTCTTTCCCTCATTCATTTCATATCCGGAGATCCGCCCGAATTCCTTTGCCCTATTTACAACAATGGGGAATGCTTCTACTGGGTTAGTTGTATAAACAAGTATGTCATCAGCATAGAGTCCTACCCGCTTCCCCCACCCTCCGAATTCAAATGGTAGAATGTTAGACTCTTCCCTAAGAACTTGCACAAAGGGTTCTATGTAGGGTTCTATGTACATATTGAAAAGGAGCGGGGAGAGCGGGCAGCCCTGCCTAGTGCCCCTCTTAATTTCGAAGGGCTCAGTACAGGTGCTGTTGATCATGAGCCTGGCTTTTGGGTCCCTATACAGGAGGCTGATAACTCGAGAGAACCTTTCCCCAAACCTAAACTTTCTCATGACAGCAGTCAAATAGGACCAGTTGACTCGGTCGAAAGCTTTGGTGGCGTCTAAGGTCAGGACACCCAGAGGAAGAGAGAAGGTTGAGGCGATGTCGATTGTGCCGATCAGATCATAGGTAAGATCTGCCAGCTGACGCCCCTGTATGAATCCCTTCTGATTGTCATGTATTATTGAACCGATCTCGCCCCCCAGTCGCGTTGACAAAATGGCAACGAAGATTTTATAGTCATCGTTGAGGAGCGAGATCGGCCGATAAGACCCACAATCAGTCGGATCCTTTCCTGGTTTGGGTATCAAGACGATGGTCGCCTCCTTCCATGACTCAGGTGGAACAGCGCCTTCCATAAAAATTTCGTTAAAGAGGTTCCTTAAGGTTGGTATAATAGCGGGACCCAGAACACGATATAACTCCCCTGGTAGGCCGTCTGGTCCCGCCGCCTTCCCTCGTTTTAGTCGATTGATGGCGTTACGAACTTCTAGCTCAGAGATTTCTTGGTCCAGGCTGTCCCTATGTTCTAGTGAAAGAGAGGGCAATTCAATCTTATCTAACCAAGCCTCCCGGGCCATTACATCCTCCGTGATCTCCTCCTTGTAGATATCCCTAAAAAATTCATGGAAGGCACTTCCAATTCCTAAGTTTGAAGTTCTAGCAGTCACTTCCCCCCCCACCTTTATTTCTCTAATATATTTTTTGGCTTGCTCTAATTTGATTTTCCAGGCCAAAACCTTGACTGCAGCCTCTCCATATTCAAAGTGTTGAAGCTTGCTAGCCTCCCACCTATTAGCCACTCTACTTTGAAGTATGTTTTCTAGGTCTCTCTTTAACTCCTCCCACCTCTTTTGATCCGTGGGGGATGGAACGGTGGATCCACTCTTGTAGTCTATAGTTGCTAATTCTTGCTCAATGTTTGTGATTGCTTCTCTATATTTCTTCGCTCTATAAGAGGCTCTGTTGGTTATACATCCCCTTAAATAGGCATTGAGTGTATCCCATACCGTAGCAATCTTGGCAGAATTTAGATTAAGTTCCAAGAACGAGGTGGCCTCCACAATGAGAAAACTAGACTCTTTCTCCTCTAGCAGAATTGACCGATCGAACGACCAGGTAGTGTGTCTTGGCTGCTGAGAAAGGGTTAAAGTGAAGAGAATAGCGGAGTGGTCTGATAGGTGCGATGGCAAATAAACCAGGTCCTTGACAGGGTCTTTGAGGATGAAACTGAAAAGAGCGTAGTCTATTCTGGATTTATGATTATATTTGAGGTTCCGAAAGGAAACCCCCAAGGTGTTACCCGCTCTCTCCCTCCATACATCCGCAAGTCCCAAAGTTGTCATAATTGCTAACAAGGTTTGCCTGGAATTGGAGTGTGTCACTGCTCTGGAGTTAGGGGACTTGTCCAAGATTGGGTTTAGAACAAGATTTAAAACTCCTACCCATATCACCGGATCTTGGGAGGAGATCAGGTGGCTATGGATTTTATTCAGGTGTAGAGGATCATCTAGATTTAGACCATAATACCCTACCAAACTAAATGGTCTACCATCTAACCGTATTTTGGCTATAAGCCATCTCCCACTAAGGTCCTCCTGAGATTCTATAATCTGAGCTTTTGCCTGTTTTTAAAAGATAATGAGGATCCCACGCGTGTTGGTTTTGTGGTCAGTGCATAGAAACATATCTACCCACTTAAGCCTTTACAACAGTTCATTCACCTCATGTTTGAGTAAATGGGTCTCCTGGATGACGATGACCTGTGTGGGGGAGTCTCTCAGATATTGTATAATTCTATGCCTCCTACCCCTCACACGCAGGCCATTGACATTCCAGGTTAAAAATTGTAACCCAATCATGGCTTCTTCCTATGCCATCTCACGAGGTCACCTATAGGGCCTATAAGACCCACCATTCCAAGAAACTGTGCATTACGATTGGAAAGATAAAATTTCAAGCCAAATGGAACAAGAAAAAACATACGAGGACTACTTTTTTACCCCCCTACCCCTCCCCCTCCCTTGGAGAACCCCCCTTACTTTCCCTGGCCAGATGAATAGCCAGATTTGCGTCTTCTGACAGACCCTCTACCCCTGCCCTGTTGTCTATCATAGAGGTAATAATAGTGATCGCCGATTGTGTAAACTCATTTAAAGCTGAAGAGGCCTGGCTTACACAGAAAGCATGCACAGAGGAGCGTGCACAGAGGGTCTGGCAGTGGCATGTTAGCCCATCTCCCCATCTCCCCCCTTACATTATGACTTCATTACCGGAGCCTTTATTTTTATTTTATTATTATTATTTTTTTTAAATTTATTTATATCTTATTTTAATGTTTCTTATATTTTCAAAGTTTTTTTTCTTTTTTATTATTCTATTGTCAACTATTGTTAACTGTTATTAACTATTTAGTTGTTAACTTTATATATTTATCTTTAATCTCGTAATTATTACTTATTTATATACGTTTTTTTATTTATTTTTTTATGTTATTTGTTTGTTTATTTATTTATTTATTTTTATTACTTTTTTTTTTTTCGACCACTTGACGAAGGTTCCTTCTATTAGTTTTGTCAGATGAACCCCCACTAATTGAATTTAGTATATACAGGGTGACTATGGCATCTATCTATTCTATAAGGCCATCTACCTTAGAAATAGCGCTAAGAGTGGATAGCACTAAAAATGGGAATAGGAGGCCCTAGAGTCTGCCTAGGATCTAGTTTGTGTGTGGTCCCTGATAGAGGCTAACAACTCATCTGCCTCAAGAGGGGAACGGATGTTGTGCATTTTGTTGTTAAACATCACCCTCAAGAATGCTGGGAACCTCATCTGCACAGTCGCACCCAGGGCCCTAAACCTCTCCATTCTCTGGCCAAGTTCCCACTGTCTATCTAAGGTGGATTTTGACAGGTCGGATCGAACTTCGAAAGAGAAGTCATGTGCCTTTAGAGATTTCGCTTTAAGTGCAAGATTCAGAATTTTCTCTTTGAAACTGTATGTTAGAAAGTTCACTAGGATTTTTCTAGGTTTCTCTCTCCCTGGATTAAGGCAAAAGGGGTCTCTGTGAATCCTTTGTATGTCCTTTTCTAACTCTTCTGTTGTTTCTTCCAAATTCAGAGCGTTCTTCAATAGGGACACAACATAGGCCTTTATGTCGCCACCCTCTTTCCCTTCGGGGACCTTCAGGAGTCTGAGATTATTTCTCCTAGAATAATTTTCCAGGGACTCGACCCTCTCTTTCATTGCGTCTCCGTCCCTCCGAAGACACTGGATCTTACTCTCTGCCGACTCGAGGTTAGCTTTTAACTCCCCCACTGTTCCTTCCAGGCTTTCTTTTCTCTCATAGAGACCGTCCACTTTTTTTTCGAGTGTCTCACAAGCTGCCCTGATATCATTTTGGTTACTCTTAGACTCTGCGAATCCACTCTTAATCTCCTCCCTTATTGTTGAAAGGAGTACCTCTAAGCGGTCGTCCCCAATGGTTTCTCCCAAGATTTGGGCACCAGGTATTGTTGTGTCACTGACCTGATCGGGACCTCCGCTGCTTCCCATTAGAGTTGACTGAGCCCCCTGGGCCGAAGTTTCTGATCCAGCCTCCTCACCGCCCTTGGTGGCTTTAATATTGATTGTACTGTTTTCACCCGACCCACTTGCCATCCCTACACTTTGATGGATATCCAGCACTGGGGAAGAACCTTAAAAAAAGAGCGGAGCGAGGGCGTGATCCGTATTGGGCTTTTTAACCCCCTCTTAGTTCTTCTAGTGCTCCTAGCCTGGGTGTTGGAACTGGTGCTGCTGTTAGGTAGGGTGTATAGGGGGTGTAGCCCTCCCTCTCTAGCTATGAGTTCCTGAGAGTCCTCTGCAGGATCTTCCTCTGTGGTATCATACACCTCCCCCTCTGCCCCCACTCCGTAGTCATTCGCTAAATTAACATTTTGTGAAGTACATGAGGGCACTTTCTTTCCTTCTGCAGATTTTTTAGTACTGGGAGTAGTGGGAATGCACTTTCCGCCTCTTCCTCTTCTCCCCTTTTTCCTGCCTTTAGTTCTCTTGCCAGGGGTTGTGGTAGCATGATTTACGGGCTTAGTGTCCCTTCCTCCCTTGCCTCCCTGCACCCCCTCCTTACTGACAGTAGCTGGGCCTCCACAGAACGCTGCTGTAGTGCTGCTAGCTCCGCTTCTTTCAGGCTCTGACTCCAAATCCGGTAATGGCCACTCTGTGAAAAAGGGATGGATTGCTGCCTTCACTGCCTTTTTCTCTTCTGTTCTATCAAGGCAGCCTCTTTGGAGACCACGGGCAGCCGCAGTGCGGCCGCGCCGAAGCTCCACGGCTGCTTCAGTCCACCGCGGAAGAAGGGAGGGGGGCGAGGTCAGACTCACGCACATCCAGCCGGCGCTGCTCTGCGGCTCCGCACTTCACAATCCGCCGATATGATCAGAGATGCCGATTCGGCCGAATGTCGAACGCCGAGCCGCCCCACACCCTCGAGGCCACAAGACCTCCGAGAGTCTTCCGCGTCTGCTCCTGGCAAAAAGTTGGTGCCTGGTCGATCACATAGTCGTAGCTACCAAGGCTAGGGAGAAATCTGCCGCTGACGCGCGTCCCGCCCTAACCAGCGGCCGCCATGTTCTCCTCCGCTATAGCACTTCTGTGCGTGAAAGAAGATTGTACTGATTCTACTTGTGTGCAACCATTTGGTGTGTGAGAGAAGCTTGCACTGCTCCTTCTCAAGCTGTATTGGTCCCAAATATCAATTAGTCTTGCACTGCTGCTTTCCGTGGTGTGCTTGGCCTAGATGTGAGTGAAGCTTGTTCTACTGGGACTTGTGCTGATACCTGTTTGGTGTGTGAGAGAAAATTGATCTGCTCCTTCCGATACTGTTAATGGTTTGCGTGTGAGGGAAGCTTATTTTGCTGATTCTACTGCTTTTGTTTGTGAGATAAGTTTCTAGAGATCTCTCCTGTGCCATGCCTTTTAAGGTCACAAAGAATATAAAAAAGTGGTTGATAGAATGCTTGAACTCATCTCAGCCACTGGTAATTACTTGGGCAGCATCCCAGTCCACTGTTCTTTTGCCTGAATTTCACCTCAGAGAGGATCCTACCGTAATCAAATCTGCCTTGATATACCTCCAATAGGAACAGTTAGCCTTAACCGTATGGTTAGGTCTCTCTGAACCAGAACATAAGCAACATCAGAGTAGTTGCAGCCTATTTGTGCTTCTTCTGTATGGTGCAGAGTGGTTCCAGAAATACAATGAGTATGAGATCCATCTCTGGGCATACCTGAAGCACAAATGATTTCACACTAAGGTTACAAAATGGGATGGGTAGAATGTTTGAATTAATCTCAGTTATTGGTAACTACTTGTGACTGAATCCCATTCCATCATTCTTTAGCCTACTGTGCCACCTCGGAGAGGAACCAGCCATATAACATTCATCCTTGGTCCTGCTCCAAGAGGTACAGTCTGACCAAATCTAGCAGTCCAGGTTCTCTCTGATCCAGGACACTAGCAACACTAGACTGGTATTTGCCAAATTGGTCCTCTTCAGGAGGGTGAAGCTTGATTCCAGTAGAGTAATAAGCACAGGATCCATGTTTGGCATGCCCCCCTTACCGCCTTTGCCACCTGGACACCATGATCGGGTTGCCACCCCCCTATCTGACACTGCTGTCGGTGGAGGCTCTACTTCCCTGACCACCGCAGAACATCCAAAATCGCTGACCTGCATGCGTAGGCCATCCCGGCCCAGATCAGCTGCACACCGAGCCACAGCAGCTCCTACCAGTCCGCCCAGCTACACACATGCAGCGCCGCTCCGACAGCCGCTGCGTCCATGTTGCCTTCGCATGGCACCCCTTAAAGCAATAACCTGATGCATAACAAAACCCACGCCGATTGACTAATCGGCCACCTCCCCCAACCACATGCTAACCATCCCCACCACAAACATTCTTTCCACCCCCTGGTGGTGCTCAGGTGTCAGGAGGAGGCCGGATATTCCTCTCCTGACACCTTATATACCCTCCCAACTCCCGCCCCTTCCTTTGCCCCTCTAATCCCACCCCCACCTTGTCCTTCCAGCCGTTGCGCGAATACCACAGGGGAAGACCGGTCTGCGACCTTACTTCCCCTGGTGGCCGCATTGAGACGCAGCAGAGACTGCTCGCACAGATAGAGGTAGGTGTGGCCCATTTGGAGCTCGAAGAGCGTTTGGTGACTGTTTGTTCTCTTTTCCCTTGTTGCCGCAGTTACGGCCCGGTCTGACTGGTCCACCCTTAAGAGTGACAGGTATGCCCAGATGTGGACCGTGCTCACTGTGCCTTGGGACTCATATTGGATCTTACTGAAAAGGCCTAATTAGACTGAAACCAGTCTGGGGTTTCTTGTGTTCCTTGTGTTCCCTAGTAGAGGAGCCTCGCCTGGCCTTTTGGGATGGTCTGTTTTCATGAGGAACAGGTTCAGTACTGATTTGCATAAGGCGGGCTTCTCTGAAGAGTGGTATGGTGGGCAAAAAAAGATGGCCTGGAATATGGCCCCAAGTGATTGTTAGTGGCCGAGATTAAATGAAATATGCTATCCATCACCTTGTTGTTTTCACTGTAGAAAGCAGGTTTCACCCCTGCTGTCATGTGATCTCTGTTTGCTGCGAAAAATATGACAGGGTATTTTTTTTTTTTAAGCAGCGCTTTTTCTGTTTTTAAGAATTGTAGCAGTCTTATCTTCTGGGTATCATTTATCTCACCAAAAAGAATGAAATTTAAGGAGAGGTGATAAGCATATTAGTCTTTCCTTTATGGCTAACCTCCTACTCCCCTCTTCCATACACTGCATGCCATGATGTGTTCAACAAGTGCCGATTGGAGGTATAAAACTTTTATCTTGTATTGGTTTTTGTTTGAGTGTTTTCCTGACTTCGAAAGAGCAGTACTCAGCTCTCTGTCACATAACTTTCTTTGTCACCAATGCTGTTCTTGCAGTGTTTATGGAAATGTGAAGAGGTACAGTAGAACAGATGAGTTCAACATCTGGTGCTGCTATCAAAAGCAATAAAGATGCAAACTGTTTTTAGCACCCGTATGTTTCTGAGAAATGCATCTGTGGGGGAGCTGGCAGGCTCTATTTGGTAGTCACGTCCATGATATTTAGATCGCCAATATGGCACTGAAGAGCTTGGGCAATGGTTGCAGAAACCTTGACCTCCCCCTCAACTCAACACATCTAAGTCTATGTTTTCCCTGAGAGTGCCCAGCCTCTAATGCCAGTGGCCTTCACTAATTCCTAGTAACGAGCTCCCAACTGACTGCTAGTTCTATACGGCCTTCAATCATACCTGGACTTTTATCTAACAAGGTTCGAATCCAGCCTGCTCTAACAATGACTCCATAGAATCCCATATGCCGGTAATGCTTATGAAAGCACGTGGGTAAACTAACTGAACTGCTTTACCAATCTCCATGATAGGACGCATTTATGGAAAGCATAAATGCCAGTTTCTGTTGAAATGATTACTGATCGTCCTGGAAGGATGGCACTGCAACAAGAGTTGCACCTTAAGAAAGCTAAGGATGCCAGGAGCTGTCAGGCCAGAGAATCTCAAGTTTAATAGCCTGGAAGCAAACATTTGTCAGCATCTAAGAATTTCTTTCACTAAAATGTACTGAGGAATAGTAGTGAAATTTACAAATTAACCCAAAAATGAATGAGAACTCTTTGGGCAGGCACTGTAAAGTCGTGGGCCCTAGGCTCACATACTTAATAAATCACGACACAGACACTGGCGGTGATGCTTTCTTACTTAACTGGCCCTGAGCATGTGCACGCTGGCCCTTTTATTAGCAGGCCCACATCACTTGTGATACCTCTCGTGGATGGCTGTGGGGTGTGTGTGTGGCCAGCCCTCAAGCGAGTGTCTGGTAAACTTGTGCCTGCTGAGACACTAGAACATGTCCAGCAGGACACTACATTACTCCCAAATGTTATTAAAACCAAAACAGGTCCAACCTATGGAAATAAACCTATGCACACAAGACATCACTTAGTCTCTCAGCCTTGAGAGGCAGTCTGCAGGACAACGGTGGACAGGTGCAGCTGGGAGCACCAGGCATCTCGGCACACATACATAGTTAAACCAGAACACCTCTGGGCATGAACGCAGTGCTGACGAAATTCGGATCGCCAGCTTTACGCCAGTGGGGTAACAGCACACCTATGAGATGGTGATTAGTCTGGCAGGCTCTCGCTGGGATGCAATTGGCGTTAAAAGTTCAATCTTCGGGGATTACGGGCACCAGTGTATCTGCTGCGGAGCTTCTTTCCTTTGGGTTTAATGGTGGTTTGTAAGGGTCATGCTCCACTTGGGTGTTGAGATACTCCTTTGGGTGTTTTGGTGATGCCCATGGCACTGATGGATGTGTTTGCCAATGGATGACCTGGATGACAGGTGATGATGACTCGCCTGGAGTGAGGATGACTGGGGGACTTGGCAGCCACGTAGCTAGGTAACTTTGCTGGTACTGTTCTTCTCCGTTGGCATGTGCAATCGCAAGCAGGGATGCCATCAGTCTCTAGAAACTGACTCTTGGGAACTGACGGTCACACTGGGAAGCATAGGGGAAGCGACGCGGTTTATTCTTGCTGGTAGCTTTCATGTGGTTCTCCCATTGAGCTGTCTACAGGGACATCGCTCCACCTCGGTGGCTAGCTTGTGTCTGCGAGTGGACTCATGTAGTGGTACGAGTCCTCATTCTTATCCCCTTGTTGATCTCTCCTGCGCATCGGTGGTCGTCTGGTTCTTAAGGGTGACGGGATTGTCACTCTTCTCTTTCTTCAGGGTGTGGCTTTGTGCGGTGGTAGCATCTTGCCACTTGGGGATGTGCGGCTCTCCTCACACCTGTAATGGCCCGATGTGCGATGCAGCCTTAAGGCAGTGTTGAGGACTCTCTGTATAGTCTCTGGCCCACTGTGGGGAGGTGCTATTGCAGTTGAGATGTAGACACTCTCCTCTTGTATTATGGCCATGCTAGGCTTTTACTCCCATCTTCTCTAGGGGGAGTGCTGGGTATGTGCAGCGTCTCTTTTGTGGGCAGCTGGCAGGCACCCAGCCACTTTTTGTAACATGCCTGGTCTACGTGAGGGTGGCCCTGATCTTCTCACTTGCAGTGGGGGCCGTTCACCACCGGGGGCCTGCAACTCTATCTTCCTGACTGCAGTGGCAGCAGACAGCAGTAAGGGGTGCGTGCACAGTGCACAGTGCTCCTTGTGACTTGCTATCTGTCCAGGGGGGCTTACTATCTGTAGCTTTGTTGCTTGAAGCTTGGTGTTTCTTGGCTGGGCCAACTTTGACCTTCTGGGATCCTCCTGGTTAGCGGGCACAGAGCTGTCTGTTGCAGGCTCTTAGAAATATGCAAAGTGTCCAACACATTTGTGCAAATGTATGTTTTGTTTAAGTGCAGTTCTATGGGCTGCTTCCAGGTGGCGCTGCAGTCACTCTTCACTCTATTGCTGTGGCAGCCTCCCTTCTCTATAGTTGACCTAAGGCACTGAGGATGATTGGCGCCTCATGTGCTTGGACTAAGGAAGTGGGGCTCTGCAGGCACATAGAATGATGGATGGCTTGTCATTTGCATTATGTTCACCAAGTCGGGCCACCTTATTTTCAGTCACAGTTGCGGTAGGGCAGCTTGCTTTTGACCTGAATTTTGCCCAGTCTGGGTCACCACACTTGAATCCCTCTAGGTGGTGCTGTAGCCACTTCTTACAGGGCAGGCCAGGGCAGCACTCCTCCGCTGCGGGCCAGGAATGATGGCGTCGCGGGCCTCCTTACAGTCATTGAGGTCACAGGGGTATTTCTGGCTTTCATTATGTCTTGGGTGACCTCTGTGACACTAGCAAAGATCAACCTCAGGCCTCCCTTCCATCTCAAGCTTACGCCTTAAGGGTGGACCCGTCAGACCGGGCCGTAACTGCGGCAACAAGGGAAAAGAGAACAAACAGTCACCAAGCGCTCTTTGAGCTCCAAATGGGCCACGCCTACCTCTATCCGTGCGAGCAATCTCAGCTGCGTCTCAATGTGGCCCCCAGGGGAAGTAAGGTCGCAGACCAGTCTTCCCCTGTGGTATTCGCGCAACGGCTGGAAGGACAAGGTGGGGGTGAGATTAGAGGGGCAAAGGAAGGGGCGGGAGTTGGGAGGGTTTATAAGGTGTCAGGAGTGGAATATCCGGCCTCTTCCTGACACCTGAGCACCACCAAGGGGTAGAAAGAATGTTTGTGGTGGGAATGGTTAGCATGTGTTTAGGGCAGGTGACCGATTAGTCAATCGGCGTGGGTTTTGTTATGTACCAGGTTACTGCAGGGTAGCTTTAAGGGTGCCATGCAAAGGTAACATGGACGCGGCGGCTGTCGGCGCCGCGCAGCATGTGCGTAGCTGGGCAGACCGGGAGGAGCTGCTGTGGCTGGGTGAGCAGCTGATCTGGGCCGGGATGGCCTATGCATGCGGGTCAGCGATTTTGGATGTGCTGCGGCGGTGGCGGTCAGGGAGGTAGAGCCTCCACTGACAGCGGCGTCAGACAGGGGGGATGGCAACCAGATCCTGGTGTCCGGGCGGCAAAGGGGGCAAGGGGTGGAGCTGGGCCATGATGCTGCCTGCTGCCACTGCGCATGCAGCCAATAGGTGCGAGGTGGGGGTGGGAGGTAGCTCGGCGTGTGCGGCCTGGTGCTTTATGGGGGGAGGCCCGGCAGTGGTTCGAGGCGGGGGGAGGAGAGCGCACTGACCCGACTGGTCGTTCTGCGGCCACCCCCAATTCACTGCCTGTACCATCATTATTTGCACTGCAGTAACATTTGGGTAGTTTGTAGATGGCACTGGGAGCTCTAGGGCCGGCTGATGCTATGGGGGGGGGGGGCAATAAGGGGAAGCGGCGATGGGATGGGTGTGGCAGGGCTTTGATTGGGGTATGCGGCGTGGGGATGGGAAGGGGGAGTCAGGGCGCTGACAGGGTTGTGGGCAGTATTTAGGGGTACCCAGAGTAGGGGCAAGGGAGGGCCAGCACCGCACAAGGCCCGGTGGTGCTTGGGACCCACCTGGTTGAGCGACCAGGTGGGGGGGGAGCCAGGACCGGTTTGAGGCCGGCAGTAGGGGGTGATGCCGGCAGGGCGCACAATGGCCTCAAGATGCTGTCCGGAAGCAGTAGGGGGGTCTGCTGCAACCTGCCCTCCTTTGTGGGATTGCGCAGCGAGCAATACCACGTTGTGAATCTTACAGTTATGCTTACAGTTTTTGCGAGATGGCATGGATGTTGAGGGACACAGTGGAGGGTGTGTTGGCATGGATGTTGAGTGACGCAGGTTGAACGGGATGGTATGCATGGGGGATCAGGTTGTGGAAGGGATGATGACATGTGTCAAGGGCCAGGACTGAGTGGATTTGTGAGGGGGGGGAGTTCCTGTAACCGGACTGTTTTGTTGTTGTTACAGGAGGCAAATGAGGCCACAGACAGAGCTGCGGACACAACAGAACTGGGGAACAGCATCTCCTGGTCAGATACTGGATTACGACAGAGGTAGTGGGACGGGGGAAAACCTAGGTGAGCGTGGGGATTTTTGGCTGGTCGGCCAGGGTAGGTACTGGGCTGTGAGGGATGTGGGGGCAGGTGCAAGAGGCCGATCGGGGCCAAGTGAAAGGTGGGGAATGGGTCCAAATGAACAGGTGGTAGCCAAGGAGTCATCGGGTGCTGGGGGTCAAGGTTTCAGACACAGGGGCCTGGGTTCAAATACTGGTGTTTCAATGGTTGTGTTTTGAGGTGAAATTATGGGCAATAATGTTGATAAATGTTGTAAAATGTGGGGGACATTAGTGATTAAACAGTGGGTGTCTATTCACTATCGGTTACAGTGAGGAGAGCGACACAAGGGGACCAGAGGTGCCGGTTGGCACGCAAGCGGTTCTCGGTATCAAAACATTGGGACAGGATATGGGGTTTGGGGGCCTCAGTGGCTGGGGGGTGCAGTGGAAGGGCAAGAGGAATGGGGGATTTTTTTCCACTGGGGCTATGACCTGCGGGTCACAGGTCACGGTCCGTTCACAATTAGCGATGCCCTCTGGTGACTGTGGAGGCGTTAAGAATAGTTCACTTAAGACGTGGTGATGGGGCTGGATCGACTGATTTGGGAGGGGTGTGGAGTCTCCTTGAGCCAATATCTGCTAAGCAGGTCACTCCGGAGGGATGGGGACCGGATGACTACTGACGTTACGCAAGAGGGTATAGGGATGTCAGGGCTTAGAGGGCTTTCTGGTTAGCTGCTCGCCAGGGTTCCGGGTGCTCGATGTCTCACAAAAAGGAAGAGCATACCAACGGGAGACGTAGGAGGCTACATGACGGGGGTCAGGTATGGACTGTTGAGTCTACGAGGGATTGGTGAGGCAGGCGTGCTGACGAATTGCACTAATTAGCCACCAATTGCATGGGGGCGGGTTGACGGATAGGCTGTGCGCACTTGGGGGGGCTGGGGTTACGAAGAACTCCGGGGCTCTGGGGTTACCTGGGTGCAAACATTGTGGCAGCGCAAAGGAGGAGAGTGATATAGGTGGGACTTGCATTGGGACAGGGGGGCCTTTGGCGCCATAAGCTACAGTGGATCCAAGGGGGTCTCATGGGTAGTTAGCCAGGATATTTGACAGGGGATTGTGGCTGAGGGCCGCAGTTTCTTTGGGAAGGTGGTGGGACACTCAAGCCATGGGTAGGATGGAAGGGGAGGTCTATGGCAGTGTCTGTAAGGTTTGGGGGGAGCTACATGAGGGTATGTGGGGGGGAAGTGCCACGGAGACCGAATGCAGAAACCAGGCAGGGCCGGGGGCAGCTTTGCTGTACCCTAGAAGGTGTTTTTTTGGGCGGGGTGCATAGTGGGATATGGAAGGCGTGTGGTGGATTGCCAGGGATCCCTAAGAGTTTCCAAAGGGATGTTGTTTGGCAGGGCAAATGGTGCTGCAACAGGGGCATGTGAAGTAGGGTAGGTGTGGGGATGATTGGGAAGGTATGAAACAAGGAGCCGGCACACTGTGGTAGTGTCGTAAAGACACTGACACTCTGATATTCCTCAAGGGTTGGGGGAATGGGGGGCATGGGGAGCATGGGGGTGCAACCCCTTGGGATGCTATGCTATGGTCAATGTGGAGCAGCAGACATTGGGGAGATGGCTGTGGTGTCAGGTGGTGTAGCGCCTGGTGTTTTTTGGGGGTAAAAAGTGGAGGCACATGTTTGATCGAGCTGAGTGGCATCAGTGCTGTGAGGCGCAGTTGTGAGGGAGGTGTGCCCGAGCATGGGGCAGTTGAGGTGGGTTAGTGGTTTGTGTTGGTGGCAGTTTTACGGGGGCAAATCGGAAGTGTGTCAAACGAGAAAGGGGAAGCGAATAGAGGGCGTAAGGCAGTGGTGACTGGTGGCAAAGGAGTGAAGACCTCCGGCTGGGGGATGTTTCTTGTTTTTCCAAGGGTGGAAGGCAGAAGGTCAGAGAGGCAGGCAGTATAGGTCTCATACAGAGGGTGGGCTCTTAGGGTGGGGCTCCCTTAAGGTGACGTACGATACCACGTATTGGTGGCTGTACCTGTGGTGGCTTTAGGAGATGGGGGGGAGTCTGATGGCCGAGGATGATGGGAGTACGACAGGTGTTTTTCTTTGACGATATAGGTACTGGACCAGGAGTTTTCGATGGATTTGAAACGACTGCCGAACGGGGTCTGAGGGAAAGGGGACGTAATCCTTGCAGGACTAATCATTATTTTTCCACTACAGGAGCTGGGAGTGGATCTGGATCCAGGGCGGTCAACTGGATGGGTGGCCATTCACCCGGGCATTGAACAGTAAGGGAGGCAACTAACCAGTGTACGGATGTTACCGGGCGGGGAACACAGTCATCGGGCTGTGACATGCTGGGGAAACACTGTTATGAAAGTGGGGGGAGTTGTGGCCAGTATGGCTTACATTGTGCCAAAAGAAACAATAAGTTGCCCGATAGGTGTGAAAACAGTGTATTCTGGGATGTGTCAGGTTTGGTTTTACGCTATGAGGCATGGAAGGGGATATGGTCAATATAATGGAAAGTGGGGCAATTTGGTCAGGTGAATGAATTGTGCCGTGCAGACAAGGGGATCGGGGTGCTATCGAACTGACTTGCCATATAACGGACCGCTGATGAGGTGACTGTTTCGAAGAAACAGGTGGTCTTGTTTATAAAAAGGGGGCACTTTTTACGGCTGAGGTTTGGCCTGGAACTGTTATTTATTTACACGGGACGCAGGCTTTGGTGGTGGATGGTCATTTACCATGATGGGGGGCACCTTTTCATGGACAAGGAGTGGCCCAGAAGGGTCCCTTGTTTACACGGGATGCAGGTACTGGTGGTGGATGGTCGTTCACTGCGATGGGGGCACCTTTCACAGACGAGGATTGGCCCGACAAGGATGTTTACACAGGATGCAGGTAACGATGGTGGATGATTGTTCACCGCAATGGGGGCACCTTTCACAGGCAAGGATTGGCCCAAAAATGTTAATTGTTTACGCGGGATGCATGTAACGGTGGTGGATGATCGTTCACTGCGATGGGGGCACCTTTCACGGGCGAGGATTGGCCCAAAAATGTTAATTGTTTACGCTGGTTGCATGTAATGGTGGCGGACGGTTGTTCGAGGATTGGCCCAAAACTATTAATTGTTTGCATGGGAGGCGGATATCGATGGTGGATGGTCGTTCACCGCGCTGGGGGCACCTGTCATGGACGACGATTGGCCCGGAAATGTGAATTTTTTACACGGGATGCAGGTATCTTTGGCGGATGGTCGTTCACCACAGTGGGGGTGGGGGCGTTTTCCGGACGAGGATTGGCCCGGGAATATTGATGGAGGCATGGGGTGCACGTTGAAGTAGTGGATGGTTATCCACCAGGTGATGCGGAGGGGGAATCATTTGGTGCACAGGCACTGCGGGAGCATAGGGTTGGCACCTTTTGCGACCACAATTTTCTCAACAATAGCACTTTTTAAGGGACACAAGTTTAGGTGGTGGAATAGTCGTCCACCAGGTGCCCCAGGGGCGAAAGGTGCCAAGGAACTGAGGGGGGGGGAGACCACCCTATGGGATTTACCTGGTTGACGGTACTTTGGAGAGGTGGTGAGTCACATATGGGCGGATCCACCCCTCAGGGGGGGGAGAACAGTACACGGGTGACTGATAGCGGGCGCGGGAGGCAATGAAGGAAATTCAACAGAGGAGGCTTGGAGGGCAAGTGAAGGTGAGAATTGGCAGAAGAAGGAGGTCACTGAGTGAACGGGGTAGAGTCAAACAGGTGAGATGGTGTTGAGAAGGATGAATTAAGAATGTGTCGGTAAGGGAGGGGATAAGTATATTTATTGCATTTATGCTCTGTTTTAATAAAGACTAAATGATTGCAACAGTGTCCTAATAAAAAGGCCTTTTACGCTTCAAGTAACAGCGTGGAGTGTGGTTCTTGCACGAATCCCTCCTTCCAGCTGTAGTCTGGGATTCTTCGAGGTTCCCTGGGGGCTTCCGTTAGGGTTTGACGCACTATGCCCTCCACATACCAGGCGGTTTGAATGTCCAGATGTGAGCCCCATCAGGCCCCTATGCAGGGGTGGCGTGACCTCACTGTCTTTCGGAGGTCACAGCTTCCTTGCTTCCTGGCTGCAATCCTGGGCACCAGAGCGAGGTGAGAGAGCTGCTGCGGGCAGGGTATCACAGACAGAATGCAGAGTAGCTGGGAGAGTTAGGTCGCAGCTCATTCGCAGGTGTGGAGTCTTGCACCAACAAAGTGCTACCTCAAACTTCTCCTCTGTTGGTGGGGTGCTGCAGGCCAGGTTGGGGGCCCGCTTCTTGCGTTTTGGGTCGTGAGCAGTCGCGGCGAGGCCAGGGTTCACCTCCTTCTGGGGTGAGGCACCTACTTCAGGCTGCAGCAGGCACCCCTATCAACCCTTTGTGTGCAGTGGTGACCTCCTAGGCAATGTGGCATGGGGTCAGAACCCCTTGTCGCCATTGTAAAGTCATGGGCCCTAGGCCCACATAGTTAGTAAATCACATCACAGACACTGGGGTGACGCTTACTTAACTGGCCACAAGCACCTGCACTTGGGCTCTTTTATTAGCAGGCCCATGTCACTTGTGGTGCTCTGGTGAATGGGGATTTGTGCGGCCAGCCCTCAAGGAAGCGTCTTGTAAACTTGTGCCTGCTGAGAAACTAGAACGTGTCCAGCAGGACACTATAGGCACCCAGGCTTAAATCCATGCTTCTAATAAATAGGTGCTATAAGGTCCAGAGAGGGAGATGGCTGAAATTGTGGTCATCAGATCGACTGACAGGACTACTGTGGATGCAAAGAGCACATTTACCACGTCAAGAGTTTTAAAACCCCTCCTGCCGCTCCACCTAATTTATTCAAAGTCTAGTTGGAGTCTTTGATTTCCCCGACTACGCTCCCTGGATACAACTCCAAAGTATTCTTAAATGTATTGACAATCTGGTTACGAGCAGAGTACCCACGTGTAACATTGTGCTTTATTAAAATTATTCGGACACATGATGAAGAGAAGCACAGGGAGGGGAGAAAAATAGAGGAGAAAGAAGGAGAGAGAGGGAGATGGTAAAAGAGAAAGAAAGAGGAAGAGAAAAAGAGAGAGAGAGAGCGAGACCAATCTAGTCCGGCTGAATTAGAAAGAGAGGGAGGGAGAGGGAGGGAGGGGAAAGAGAAAATTACAAACGTAGGAGGTAAATAAAGAGCCAAATAGAGAGAATATGCGTGTGTGGGAATAGAAGTAAATGTTTGATTGGGGGCGAGTAGAAGGCAGAACTGGGCAGCCTCAGAGCACGACTTATGATCACAGTCAGACATCATGGAAAGTGTTCGTTTTTTCCTGTTTCTCGGCCTCCTGAAGTTCACCCTGACCCCCGGCTGCTCTTTGGCTCAGCTCCTTCCATAAATCCTCTGGACGATCAACCTCTATTGCCTGCAGAGCTCATATTAATGCAGAGAAGTTATGAGTTAAATGTATGCGCTTTAAAAAGTGCAATCCCAAAATTAACAGACAGCTGTACCTGGTGTGAAAGCGCGCCTTCATGATACAGCCTCGGGACTTCAACAAATTAATACATTCCGCTCTGTCATACCCATTCTGCTTCTGGATTTCCTTTTTGAAGTTTATTTTGATTTGATCAAGCTGGGACTGCGCAACACAGAAAGCATTTTATCTGTAAACAGGGCCGGCGCTAGGCATGGGCAGCGTGGGCGGCTGCACAGGGCCTCGCACTCAGCCCACCAGCATGGGGCCACGCACTGGTGATGTGTTCTATTTGTTTCCCTGGCGATCTATTTAAAAAAAAATGTGTTGCCTTGCAATTAAGGTCCTTCAGAGGGGCCCCCCTCCCCAGGCCTCTCAGGGATGGTGTCTGTCTGGAGGCATAGGGGAGGGAGAGGTGACTTACATTTTGCCGGACCTCTGGTGAAATCTGATGCCATTTGTTGTCTGGAGATGCATGTTGCAGCATCTCTATGTGATTGTCACCATATTTGTGCCTGTGATCTTCAGCGCCCGTCACTTAATCTTCCAGTTCCATTCAAAGACAAAGATGAATTATTAGACACTTCAGACACAGTTTTACAGCTTGTTTTCTGTCTGTTGGGAGTTGACCTGTAAATGCTTAAGAATGTGACACCTAGATGCGTTTTCATGTGAAAATCAGGAAAAAACGTGGCTGTGAAAGAGTCGTCCTAGTGAAAGACATAAACCCAGCTGGCAAACAACAGCCAGAGATCAGTTTGCATTATCGGACTTGTAGTTTAGATTTTAAGATTGTACGTGTGGACCCAAAGGGGCAGATTGACAAGCCCCCTGTGCTTGTAAATATTGCCCCTTTTCACGTAACTCTTTGCGTGTTAGGGGTGTGATATGGGCGTTGCTGTGGGTGTTCCCGGGCAACACCCATGTCCACCGATGGATATACAGATTTATGAGCAATCGTAAATCTTAAATCTGGATTTCAGAATGCTATGCCATACTAGGGGTGGCAGTGCAAGGTGTAATTCCCCATTTTTTTCCTCTTTCAATGCGTGCTGCATTCTACAGCACGCATTGGAAGAGGAAATCACCTCAATCGATTGTTTTTGTGCAGGAAGGTGGTGCCCCTTCCTGCACAAAAACAATCTTCCCACGACGCAGGCATCCTTGCACCATGGTACAAGGATGCCTGTACCAGCGCATCGTAGCAGTTTGTGCACCAGCGCATGTGGAAGCACAGAGATGCGACAAATTGTTGTAAATATTTTCCATCCCTTTGCTTCGAAGCTAACGCAGCGCAACAAAATGACTTGTGGCACTGTGCTGCATTCGTTTCTTGTAAATCTGCCCCAAAAATTCTAGCATGCAAAGTGCTGTCCACATAAAAACACAAGATTATCTCAGTGTCTGGCGTGACGTGACTCACTTTAGAGCTACACCTCATGCACGATAGAGTACTGTAAGAGGTCGGGTCAAGTAATGACATCAAGGGCTCTGACATTCCGCCCCCACCCCACTTCCCCTGTGTGCACTGCACATAGCCACCAGAAAGCCATACACAGCTGGAATCGCAACAGTTGGGAAGAAATGTGCAGCACACCCTTAAATTCGTAAACACGGTCAATGTTCAGACCTTAGATTCTACGTATTCATTTCAATTTTCACAGTTTATCTTTCCAATGCTTGGAAGGTTCCAATGGAAAATAAGAGTCCACATCAATGGATATCTTCAAATGATAATTTTTCCTTTATTGTTCTTATATTTTATCTTTTTTTAGTTTTCAATCCAGATAAAAGAATATTTCCAATTCTGACAAAAACTGCCAACACGTGTTTCGTCCACCCATGGACTTTGTCAAGGCTGGAAAGTAATACATAGAGCAATGTCGGTGATACAGAATCAAATAAAAATATACGTTTTCACATAAAGTTTAACCCGTGTTTTGTGAAACAACATCCAATCTTTTGTGCCAAGTAGAGTTAGTGTATAAAAAAGGGGGAACGGGCAAACTAAAGTATCATCATATTTATTATTCAAATTTGGAGAAGAGATCAAAAATTAGTCAGAGAAGTGAACCGCACCCGTAAGAGTTAAAGGATGAAGAAGATGTAGAAAGAGAAGAAGAAAACACCCGAAAACAATGCCATGTTACTATCGAGTGATCTCGATTTAAAAGATATATATATAGGTGAAGAGGAAGTCACCCTAAGAAGCACTAAGTGAGCGATGAGAAATTCGTCAGGAGCACCTACCATACGATTTAATGTAGGTGGATTGAAATAGTAGTTTGAGGCCCCTCATCACATCCGGCTTGCTGTCTGTAATATGGTCTTCACAGGCATCAGGTGCCACGCGTTCACTTCTAAGTCATGCTGTTCCTGCTGCAATAAAACATGTTCTCCGAAACTCATTCAATGGCATTAGAACAAAGGTTGCACCATATCGAACATCTAACAGAAATCCAACTGCTGGCTTCTTCTTTTAGATGGGGTTGGGGTTTATTCTTAATTGAGTCTTTCCTATGAGGGCCCATTAACCCAGGTCCCTCCTGTCCTCGTCCCATTCATTTACAAAGTGAGATGACCTATCTCACTGACAGAAAAAAAGAACAAAGGAATTCTGGCCCTACCTCACCCCCTCCTTCTGGGAGTACATAAGCGTACCTATCCCAGCATTCCTCCTGCTCTTTTTTTCTGTCTACCGACAGAAGAGGACGATGCAGGAGCGTGGATGCTCCTGGGGTTTTACTTACGTTTTTAATGTTAGACAGTGAGGACATGCTGGCGCGGCTTCTTCTCCCTCCCTGCTGGGCTTGGGGGGGGGAGTTGCAGTTTTCCTCAGGCAGTTTTTTGCTACAGGTGTTCTGGGCTGCCATTCCAGGGTTGCCAGGCTCGTCAGGAGGCACAGCATTTCTCACTCGCGGAGATGGTGACTGTTAAAGGACCTCTTCCGGGTTGCTAGGCCTGACTTCTGAGTGACAGGCGGGACCAGAAGTCAGGGGTTGTATGACTATCCATCGCAAGTAATCTCATCGCGGGCGTTTGCATCGCGGGAAAAACATCGCAGAAGACATCACAGCGGCCATTTTTTGATCGCGCGTCGTTACGACGCAACTGCGGGCACAGCCTTGGATAGCCTGTTCTATCGGCGACATGACATCGCGCGACTTAACAACGCGATGTTTTACATCGCCAATGGGTTGGTGGGGGGGTGGGGGGGGGTATATATTGTGTTGCACACAGTGTGTTAATCTATTTGTCCCTGTGCCGGTACCGTGTGGACTGCCTCCTGTAATCGGTAAGTGTTCCCCTCATTTTCTGTGCCTGCCTTCGGCCCTATCTTAAAAACTAAAGTTCCTGGCACGTGCAGCTGGTGCAGAATATTAACTCTTGGCAGGAATGGGGGAAACGCGATGCGTTGCAATGATTTACTTAGTTAGTATCTCCTAGCTCTTCCCTTAGAGAAATACGCTGTAATTTGATGTGTTTGAGCCTTATAAAAAAAAAAGTGTTCGATGCATGGTTTGTCTTGCTACTTGGCACCTTGGCATTAAGATCTACGGCTATATCTGGCACCTTTCATGTTCCCGTAAAGCCGCAAAATAATTGCCTTTAATTTAACACTTAATTTTAGTGTAGCGCACACTGCTCACCTTGTTAGCCGTTTCGGAAAACATGCAAAGCTTGTCTTTATCCACGTAAATGCTAATCTAACTAAAATCGGCCGAGGAATAAACGCGCATTTTCACCAGTCAGGCATTTGCCTCTCCCTGAACTTCTCATTGAAATACATTACCCAAAATTTGAGTTTTCAGACCTCCCAACGGTTAGTGTCGGCCATTGAAGCAAATTAGTGTGCAACCACTTTACATAATGGATAGCGTGGGATGTGTGCACTATTTGCCGCCGTTTTTTCTTAGCCAACCTCAAGTCTTGTATCTTAAAAGAAGTAATTGTGTGCAAGATCAAGTTAAACACAATTACATTAAATAAAGAATGCATCTGTGTTCAATCTTTAAGGAAAGAAGGAACTTTGCGAGGTTCCGCTTGCTATGAGTATTTTCCTTCGGGGAGTTCTGAGGCATCGTTCAGTCAGCTGGCCGGCCTGTGGGGTACCACTATTGGGCTATGTTTTTGAATAAATATCCTTGCTACATTATTGTGGCTCCAGATTTCCTTCGCAACAAAGTTGTGCCGACTGGAGGCTGGGAGGTCTGCAGGACGCAACACAACTGATGGTTACACAAACCCACTTATCGGACAAAGAAAGCAGGCTTGTGGGAGAGACAGGTTACCATGTGAGAAACTGTGCCACACCAACGAACAAATGGTAGAAAAAATCAAATCTGGACAAACGTGTTTATGGTGTTTGACAAATAAAAATGTACAAACGTTATCATTGTGTATTTTTCTAAGTGACATTACATATCACCTTGGTTTATGTTGTTGCATGACATCCACCCATCCACCCACCCACCCATCCATCCATCCACCCACCCATGTCACCACCAACCCATGCATCCATCCATCCACCCACCCACCCATCCATCCACCCACCCATATCACCACCAACCCATGCATCCATCCATCCATCCACCCACCCACCCACCCATCCATCCATCCATCCACCCCACCCACCCATCCATCCGACCACCCACCCATCGGACCACCCACCCACCCACCCACCCATCCACCCATCCCACCCACCCATCCATCCATCCATCCAGGCACCCACCCATCCATCCATCCATCCACCCAATCCACCACCATCCATCCATCCACCCATCCCACCCACCCATCCAGCCATCCACCCACCCACCCATCCATCCATCCACCCATCCCACCCACCCACCCATCCATCCATCCACCCATCCACCCACCCATCCACCGACCCATCCATCCATCCATCCATCCATCCATCCAGCCACCCACCCATCCATCCATCCATCCACCCAATCCACCACCATCCATCCACCCATCCCACCCACCCATCCACCTACCCATCCAGCCATCCACCCACCCACCCATCCATCCATCCACCCATCCCACCCACCCACCCAACCATCCATCCACCCATCCACCCACCCACCCACCCATCCATCCACCCATCCCATCCCATCCACCCATCCATCCATCCATCCATCCATCCACCCACCCATCCATCCATCCACCGACCCATCCATCCAATCCACCACCATCCATCCATCCATCCACCCATCCCACCCACCCATCCACCTACCCATCCAGCCATCCATCCACCCACCCACCCATCCATCCATCCACCCATCCCACCCACCCACCCAACCATCCATCCACCCATCCACCCACCCACCCACCCATCCATCCACCCATCCCATCCCATCCACCCATCCATCCATCCATCCATCCATCCATCCACCCACCCATCCATCCATCCACCGACCCATCCATCCAATCCACCACCATCCATCCATCCATCCACCCATCCCACCCACCCACCCATCCATCCATCCATCCATCCATCCATCCACCCACCCAGCCATCCATCCACCCATGCCATCCCACCCACCCATCCATCCATCCATCCACCCACCCACCCATCCATCCACCCATGCCACCCATGCACCCACCAGATATATTGATATGAGGGGATGTCGCACACCACCATCCCACCCACCCATCCATCCATCCATCCACCCACCCACCCATCCATCCACCCATGCCACCCATGCACCCACCAGATATATTGATATGAGGGGATGTGCGTGATAAATAAACTTCCCATCAAATTTTGTTGTAAAAAATAAGTATATGAAAAAAAAATAAGTATATAATCTTGGTATGATTGGAGGATTGCAGGCGCGAACCGTGTCTGTCAGCACCAAAGTCAGTCTATGTTTCCGTTAGACCACATGTTGTTGCAGTGACTGACGTTGATGTTTTGCTTATTGAAATAAACATATTTCCCAAAAATAAGTATATAATCTTGGTGTGATTGGAGGATTGCAGGCGCGAACCATGTTTATCAGCACCAAAGTCAGTCTATGTTTCCGTTACACCACATGTTGTTGCAGTGACTGACGTTGATGTTTTGCTTATTGAAATAAACATATTTCCAAATATGCACCGCTTTGCTTGTTTCTGTTTATGCTTCCCGTTTTTAATGTGCTCGCTGCTTCCCGTTTTTAATGTGGTCGCTTTACGTTTTTTTTGTAAGTAAGTTTATGTGATTGTGCGCATATTGCTTGTGCGCATATTGCTTAAATAAACATTCTTCTAATGATGCTTAAATTGTTGTTGGAAATTACCTCCGTCAGTGTTCTTTACAATGATGCTTAAATATGAATTCGATGTCAATGATGCTTAAATAAACAAATAAACATCGTTTTTAAATAACCATATTTCCAAATATGCACCGCTTTGCTTGTAGATAAACATTCTTCTAATGATGCTTAAATAAACATTGTTTTGTAATCATATTTCCAAATATGCACCGTTTTTACGCTGCTTAATTACCTCCGTCAGTTTTCCAAATATGCACCGTTTTTACGCAGCTTAATTACCTCCGTCAGTTTATGTCATTGTGCTTAAATAAACATTCTTAAAATAACCCCCGTCAGTGTTCTTTACATGTAAACACTGTCATGTTATTCGCTTGCTTCCCAGTCAATTCGATGTCATCGCTAACGATGTATTAGGTAATGCGATGCACTTGCATGCGTCCTAATGACATGCGAGGTAATGACGGGCACGATGTAATTGCCGCGTTGCAATGTCAGCGCGATGCGATGTATGTTATGTTATGTTATGTGCGTACTCTTTTATAGCGCACGGCTACCCAGACGGGTGTCCCGGCGCTTTAGTAAAGAGATCGGAGACCAGTAAATCCAGACAGCAACTCAGAAAGTCATGGCGATCACGCAGAAAAGAGCCACGTCTTTAACTCCTTTCTAAACGTCAGGAGACTATTGGCTTTCCGTAAAGAGATCGGAAGCCCATTCCAATGGAGGGCCGCTAGATAGCGGAAGGACCGACCACCCATCCGAGCACGTTTAATAGACGGGACCACAATCGTGGCAGATGAGGCTGATCGCAACACCCTCCTTGGAACATAAAAGGCCAGTCTCTTCTTGATGTACATAGGGCCTATAGAGTGCAGGGCTTTAAAAGCCAGAGTCAGAGTTTTAAAAATAACTCTTTTAGAAATCGGTAGCCAATGTAGCTCCTTAAGCAAACCAGAGGCTCTGGCTCTGCGTGGAAGGCCAAAGATTGCCCTTGCAGCAGAGTTTTGGACTATCTGCAATCTTGCCAACAAATATTTCGGCAGGCCCGCATAGAGTGCATTAGCATAGTCAAAACGTGATCCAACTAATGCCTGCACTACAATTTTCTTGTATTGCAGAGACAGCAACGGTAAAAATTTTCTAAGCATCCGCAGGATGCTAAAGCATTTCCCTGATAATGCATTAATCTGGGATCTAAATGACAGATCAACGTCACAGATCACACCCAGATTTTTGGCCTGCATTGACACCGATTCTGGAGGAAACATGTCTCGAGGCCACCAGGATTTCCAGCATGGGTCCGGAGCACAGCCAAAAAAGAGCAACTCAGACTTGTCTGAGTTGCATTTAAGGCTATGTTGTTGGAACCACGAAAAAACGGAGTCAAGGCAGTCCCTGATTCTTGCCCCATCAAACGCCTCTCCCTTCCTGCAAGTAAACAGGAGCTGGGTGTCGTCAGCGTAGGATATGACCTGGGCACCAAAAACCTCCGCCACCGCCGCCAGAGGGGCCATATAGATATTAAAAAGGATGGGGCTCAGAATGGATCCTTGAGGAACCCCCACCCCTAGCGACGGCATTTCAGCGGAGAACGGTGGTGCCCAGATCACCTGACGGCGGTCAGATAAAAAAGATCTAAACCAGTCCAACACCGTCCCGCGGAACCCGATCTCCTGGAGTCTTAAAAGGAGACCGTCATGCGGGACGGTGTCGAAAGCCGCCGACAGATCCAGCATGACTAGTACAGCCTTACCTCCAAGATCGAGCGTCTCCCTGATAGCTTCTGTGACCTCCAGAAGGGCTGTCTCCGTGCTATAATTAGCACGGAACCCCGACTGTGAGTCATGAAGAAGGTTGTTGCTCTCGATGTAGTTGGTAATCGAGAGCTGCACGTGTTTTTCAACAACCTTAGCTAGAGCAGGGAGAAGGGATATCGGTCTGTAATTAGCATGCGTCAAGGGATCTAAATTTGGCTTTTTGATTAGAGGCAAAATCAGAGCATGCTTCCATGCCAGGGGAACCACTCCCGTAGACAGAGACATGTTCATCAGAGGGTTCAACAGACTGTTGACAGCTGCAGCTACTCTGCCCAAGAATTTAGCCGGACAGGGGTCCATAGGAGAACCTGACTGCAGTCGAGATAAAAGGTCAAACGAGGTAAAACAGGTCATTTGAGGGAATGTTGAAAGGGAGGGCCTGGTATCCTCACTCAAGGAGGTAAAAGTAGAGCTATGTACTGGCAATGTGGGGTCTACAACAGGGAAAGACTCCTGAATGGTCTTAATTTTTTGAGCAAAAAAAACTGCAAGCTGTTTTATCCACTCTTCAGAGTGAGAGTGGGCAGAAGAACAGGCAGCCGGTGAAGTGAACTCTTTAACTATTTTAAAAAGCTCTTTACTAGTATTGCTGGCTTCGTCTATTCTATGTTCCAGATAGCTTTGCTTACTCTCAGCAATCTGTTTGTGATACGTTTTGATCATATCCTTGTATCTTTGTTTATCCTTACAGTCGTATTTTCGTCGCCAGAGCCTTTCAGTTTTTTTACACTCTTGGCGCATTAATCTTAATGAGGGGGTAAACCATGGAGCAGAGGCCAAGTGACAGGCTGAGTTAACTGTCTTCACAGGGGCCAATTCATCGAGTCTATCAGTTAGCCACTTTTGCGCCACCTCCAGGTTTGTCTCCAGATCATCAGTAAACTCGCAAGGATGAAGGCGGAAAGCTTCAGTCATTGCTTCCACCGAAATACGGTGGAAGGCTCTAGATCGTCGGAGCCCATTACTCTGTCCTCTCTGCCCTGCAGCAGTATGAAAAGGAATTTCAAAATTTATCATAAAATGATCAGACCACAACACTGGGAGTGGGGATGATACTTCAATCAGTTTGGTAGAGAAGATTTGATCCAATATATGCCCTTTGCTATGGGTAGGGCTATTAATATAGGGGGCAAGACCAAGCAATGCCGCGACATCTTGGATTTTAACAGCATTTGGATCCGTTGCTAGATCCATATGGAAATTAAAATCCCCTAACAAAAGACAATGCGCCGAGCGCATACAGGGAATGGAGAGCGCGGCTTGTACGTCTTCAAAAAAAGTACCAATAGGACCGGGTGGTCTGTAGACAAGAAGTCCGGTGCAAGTCTGGCGAGATGAAAGTGACAGCTTGAAGCCGATGGCTTCACAACCAGATATTTTGTCTATCACAAAAGAAGAGCAGATTAGGTCCTTTTTCACAATAAGCGCTACACCTCCTCCTCTCCCCCCAACTCTATCACTTCTGAGGATGGTATAATTCGGAGGTAGTGCTTTTGCCACATCCGGGCCTGAGCCTTCCCCGAGCCATGTCTCCGTTAGAAACAGACATGAAAGTTGAGAGTTGGAAAGCAAATCCCAGATGTCCGTGGAATGTCTACCAAGCGACCTGGTGTTCAAGAGAGCGCATTGGCAGTATTGGGAAGGGGGTGGTGCCGATAGTTCCAAGGAGACAGCTGGCCGCCAGCCACAGGTCAAACAACCTTTCCTCAAAACCCGCTTACCCGGTGGTAAACAATGGCACAGCGGAGAGGGGTGACGTAAGGCGAACAGCTCAGCAAAGCCGTAAACAATCATCCCAGAAACGATGGTAAACAATAGTGTACACAACAACAAAAGAAGAGTGTGACAGAGTCCTACCTCGACGCGACCGAAACGCGGACGGGCGCAGACGGGCAGGACTCTGGCACGACTCAGGCGCAGGGAAGGCGCCACCGCTGCGCGTCTCCGCTGCGCGAGACAGGCGAGCATTAAATAGCGTGCTCTCCGCATCCCTGCTGACCTGGGACGCTCCAAAATGGCGCTCACCCTCCTCTGCCCAAGGCAAGATGTCCGCCGTCACCACAACCTCCCCAGAACCGGGTCCGCCAAACAGCGGTGGGTTTAGCCAAATTATGGTGCAAGGTAGGGGGCAAGCGGGAGGCTAAGAACAGGGGATAATGGAAATTACAAATAAAATAAATCCAAAAAACGGGTCGATTAAAAGTGCAAAGAGCGGAGCTCAGGAAACGCGACCAGCGCGACCAACAGCGAGGTGCTGACGTGAATCTCAGCCTCAGGATACCTTTCCAGGTATTCTCCTCGTGATGCTCGCCCTAAATAGCGTGCTCTCCGCGTCCCTGCTGACCTGGGACGCTCCAAAATGGCGCTCACCCTCCTCTGCCCAAGGCAGATGTATCCGATGTAAGGGGTGCTTCCCGAAGTCAGGTGGTGCTGTGCCGGTCTCCTACGAGGAGTGTATTTAGGAGCCGGCTCAGTAAGTCTGCATAGTGGTCTTTGTCGATGCATTTGTTTTGTATTTCCTGGACTCGTTTGACTTCGATTTCCTGTTTCTCTCTGGCAAATATACTTTGAGGCCTCCGTGTGTGTTCTCAAGGTTTGACCCTGTGAATTAAGGAGCAATGGCTCTTACCTGTTGTCAATGGACATTGGCATTCCTGCAGGGTCGTGTCAGTGTTTTTACCCTCCTGGTGGTGGAGCTTCCATGAGACTTAAACACCTGTGGTTCCTGGTCCTGTTTGTGACTGGTGTCCTTGAATTTCTGATATGGGCAAGCATACACGTAATAGCCGCCACAGGGAGTGCTCCTCCTCCTCTTCCTCTGAGTCCTCTTCGTCCCCTTCTCAAGCCAGGTCTAAACACCACAGGGAGGGGGATGATGATAGAATCAAACGTTTGATAAAGGAGACTCTGCGAGAGGTGGGGGGCTCGTCCCAATCGCTCTCTCCCGGTTCATTCCTCACATTCTTCTGGTTCAGAGGAAGAATGGATGGGGGTGTAGAGCATAAGGGAAAATCCATTGACAAGGATATGTTGTCAGGCTTACTTAAACATGTCAAATCTAACATGGGCTTTCCGGATGAAGAGGCTCCTAACACATCCGGTCGTTCCTTGTTTCAGCAATTCGAACGTTCGGCCGCTGTCGATGTTCCTGTCCATCCTTATGTCAGGGAGGTCTTGAAGCGGGAATGGAAGGATCCGGACCATACCATGCTTCCACAGTTTATGGCAAAACTTTACCCTCTTCAGGATATGTGTACAGTGGAGTAGCAAGGTCAGGTGGTACCCGGTGAGAAAATTTCTTGTCACTCCCACACAGGGCCGGCGCTAGGCATGGGCAGTGTGGGCAGCCGCCCAGGGCCTCGCGCTCGCCACAATAACATGGGGCCTCCGTTTCGTGTGAAATACCACACTTTCACAGGCAGCCCTCCTCCTCCCCGAGGCCCCCCTCCCCAACCCGATCACCTTGCTAATGGATTTATAAGCGAGGTGTCTTGACCTCGCTGTTCAGGGCATGGTGGCTTCCTGGGTGTGAAAGGTGGGGGAGGGTAAACAAGGGGTAGAGGACGTGAAAGCAGCAAAGCCAGTAGTTACCTCAGCATTCTGGAACAAGGGCGGGGCAGCACATCTGTTAAAAACCTGTGGTGAAGTACTTGTCTGCCCTTTGTGTATTTCGTCTCCAGGCGACAGAAGGCCCTTTTGTTTTCACAATGAGCCGGACATTAGCAGGTAAGGAGATGTTGATGAGGGGAGGGGGGAGCATCTAGCTCAGACTGCCACAGTAAGACAGTGCTCAGCAAAGTGTCCCACTACTGCTTTGATGCACAGAGGAGGTGGCCCTTATCCCCTGGGTCTCGAAGCACTGAATCAGGCTGCAAGGTTAGGCGTGGGGCCCCTTTAACTGGGACTTATTTTATTTATTTATTTATTTATAACAACATTTGTAAAGCGCGAACGACGGCCCTAAGGCATCTCGGCGCTAGATAACTGCTATGTTTAACCCATGGAGGCACTGAAGTACAGAGGATGGTGGAAATCAAAGATTGAAAAGCCTGGTTTTAAGGCTTTTTCGGAAAGACCAGAGGGAGGAGCTGGTCTTAATTGAGTGAGGGAGTGTGTTCCACAGTTTCGGTGCAGCTACCAGGAATCGTCTGTCACCCCAGTTGACAGTTTTAGTTCGGGGGACCACCAGATCAGAGGAGCTAGAGGAGCGCAGTGTTCTAGACGGGCAGTAGTGGGTTAGGTTCTGAGTGAAGAACACTGGTCCAGCATTGTGTAAGGCCTTGTATATCAGACATAATGCCTTAAACTTAATCCTCTTTTTCACCGGGAGCCAATGGAGTTGTCTTATGGTTGGTGAGACCGGTTGGTATTTAGAGATACGCCCTAGAAGCCTTGCGGCTGCATTCTGGATAACCTGCATTTTAGCTAGCACTCTCTCCTGCGCACCTAGAAACAAGGCGTTGCAGTAATCTAGGGTGGAGAGAACCAGGGCGCTCACCAAGGTTTTGGCAAGATGTTCAGGTAAAAAGGGCAGAATTTTCTTAATGAGCCGGAGTTTGTAAAAGGCTGATGAGGAGATCTGGTTAGCATGAGGTAGGAAGTTCAGACGATTGTCAAACATGACACCCAGGTTCCTGACCTTATCAACCGGGTCTGGAGGCTGGCCCATAGACGAAGGCCACCATGAAGAGGACCACTCCGGGGAAAGCTTGCCGAAAACTATAACTTCTGATTTTTCAGAGTTTAGTTTCAGGCAATTGTGGGCCATCCAGCTGCCAATTGCCTGCATGCCCTGATTAAGCATATTGGCTTTTTGTGGCCCATTGTTCTTAACAGCTAGGACCAGTTGGGTGTCATCTGCATAGGACGTCAGGCTCATCCCATGTGCCCTGATGACTTTGGCAGGGTCCGACTTGGGCCATTCTCTAGTGCTGCGAAGTCCAGGGAAGGGGGACCTCGCAGCTCAAACACCAGGCTGCAAGGTCCAGATGTGCCCCCCCCATCGCAGGACTTTGTAGCTATTATTATGTGCTGGGAGACCCAGGGCAGGGGGGCCCTGTCCTTGGCCTCGCAGCACTATTGTTAGATCATTCATTTTTATTTCCCAGAGAGACTAGCATGTTTGCTTCCCAGTCTAGGCCACCAGTGATAAACCTAGAGGGTTGTCTAGTAAATGCAGCTAAGTGTGTACAAATGGATTACCACCAAATTTCCCCAGCAGGAAGCTCCGTGGCCCCTCTTATCACGAATGAAGCAGATTTACTGCTTTGTGACTCACTTTGGGCCCCTCACTTATGTCAGAGTGGCAGTGAATTTCTTGTCCATTTAATTACTTCTAGGGGATTTCATAGCTACTATTTTGACAGCCCATGTTTGTGCTGCACCTGGGTCTTGTTTAGCAGGGCAGGGAAGGTGGGGTGGGGTGTTTCTTTTATTTTGCCTAATCTTCTTTTCTTACTTTTCACTAATGTTTTCTTTTGTTTTTGCTTGTGTACGCTGTTCTCAAATATTATTGCAAATTGACAAGGTTTCTTTCTTATGTGTTTTGTTCTGAAAAATGCTTTAACACATAATAGTTCAGTACACCTCCAATCGGTCCCACTCTAATCCACGCAAATCCATCCCACATCACCCCACACCAATCCACCCTACTTAATCCAATCCACCCTAGACCATTCCAAACCACTCCACTCCACCACACTCCAATCCTCTCACCCCACACACCAATCTGCCCCACTTCAATCCAAAACAATCTGCTCCATTTCAATCCAAAACAATCTGCCCCTCTCCAATCACCACACTCCAATCTGCCCCACTCCAATCTCCGGACTCCAATCTGCCACCCTCCAATCTCCGCATTCCAATCTGGCCACTCCAATCCAAAACAATCTAGCCCACTCCAACCCAAAACAGTCCGCCCCACTCCAATCTCCGCACTCCAATCTGCCCCACTCCAATCTCCGCAAGCCAATCTGCCCCAATTCAATCCAAAACAATCTGCCCCACTCCAATCCAAAACAATCTGACCTACTCCAACCTAAAACAATCTGCCCCACTCCAATCCAAAACCATGTGCTCCAATCCAATCAGCGCCACTCCAATCCAAAACAATCTGCCACACTCCAATCAGCACCAATGCAAAACTATCTGCCCCACTCCAATCTGCACCACTCCTGTCTGCCCCACTCATGTCTGCTCCTCTCCAATCCAAAACAATCTGCCCCACTCAGTTCCATCCCTCTCCAATCCAATCCACCTCACCCCTATCCAATCTAACCCACTCCAATCCAATCCACCCAACTTCAATCCAATCCACCCAAATCCAATCCAATCCACCCAAATCCAATCTACCCCACTCCAATCTGACCCACCACACTCCAATCCAAACCACCCCAATTCAATCCGATCCACCTCACCCCACCACAATCCAATTCACCTCAATCCAAGCCACCTCACTCAATAAAAATCCACCCCACTGCAATTCAATCTACTCCACTCAAATCCACCCCACCCCAATCCAATTCACCACAACCCATTCCACCCCACCTCACTACATTATACCCCACTCTAGTCCACCCCACCCCACTCATGTTCACTCTTCTCCACTCCAATCCACCCCACCCCACCCCAATCCAGTCCTCCATTCCCATTTTAATCCACCCCACTTCAGTCTAATCTACCACATTCAGTACACCCTTCTCTACTGCAGTTCAATCCACCCCACTTTACTCCAATCCACCCAACTCTACTCAAATCTAATCCACCCCACCCCAGTTCAGACCACCCCACTCAGTTACCCCGGCCCCCCACACTCCAATCCACCCCGCCCCACCCCAAACCAATCTAACAGAACCTACTCCAATCCACCTGACCCCATTTCAATCCACACCACTCCAATCCACCCCACCTACCCAGTCCAACTCACTCTACTCGCTCCAACTCGCTCTATCCCAATTCAACCCAATCCACCCCAATCTACTTCAATCCACTCACTACCCCAGTCCACACAACCCACTCCACCCATTCCACCCTACTCCAATATACAGCACTCCACTCTATGACTCTGAACTTGATGACCTGCACTCTACGACACTCTCTGACACTGAACGACTAAACTCTACTCCGCTCTACTCAACTTATGACACTGTACTCCCCCATTCCACTCTACAACTACTACTCTAAAAAATCCAGTCAATTACACTCTATTCCTATCATTTCACTCAAGGACACTCCATGCCACTAACTTTTAACCATGCTGAAAAACAGCCACACTGGTGTACAACACAGCAACTCAACATTGCCAAAGCCAATATTTGTTCTAGGCAATACTGATTGGCTTTGCCAATGATTGTTAATGGTGATGTTATTCTGAGCCTTTGCCTAAAATATTTAGCATGAAAAGAGGCACACAACACATTGGATATTAACCTAGTGGTGAAACGCACAATACCTATGTGGTGGTGTGGCAAAGGTATTTTTAGCTGTCATTTGAATTATCACGTACATATAAAGGTGTTTCATTCCACTTTTTCTAAGGATTTACTATTATATTATTTAATGATGCTCAGATAATGGATCCTGGAAGAACGAATGTGTCTTGCATAGATTCAAACTACTGATCTGCAGTTATACAGCCAGGGTGCAACTCACAAAACTATTATGCTATCAACTGTGAACAAACTGAGGTCTTTGCTTGCCTCCTCTCCAGGCTTTATTTGTCAACAGATTTACTATCCAATCCTAGGCCCCAATTATTAGCGACAACACACAATGATAAAGGCCAGGCAAGTATTTAGCCATGTTTGTTGAACGTACTGAGTACAAATCCACTTTACGGAGAGATCAGAAAGAAGATAGACATTGTGCAAGGGGTTCCTATTGTCCTCGCATGTAAAGGTGCAGCCATAGTATGGGAATGAAGCTCACTAACTCATTCCTTAATCCCCATCTTCAGAGTTTGGTTTTGGTACATTAGCAAGATGGCAGCCATTTGGAGCTCTCCTTTTCAAAGGTGTATCCTTGAGAAACGTAATTTGTAGAGTTGGGAAAAGCATACATTACTGTTACCAAGTTTAAGGATACGTTAATCGTAGGTTGGACAGCCTGTTAAGTGAGTAATTAAATAGGTACACTTCTGAAATTCTACAAGAAAGATGAGAGGTCTGAACTTCCATGCCAACCTTATGTCAGTTAGCCTGCTCCAGCTTGCACACTGATTACAAAAGACATTACGTTACCCCACCAAGCAGCCTTTTAGATTAACATTCAATGCTGTGTAATCCACAGCAGCAATTTGGAAGCATTTCTAATTCATTTGAATGGGATTTTAGCTTTTCAAGTGTCTTACTTCGATGTGTCAAATTAACATATTGTATGGTATTGTAGCATTTGTTTAGTGCTTACTATCCATGTGTGAGGCGCTGAAGCACTTACCAACATAGATACCAAGCTACAACATGTGTGTGGTTGGAAGGGTGTTGTGTTGTTTTGATGTGTAATGTTTTTATGTCCTGCTTGGCCAATGAGGTACAGCTTACTTTATGGGACGCAGCACCAGAGGGTGAGATGGGTGAGGGTATGTGAGAGGGAGACTCACAAACTGTAATTATAATAAGGAATTCCCAGCTTAGCCACAGTGATAGGGAATGATGTGTGCCTGTTCCCCAAAAAGGGTGATAATCATAGAAGGCCCAGTAATCCACATGGCGACATGTGCCTGGAAGTAAAGGCTTTCAATGAGTAAAAAGATGCCCAAATTTCTAGAAAATATTAATTGGTGACATAAGCTGTAGTTATGCACTATTTTATATATTTATTTATTTAGAGGCAGAGATACGGCCTAATGCTAAAAAAGTACAACTAATTAAGGAGGAAGGAAGCCGAAGAGAAATCAAGGCTGACAACCTCAGCAGAAACAACACAAACTTTAAAACATCCAAATTCCACCGACTTCTAAGGGCCGAAGGAAGCCAACATTTTTAGCAGGACTTCCCACAAGCCTCTCTCAAGCTGTAGAAGGCTGTCAAATGCAGATAATCACCAGTTGGACGGGTCTTATTTGGATTGTGGTTCAGACCCCAGACACACTGGTACCCTGCGGGGATATGCTGCAATAGGATCAAGTGCCCTCACACACCTGTATGCGTGTCATGCTTCATCATCGGGCAAGCTCCATTTCAGGTCATCACTGCAATGCCCAATGGGCACCCACAAGGGGGCGCTTTACCGGAGATCTTTTCATAGAACTTTTGGATCATGATATATAGTAAGGAGCATGTATGCTGGACCTAACCACACCTAACACCTTGTGATGTCACAAGCAAATTAGAGGGGCCTCACATCTTCCCTTTCGCCCAGGGCCCCACAAGTCCTAGGACCGGCCCTGTCTGTAAAGACCTAAATATCTCGCTGGTAACCTTTGTAGCGCCTGCGCTGCCGGCAACACTAGAAGCAAGTGTCGAGGCTGAAGATGAAACACTGCCTTCTGTAGTGACGCACTTCACTCTCACAACATCCATCGAGCGCCATCCATACTTGATTTACAAATCTGAAATCACATCTTTATACCTTGTATTTTTCCTCTATTGCTCTATTGTATTTTGCGACTTTGCCATCTTTCCGTTAATAAACCAAGTTATTTCAGGTTTATATTTTATATGTCACCTGCTAACACCCCTCCCCAGATCATGCACACCCTCCTACTGCCCCACACCCAGATGCACCAATAACCCACACACCTCACTCTACACCACTTCACCTCATCATCAAATAAATTTATTCGATTCAGAAAAGAATCATAAAAGTATACAATTTAAAAAATTCATACATACAAAACACAAATGGTATTTCATATTCAAGAATTTACATACAAAGCACAGTATGTCATATCGGAATACAGTCAATAAAACTTGTTCACAATTCATAACGATTCCTAATTAAAAGAGCGGATCTGATAACACTGAGCATAGAGCTACATATAGCAGGAGTTGATAGCGATCTCAAATAGTCAAAACCTTCCCTATATGTGCATGGTCGAATATCCCTCAAGAGACGTTTAATAAAACAATCTCTTGGGGCTTTATAAAGTGAACAAAAGAGCCCAAAGTGCATTGTGCTCTGTTGTGCTACATTATTGCACGGACCAGGGGATAGCCTCTCACACCAACCCCTTGTTTAGGGAAGGCCACTAGAAAGTGCAGTACATTCAATCAGAGTCTCGTCAGATAAAAACGCCATTGCGTCTGTGTTGTAAAAGACAAATAAAACTGTTGCTGTAGTATAATTACTTGATCTGAAATGTGTTCATCTTGTCTAGACAGACCTAAGACAGTATAATATGCGTTCTTGATAACCATCCTTATGTTAGGTCCCATAGAATCAGGGTTTTCATAAAAAAAATTCAAACCTATTTTATAAAAAGTTTCCTTCACATAGCGTAGCCATGGTATCATCAAAGCCTTATCAAGGTTCATACAATCTTTTAAAATTTCTTTTGAGAACAGCAAATCTTCTGAGGTCCATATTTTCCCCCATAGGAGCAGGGAGGACACATGAATTCTATCACTCACGAAATCTAGACCCACCTCGGCATGACAGAAAATATTTGGAGAACTATTTGGTATAGATAAAAGACGTTTTAAAAATTTGTTCTCCATCATTTGTATTTGCACACTTTTGTGGTATCCCCGTACCCCTGCCCCATAGGTCGCTACTGACAGGCATTTCAATTTGTACAAGGTCTTAAGCTCCGCTATTGGTTTTTGGCCCAGTTTACTAGCAAAGCGAAAAAGACCCTCTATCGATCTACTTGTTTGTTGCAGCCGGGTTGTTATCAAATGGTCCCAATTCAATGTTTTATTGAAAAGATTTCCTAAATAGGTAAAATTTGGGACTTTCTCAATGGTCATGTAATTAACTATATATTACATGTTTTAGTTTTATTTGAGCCACAAGCCATTGCGAATGATTTAGTAAAATGTACCTTAAGATCCAATCCTAACATGAACTCATTAAATGCATTCAGGCACTTTTGCAAACTATTTGCTGTTAGGGTCATCAGCACAGTATCGTCCGCATCAGACAATAAGGGTATGTATTTACCATTTATTTTAGGGAAATCTAAACCTTATTGCAATAGAAAGTGCTCCAGACCATTTGTATATACTAAAACAAAAAAGGGGCCAGAATGCAGCCCTGACGGATCCTTCAGTTGAGGCAATGGGCCCGGTTCTTTCACCACCTGAACCATATCGAATGGCTACAGATGTTGCCACATGCAATCTGCGCAACAAGGTGACAAGCGGCTCCTCAAATCCCATAGTCTCCATTAGTGACCACAGTTTGCCCCGGCACACTGTATCAAAAGCACTGGATAAGTCCATGAAGGCCAGGTGAATTGAGACACCCTTGGCCTTCATGTACTTACCCATAATTATGGCCAGGTTGAGGCACTGTTCCGTAGTCCCCCTGCCTCTCCTAAAACCATATTGGATATCCACAATAATACCAGAGGCGTTAGCCCATGTCTCCAGGCGTGCATGGATTACTCTCCCCAATAGTTTACAGGAAGCATCTATTAGAGAGATTGGCCAGTAACATCTGGGGTCGCTTCTGTTTCCTTTTTTAAAAATAGACACAACTGCCGCCTCTTTCCATGAGGATGGAATACGTCCCACAATTGTGGCCTTAAAGACATTAAGCAGCAGGGGTGCCCAAACTTGAGGATTATTTTGGGATAAATCCAGGGGTACACCATCAGGCCCTGGTGCCTTGAGGCGGATACCTTTTCTCAAAGCCTCCTCCACTTCACACAAAGAGAGTGATAAACTAAGCTGTCGGACGGTCTGAATGTTAAAAGGGACATCATCCTCGCACTCATTTAATAGAATGCCCTTTGGATTAAATATCTTAGAGTAATGAGCCTCCCAGACCACCCCAGTTATATGCGTGGCCATGGTACTTTTTTCATTACTGAAAAGCGGGCGATTTATAACCTCCCAAAAAATCCTACTCTCTCTCAAAGCACTTGCTTTTTAAAGGTCATCCCAAGCCTGCTTTCTCAGTTCTACTTTCCTTTTTTCAATGACCTTTTTATAGATTTTCCTTGCTTTCCTTACCATTACTTTATCCCGTGGGACTACATGTAGTGCCTTCTTCAGAGTTGTTTGAGCTGCAGAGCACTCAGCATTAAAACATTTAATATCAGGGGAGCTCCCCTTCCTGGCTGGTTTAGACAAATTATTAGCCAACACTCTTACAAATAACTTCAAAGTTCTGTAGTATCGATTCTGGTTCAGAGGTAACCGTCAGGCAAGTCATTACTTGCATTAAATTAGTTTTAATAACAAGTTCCTCCAGTTCCTTAGGGTCAATTTTGTCCCATTTTAACCTTACCCCTTGGTTATGATTATATATTATTAGATGTTCAAGGGGCTTTTCCCTCGATACCACAGTACTTAATGATAGAACAAGGGGGTTATGATCACTAGCAGGATTTGGTTCCACCCCGAAATCATCAACGAGGTGCATATACCTGCTAGAAATCAACATAAAATCAATTACACTCATACACCCCCCAGCCCTTTGAAAAGTTGGAAATGATACCATTGAGGTATTAGTCAATGTATCGAGCATGCATAAGTCATTAGCCATAATAATGTTATTCAGTGCATCACCCTGTATGGTATGTTTAAAATGTGCCAGAGGTTGTTCATTAGTGTCAAGTAGCCCACAGGCCTTACTCCCACTGCATTGACATAAAGTACAGTTAAAGTCCCCCAGCCATATAATACACAAATGCGAAATCTTTTCAGTCACTTTAGCAATTTCTGCCTGCAGGGAGTCAATAATGACCGATGTCTGTGTGTCAAAAATATTATAATACCAGTTGATTAGTAGCAAGGGTACAACAATCAGATTGGTACACAGGGTCAGTTGATACAATGGAGAGGCCATTATTTTATCTATCTTTAATGACTGATACCATACCGAGATTGAGGTCATTAGGCCACCCTTTGCGCTCCCAGCCAGAGAGGGTTCAGCCTGAACAACTAGTGAATTGTATCCGTCTAGGAAAAGATCCTTTCTACTCCATGTTTCTTGGAGGCAAATAATATCAAAGGATTTGATATACTCAACCCACACCTCATCTGATAACCTTCGGGAGATTCCTGCCACATTCCAAGAAATTAGACGGAGAAGACATCTATTGGGTTGACCATTTAATAAATCTAAATGTTTACTAGTCCTCTTATTTTTCACTATATGTCCGGCTTGTGTAATAATCTGCACAACCTCGGTATCCGCTATTAGGCCCAGATTTTTATTATTATGGGGCAGCCGCAAATGGCTGGGTTGCTCAAAGGGTCAGGGGGAGATATGGGCTCACCGATATTCCTACAATAGATAGGGGTTACTACAGTGTCTTTAACATCATTTCTCATTAAGCTCTCTAGCTGTAGTCAATCTACCTCTGCCAGACTACTCAAGGGCTCAAAACGATTTACGTGATACCATGGTGGGAACTGTGGGTGCTGGTCTAATCTTATCTGGTGCTCCATTTCTATTGGATTAGGATTCCATAAGGGTGGGCGATAGAAGAAGCCCAAGGGTAGTATCAGAGTTCTTGACTTATCCATGATTTTGTCAACCACCCTATCAATGATGGCTCTTACCAGACCCGGAGCCCTATAAGTCAATACGATGCAGTCTCCCTCCAGTGACTTCTCAGTTGGTCCAACCCATCTGACCCTATGTGCCATCTTAAGTTTTGAAAACAAGAGATTATGATTTATGCCTATCTTAGCATTTACAAGATGCAGGGATTTATTCCTCAAAGAGGGCCAGTCTTCTCCTTCACCAGTGGCTAGAGGGCGAACATTTGTTAAAAAAATGATGTATGGTGTAGTTTGTGGAGGCAAATTAAGATTTAAGTTTGGGCCACTATGGGGCAGGTGACGTGAATAACGTTCCGCAACGCTGGGCGTGTTCTGTATTCCTTCATTTAGAATATTTTGCACCTCTGATACTATCTTGGTGCTTGGGGGGTTTATAGCCTGAATACCATCCTGAGTCAAGCCTACTGATTCCGTTGAAGAGGCATTTATTTGTGAACTAGTATCACTTATATTCCCCCTTGAAATCCCCTCTCGTGTTATACTTTTACCCAAGGAATCCAGGTTTTGAGCGCCCCTACTGCTAGTTGGTCCCTTGGTCTTATTCAGACTGAGTCTAGTTTCAGCGTGTGAAGCGCAAACACTAGATTGTTGACTCACTATGCGTGATAATCTACTTTCAATGACAGTCAATGTATGGAGGATAGGTTTTAGATGAATGTTAATTACTGTTTCCAGCTTATTCCAAAAGTTCTCCTCCAAACCCTGTTCTATAGTCGGTGTAGTCAATGTCGGTACTATGTCTACCGAAACTATATCTTGACTTGCCTCGGGTACGGGCTCAAATGTATGTTCTCTAATCTCTTGGATACCCTTCCTTACCAGAGGTTTAGATGTGGGATGAATCTGTTTGCGTGGTCTATTTGTTACCTGTCCACTTCGTTGTTTGGGGAGTGGTACAGAACAACTTCCGTTTGTTTGCTTGGATTTTTGTGCCCTCGTGACGACATAAGGTTTATCAATAATTACTGGAGAATCTAATATTTCCTGGGTAATGGGGGATTTGGGCAGGGATAGTGAACACCCATTAATTTGTAGTCCTCCACCCTCCGTATTCTCATTTGGGTTGGGGCTGGTAGTGTTATATCGACTCTGTAACATTTGGGAGTCTAAGGACAGTCTGCGTTCAGTTAACTTAATTTCGTGTATTATAGCAGATTCAGCTCTTATTAAAAAAGTGTCTAATGTACCAACTACCCCTTTCCCCTTACCATCTTTTGATTTCGACATTTTTGGTGCGACCCCACAGTACACTAATTATCACCAGATAGCAAGAAGTCCTGCAGAGGGTAAGGGCATGCGTGTTACCCAACAAACAACGACCAGTGCCAGATAATGTACAATATTTTGCCAGTCCCGTTTTGCAATAATAAAACAATATCTTACATGGTCCAAGGGGTTAGATGCTAACACCCTCGCCCAGCCCGGCCTCCTTCGGCCCCTGACGGCTACAGACTGCTCGCCCTTTGCCCGGGCTTAGCCCAGCGCACGCCCGCAAGATGGTTAAATCCTCCCAGTGTTGTCATGGGAGGGGCTGCGGCACGGCTCTCTGCCCCGCTGGCTCATGGGGCGTATGGTCCTGCAACAATGCTCCCGCTGTCAAAACGAAGCATCTCCCGCTGAGCGGGAGGCGCAAGCAGCCTTTAAACCTCCCGGTGTTGTCGTGGGAGGGGCTGCGGCAGGGCTCTCTGCCCCGCTTGCTCCTGGGGCGCGTGGTCCTGCAACATGCCCCCGCTGTCAAAATGAAGCGTCCCCCCACTTTACCTGCTTCCCCAGACACACAGCCCTCAGCACAAGGAACTCCTCCACCACCTTCTCAGACACTCTCACCCTATCCCACAGGCTCAAACACAAAGACACACCCCAACAACATGCAAACCTTTTCCACACCAATAAAACATGCCTTTAATGACCCAAAACAACACCAAAGATGACCACCCTACCCCTTCATCACATTGGCCTCATCTCTATCACAGGACTATAGGCCAGCCGTGGCTCAACAGCCCCCTGCTAACCACAAAACAAAGCTGAACTGTTCACCAATAGACAACAACCTAACCTCTAAACGACAACCCTGAATACCCCACACCAGCCAGCAGCCTGGTCGGTTACCAGAAGCAACCAACCATTACCACCCACCACCACTTCTACTGACTACAAAGATGGGCATACATATGGATACCAATAGTGACCCCAGACTTCAGCTACTGGCAGTGCTGCCTCTCAAATCAAATGGACAGACCCCCACTTGCCCCCCACAGACTTTCTTCTATGTAACACACAGACACCCACAACATTTTCAGATAGCTAGCCTACCCTCAAAGTCCCACTACAGGGTATGTTACCTTTAACTCCACCTATCGTTTCAATATGACCACTCCACTCTCCACTTACACGTGTTCCACTGTTATGTACAACCAGCAATATACACACTGTGTATTTCCCTCCCATTACACCCCACAGTCACCTCAACCATATCCTTCCCTACCGCAAGTTCTCCACAGCACAACCCCTCCGCTCCCTTTCTACAACATGACTGCAAACCTAACCCACCCATTCCACACAGCAAATCCAATATACACCTGCACCCTACTGCACTCCCCTAACTGCCAATCCTACTTAATCTTACATCTTTGCCTTAACTACCCACCCTACTTCACCACACCACACGCTCCATTATCCCGCTTAACCTCAACAGCTGACTCTGTACCTCCAGTCACTCCACCTATGGAACTATGGCTAATACTCCACTTATTAGTTATCATAATCTTCCGCCCTACCAGAGGGGGGCACACCCACGATTCCTATAACATGCAATTCAATGAAATTAGTAAATCGACCGAAGCAAGAGCAAATATTCTTGCCTATAGCGAAGAAGAACGCCAACGCATTTATGCACTGATTGAGGAGGATATTAATCAAACTACAACGGGACGCACAAAAGAGCAATGTTACAAACAACTCCTATACCTTTCGAAACGTCATATTAACCAAAAACTCCATGCGAGTACTCTACTTAAGTACCATCGAGCCCTAAGAATCCCTCGTGGCCTACGGATAGCACTCAAACCGTCCTTGTGCAAAAATTCTAAAACATTCAAAGAAAAATGGAACGGTATCCTAAATAAATGCAGCCTCGACCTGATTCTTTTAATAGTTGAAGAACTGTCTGGAATCCTCCAAGATCTAGACAAGGAAATCAAAGAGGTCGAAAATGAACTGACGGAACTGCTTACACCCGATGATTTAAGAAAAACTTTGGATGACATCAACTCAATTTTAGACAAACATAGCAAAGAAAGTAACGAAAGAAAGGTAAGAAAATTCCGAAGAGACACCCTGGATTATAAGCTCGACGAGGTTTACACCTGGGCCGAGGTTTATGCATAAAGACGTCGTAACAAACCTTTTAACACACAAACAGACACGTCATCATCAGGGAGCGATTCTTCTTCTTTTCACCCAAGAAAGATATAGTCACAAATACCATCGGGGTCCACAATAGACTTACGTTCTGATAATCAAGCTACTACCTCTGGCGAAGGTCAACAACCCACCTCGGTTCATTTTTTAGAATCAGGCCAAGCAGACATAGAAGACTCAGGAGGAGCCAGAAGAAAAGAAAAAGAGAAAAGCCCACGATAACAAGGAGTACAGTAACCAAGAAAAATAAAAGTGCGCATCAACGAACATAAGTCAATCATACGCACTAAAAATGAGAAATCTAACGTTGCAGCCCATTTTTTGGAATCTAAACATACGATCGCACAACTGAAGTTCATCATTTTGGAAACTGTGACAAAATGTGAAGGGAGAGACAATCGTAAATTCCTGCTACAACGTGAAACTGAATGGATTTATCATCTTCAAACGTTGAAACCATTTGGTCTTAACGATCGAATTGAATATAGTTGTTATTTGTAAATAATCAGAAGTACTTTCCTCTTATGATGTGTTCACAATTTGTAAATAATGATAATCACTTTGCTCCCATGATGTGTCCCACTAATACTGTATCAGATATTATTGTATTTACTTAGTTCACGTTTTTCCATTTACGCATCCTATCCATTCCTCTTCACCCGTTTCATTTTTCCTACTCTTTTACATCTACTAACATAGTCTGTTTTTGATTTTCATCACCCCCCTGTGCACGGCGCACTAGTCCTTCGCTTATGTTTCCTCCCCACCCACCCTCCACACTAAGAGAGAAACTCTGTCAGTTTCCTCACTTCAGACGAACCACGAGACGACATCACACGCCTAACAGCGTTCACGCTTCCAAGTAAGATGCCTCACTATTGAAACCATCGAAACTTAGGGCACGCTATGCTCGCGGCCAATACTAACGTCTGCCTAAAACCCTTTTTTTCCGTCACCTTAGCCCGCCATGTCCCCCCCAGAGGCTGGCGAACCGTAAGTTTAGTCTTCTTCTTCTAACCCTGGACCCGACCCCGAGCACTCGAGTACCTCCCTTTACACTGCCGTTATTTAAATTAACACATTCCAAGCACTGATTCTCCCACACCACACATTTTAAACGAATAATGGTGATATGCGTGTACGCGGTGTTTTGATATTCTTTTGAGCACGAGCACCACTTGCACAGTTTTTTATCCGATTCGCTGATTCGCCGGGACGGAATTTCCAGCTCGAGTGCGGACGTAAAGTTAGTAGTCTTAAATCTATTCTGTGAATACCGAAAGTAGTAAGTTCATTCTGTGAATCCTGAAAGTAGTAAGATCACTCTGTGAATCCCAAAAGTAGTAAGTGCATTCTGTGAATACCAAATAGTAGTAAGTTTAGGATTTAGTCTTAAATTCATTCTGTGAATCGGGTACCGAATTCCTAACCTCACTCATGCACCAAACGAGCTATCATACCACCTTTACATGGATGCCATCCAACTCTACTTCTCTCTCAAGGATTGCTCCACTAAACCAAGCCCTAATGAAAGCAAAATGTAGGGTAGTCTAACCACCACCGTTATAAGACTGGATTACCCATCTAGTCATATTAAACTGCACCCTCAAAGTCATTGGCAATACTAAATCACTAGGCATAATTTTAGGCAAGAAACTTAACCTGACAGCACAAATAACCACATCATCCAAAAGTACCATTCACAACTTGCTGCAAAAAATTCAAACCTTTCATTCCCAATTAAGATTTCAATACCATAGGGCAGGTTATTGTCATAAACAGACTGGACTCTGGAAATACCATCCTCACAGGCACTCCAAAAACTCCATAAAATAAAGATATACTCGTTTTTGATGATATCAAGAGGTAATGAAATATTTTTAAAATACATCTATTTTCACAAAACTTCAGATCAAGAGTCAAATTTATCAATAGTAGACACATCGCTTTGCAGCAAGACTACTAGCTGTTCTGCATCAAACGGAGTTGGCAAGAATGCACAATCTTTATGACACATTTATGCACTCTCACTGCGCTGGCACACTATATGCTGCCTCACGCCAATGCAGGCACCCTTGCACCACGGTGCAAGGTGCCTGCGTTGCAGGCAGGATTGCTTTTATGCAGAAAGAGACACCTTCCTGAACAAAGACAACCCTTAGAGGAGTTTTCCTCGTTCTGTGTTGCAGAATGCAGCACACTTAGAAAGAGAAAACGACAAGGAGAAATAAAGATATTACTCCTTGTTGCACTTCTATCAGGAAGGCGTATGATTTTGGTGCATTCCCAGGTTTACTACTCTTGGCAAATATGGGAATGTAGACTGTATATGGCCTGTGACAAAAAGCATGGGTGGATGCGTGGGAACACACACTCTCCCCCAATGCAACGCCTTCATGGCACAGAGTAACTCAAGGCAGTGACTTGCACTCGCTTGCATTACTCCAAATTAATGAAGCCATGCAGGGCCACGCTAGGTACCTTTGCATGGCTTGGTAAATCTTTTATGTTGACCCTGCATGACGCATGCGCAATGCGCTTGATGAATATGCGCCCAAGTTTCAAATTCTTCATGTTTCTCTTTTGTTCTTTGTTCAACTACTCAGGACTAAGATTCTCGAATAACTCCAACTCCCTGCTGTTTCCAGACTTTGTGGGTTTTCTTTAAAAACAAGACTGCTTTAAGGAAGTTCCTTCTCCTCCCCTGACACTGTAAAGTAATGTCTTCTGTTAGGCGCTATTTCCTCCTCTCTGTCAAAGGGTTCATAGGCGCTATCCACATAGAGTGGCTCTAAGTTTGAATTTGTAATCCAGACCCAGTGGTACCATGATGCAGGAACTCTCCCTGCACACGGACCTCCCATTATCCAGATGCTTTCAGTCAATTTACACTTATGGCAGTACTACTAAGGCTGCCCGGGGGGCCACGTAGGGGACCCTCCAAAAGGGCTGCCGCCTTAGTGCCACAGGAAGGCACACGAGTCGGCACACTAGTGCCCCACGGTCTAGGGACCAGGGAGTCAGTCGACCGTGACACTTCCGGCCGTGGTGGCGGAGGACAAGGGTACAAATACCTTCCCCCGCCCATGATGCAGCCTCTTGTCTGCTGCCCGTCTCGCTGTTTGATCGCGCGGGGATCGTCCCTTATTTTGCCCGTTTGGTTGTGGTGAGTTGTTTGTTCGCAGGCTGCGTGCCTACAACTGCTTGTCAAATTGTCTGGTCCCCCACCCCGTCGTTGGAGCACATTATATCTGCGTCAGGTATAATGTATACAGGGTGGGCGCTCCAACACAAAAAAGCCTCGTAGAAGTGACACAGTGAAATCTACAAGATTTCACTGCGCTACTTCTAGGATGCCACTGCGTCAAATTCTTACGCCTGCTTGAAGCAAAAGTAAGGAGTGACGCAGCACAATGAGGATAGGCCTTTCCTTGCATTGCTGGAGTTGCGTCGTGCTTGCGACACAACTCCAGCAATGCTTGACTTTTGCGTCAACAGATGCGTCAGAATTTCTGATGCATTTGCCAATCCTTGCGCCATGGTGCACCGTATTGTAAATATATCTATATAGATGCGTCACCTTCTTGTAAATCTGCCCCAAATAATCTCGATTGTTCCAACCTTTAACCATGTGCCACTGACTTCTTCTATTCTGGGTCTGAACATTTGCTGCACTTTAACATGGCCCTCTGTAAAACAAACGTGAAAATATAGCATAAGATTAGAATTAAAAAAAGGCTCAATATTCGATTTTTGTACATTTGTTATGAGGGTTAGGGTAAGAGAGGAATCTGCAGTGATGGAACCTACACTGTGTTTGCCCTGAGTATGACTGGCCACTCTTCCCTAAGCCCTGTACAGTAAATCTGCGACCACTCTCCATTTCCCCCTACCCCCGAGGCGTGAATATGAGAGCGACCGAGGAGGGAAATCTGCCAAATGAATGGAACTCACCAGTGATGCTCGCAGCTGGCTTGTTCAAGCAGTCTCAGGTTTGAGAGCGAGAGAGGTACCTACGCTCTATATTATTTATGTAACAGAGTCTCCCCAGGCACTACGCCGCCTTATCCTTCAACCTATTGTTTCTGTCAGCAGTTTGTCAGGCCCTCCCCGTCCCCTCTCTCTATCTGCGAAGAAACAAGTTCCATGAGTGATGGATGCTGTATCTTTGACGCTTCTGATCACATCCAGTACAATTCAATTTTATACATCATCCCCGGCACCGGAATCTCCCAACGCCACTTACTGGCGCAGATTAGAAGCAGATTGGAGCGCGCGCAGGCGAGTGTCAGCGAGGCGCGCGCCGCGGGCGCACCTTGTGAATCCAGGTGCAGCATGGATGATCACAGGAGACCGGATACAACAAACAAGAGGGCTCCCTTCAGACTGCCTGAAAGATTTGCGCAGAGGGAGGCGGGGGCTGGGCGTTTGATATTTTACACTGGAACTCTGGAACGGGTTACAGAAGTGCCAGAAGTGATGAGGACACAGAAAAGACACAACGGCGAGCCCTTACAGGAAGTCGTAAATTTACTATAGAGATCTCTAACAAGTCACGGCAATGTAGAATTGCTAGGGACGAGGATTTCCCACTGAAGTGAAAGCATTGTCAGTGAGAGCAATCTTTAAAGATTAACGATGAAATAAATAGGACAAAATAAAATCGGGGCATGTCAGTAGCAAGATGTGTCATGGGGTTCACCCGGCATCACGGCAGTGGTGAATCTACCACCGGATGAAATGTGGAGCACGAACACACATGACACTCCATCTAAGGGTTACAATGTGTGTACCCTGCCCTATCAGCCGTAGGAGAGTGTAAGTTATGTCATGTCCAAGCCACCTCTAAAACATTTCAAGCTTCCTGTAGCCTACAAAAATCCAGCGTCATAGACGCATGTTTTCACCATGCTCTGAAAAAAAGGCCCACCAAATCAAGGGGTTATCACATGGGTGCATAACACTGAATCCTTGCTAGATTTTCTGAAGAATATTTCACATTGTAATTAAGAGACAGATTTTGAGTTTGGCGGAAAGGATACTCTGTTGCAAAACCCTCATCTCCTGATGGACGGAGCGCTAAAGCATTTCAGACAGTCAACCCGAGACACAGATCTGGGTTGAATCCATCATCTTTCTTTAGCTCACTTCGCCACCCCAGTTCAGATAAAGCTATATGCAAACCAGTCTTGACCCTGTGTCTCATGGAAACAATCCAGCCAGAACTGCCAGGCCATGTCTTCCCTTGGACAGGAAACAAGCATCCTGGGACCGGTTTCGGGGTAGCACCCCTCATTAGCCAGGCTAGCTTGAATCCAGTGGCAAAGTGAGCAAGGGACCCACATTTGGGCATTGATGAAGCAAGGACTCGTATAAAAGAGACTAGCTCGGACGCAATTCTCTCATATAAACCCTTAATGAAGTATTAATAATGCATTGTGATACTAATATGCACAGCATTTTATATATTTTATAGCTAGGGAAGGCTTGCCTATGTGTTCTACCAACGAGTAACCCGAGTGTGACTTAAAATGGCTGCTAACGCGGGAAAATGTATTGCGCATGTGTCGGCTGCATCTACGCAGAATGACGTCTTTATGCTTGGAGAATTTTCTGCTTCTGCGCACATGCATCTAAAATTGCAGCTTAGAAACTCACATGCTAAGCATCTGCTTTGCTGGAACTAAAATGAGTTATTTACTAAATGCTAATGCATGAAGAGTCTTTATAAGTAAATGGGATTAGAGTAGAGATAGGTGGTATACAGTGAAATCATTTTATTTTGAAATTGATACTTTTTCTTTTGACCTCTCTATTAGTTTGTATTTGGGCCTCTGAGTGATGCTAAAGGCCTGCATCCCACGTGGTTCTTCACGCGTGCGCAAAGATGGCAAACCAGAAACAGTGATGTAAAAGCTTGAAACTCGTCCAAGGACGTTCTCGGTACATGTCCCGGGAACCAACTGAACATCCGGAAGAATTAATGGACAACTGAAAATTGTATACATTGTTGTCGATAAAATTGAAAACATGGGTGGGAAACAAATACAAGGGGAAGCACGTCTCGAAAGTAAAAGAGCGAATAAGAAAATACAAGGATCTCTACACAAAGTAAATGAATTATACGCTGAACTTACTGGTAGATTGGTGGAGGTTGAGCAGAGAACGAGCAAGATAGAAGACGAGATGGTAAAGATCCAGGAATTTAAGCAGGAACATGAGAAAACTGAATCTGATATGTTGTGGAAACTGGAAGATTTTGAAAATAGACAGAGGCGAAATAACATAAGACTGCTTGGGGTGGAGGAAGGGAAAGAGGGAGGTGACGCAAGAGCTTTTGTGGTGGAGTTACTAAGAGGAGCCTTTCCAGAGATGGTCAACTGGGACTGGGACAAGGAAATCCAACGAGCGCACCGATTTCCTCTCTAGCAGAAAAAGGGTAATGTGACTCCAAGAGCAAGAGCTATTCTTGTGTATGTTGGCAATTACTTGATAAGAGAGGAAGTAATCTTGAAGGCAAAACCATTTAAGAAACGCACATATAAGGATATAACTTTTTTTGCTCTCCCAGATTTTTGCCACACAACAGTAGAGAGGAGGTGGCGCATGAGGCAACTTATAGTACCATTTCAAAATCTAGGATGCGAGGTATATTTGCTGTTTCCCTCTCGCCTCAAAGTAGGATATAATGGTCAGTTCAGAGTATTCTTCTCTGAAATAGTGGCGCAGGAGTATCTGTCCTTTCTCCGAGAAGAGAGAACACATAGGGAAAGGAATATTCATACCAACCGGAATGAGGATGCGAGACAGGTAGTTTCTATAACAAAGAAATAAAAAACATAAAAAGGCTCATGAGCTGCTTACAACTTGAATGAAGGCTGAAAGGAAAGGGGACATGGGAGAGCGGATGAGGGTGAGTCCCTAGGGGCTCGGCTGCCACATATAGGTCAGGATTGACCTATTTGCCAGTAAGGGAGGGTGGGATAAGGGGTGGGAGGGACTAGGGGGGGTTAGGGGGGGCACAGGACACGGCACAAGACATAAAAGAGAGAAGTATCTTAGTAACAGAAATAAATGAATTGAGAGCGCGCGCCGACAATCGTAAACCTGAAGAAAGAAAGACAAGGAATAACGAGGATAGAGTACTCATAAGTTCATGGATAATTAGGGTAAACAGGAGAGTAGTGGTGGGGAAAGGAACATTACAAGCCAAGGTATGGGTGTTAGGTGTCTAACATGGAATGTGTGTGGTTTGAACGATCCCCAAAAAAGATCGAAAATATCGGTCGCTTTAAAACAAATGAATGTGGATTTTATATGTATCCAAGAAACACATGTTATCACTACACAAATATACTTTCTTAAAAATCTAGGATTTCATTTATTAGTAGATTCAAGTCAAGGGGTTAAAAAAAGAGGTGTGGCTATTTTAGCCAGAAATAAAAACATTTTGACCAGAAAAAAAGCTCAGGATAAATGGGGAAGATGGGCTATGGTCGAGTGTTTGATAGATGGAGAGTGGACAACACTAGTAAGTGTTTATGGTTCAACGGAAGATGACCCCGAAATTTTTCAATTTTTAGATGTGGAATTAGCTACATGGGCACCGAAAATCATATTGGCCGGAGATTTTAATATAAATGGTGCAGACGGATTAGGATTGGGATCTTTTGGAAAATACAAAGGCCGAAAAAGGAGGGTTAACCAGGCAATACATAGTTTAATTTTGAATAATGCTTTATCAGACGTTTGGGGGAAAAAAAGACCTAACAATAAAGGGTTCACATATTATTCAGCCCCCCATCAAATTTGTGTAAGACTAGATTATTTTTTTGTTTCAAGTACCTACATATCGAACGTAAATATCGAAAGACTGCCACGTATTCTTAGCGACCATAATCCCTTAATACTCACAATAGTAACAAATACTAATGCTAGACAATACACAAATTGGACTTTTGAAAGAGATTTACTAAAAGAGGAGAAATATATAGAACACATGAATAAGTGGGTTAGTGATTTCTTCGCTATTAACAGGGATAGTGCAGAACAGGGAGTGGTATGGGATGCTTTTAAAGCAAGGGTACGGGGGGAAACTAAGAGCTTTAATTCTTATAAACGGAAGCAGGAGCAATTGAGGAACTCAGAACTGTATGAAAAGGTACTTAAAGCAGAGGAGGATTTAGAAAATTGCGTATTAAATGGGACTCCAATGGATAATGCTCTGACAAAATTGGTGAAAGTAAAAGGAGAGGCAGAGAGTCACATAGCAAGCAAAGCAGGAAACATTTACACTACTAAAAGAGAGAAGTGCTATGAACTGAGTGAGTCAGTAGGGAAAATTTTGGCTACAAGAACAAGGCAGGAAGAAGCAATGGGAACAGTGAGAGAAATCAGAGACACATCGGGTAAAACTCACACAGACTTGAACGAAATAAGGGAAGTGTTTAGGACATTCTATGAGAAGCTATATGATGATGAATCATTAGGGAGAGATACAGAGAGAAGTATAGAGGACATACAGGAGTATCTACAGCAGATTAGGGTAGATATTTTGGAGGAGGATGATGCAGATGGCTTAGAGGGGGCATTACTGGTAAAAGAAATTAAGGAGGCAGTATGGAAACTTCCTTCCGGGAAATCAGCGGAACCTGACTAAATACCCATAGAGTTTTATAAAGTATTTTGGGATATTTTGGAGAAAGACTTAATGATGACTATGCAGGGCGCTCAGTCGGGTGTCTCAGTACCCAAATCATGGGCGAGTGCTGAGGTGGTAGTAATATTAAAGAAGGAGAAAAACCCGGAGGAACCAGGTTCTTACAGACCCATCACCTTAATGAATGCAGACGTGAAACTATTTTCCAAAGCATTAGCGTCAAGACTTGCTAGAGTAATACACAAAATAGTAAGCTCAGCTCAGCATGGATTCATACCTGGAAGAGGGACTACCCACCACATACGCAAAGTAATAACTCTATTTGACGTTACAACAGTCACAGGAGATCCGATGGCAGTAATGTTATTAGATGCTGAAAAAGCATTTGATCGGGTCTCCTGGGAGTACCTTTGGTGCGTATTAGAGAGGATAGGCATAAAACAGGGATACCTTAAAGCAATAAAGTCTTTATATTTAAACCCGGTAGCAACTGTACGTGTTAATGCTGGTAATACACGACAATTCCAAATAAAAAGGGGTACAAGACAGGGGTGTCCCTGCTCACCGCTTTTGTTTGCGTTATATATGGATCCATTAATCCGTAGAATAGAGGCGTCTGTGATGATTTTACCTCTAACTACTCTTATTGGGCACTGTAAAATCTTAGCATACGCAGACGATATTGCTGTAATCACTCCTAACCCGACTGAATCCATAGTGCATGTTGAAAGCAAAGCGGAAAAATTTGGAAAGATATCGGGTTATAAGTTAAACACATTAAAAACACAGATAATCAAAAACTCCCATACTATTTGTACAGATATTCGAGTTGTGCACTCAGGAATGTATTTAGGGGTAACTATCTTGGCAGATTTGGAATCGTTAGTAGTTATGAATACTTCCTCATTAATAAAGAAAGTAGAAAGAGATTTAGACAGATGGGATGATTTACACATGTCAATTGTAGGGAGGACGAACATAATAAAAATGCTGATCCTTCCAAAATTCTTGTACTTATTTAGAGCCATACCTTTGCTATTCGATCCCAAATTTTTTAGAAAACTAGAGCATATTATAAATAGATTTATTTGGGCGAAGGGAAAAACTAGAAGAGCACTTAGATTTATGACACTTCCAAGAGAGAGGGGAGGACGGGCAGTACCAGATTTAAAACTTTACTACTGGGCGGCAGCTATTCAAAATATGACTGGGTTGATGGGAGGGGCAGAACTAGAAGGCTGGTGTGAATTTGGAACACTGGTAATATATGGACTAACCCTTGGAAAAGAAGTGGAGAATGTATTGTTGAAATTTACAGAGGCCAGCTACTACAAAAAGACAAAATTCAAGACCCTTATAACAGCAAATATAATTTGGAGAAACTTCAGTAAAAGAGCTGGCTTGGGGAAATATAGTATATATACTAGACTTACAGACAATCCAAATTTCCCACAAGAGATCTTTTCGAGTCTGATATTTGGTGAGTGGGCAAGAAAGGGAATCACAAGAATAGGGGACATAATGGGACCTCAGGGGGTATTTCAATTTCCAGAACTGCAGAGTGGATTTAACCTACACACCAGGAAATTTTTTAAATATCTACAAATTAGAAGTTTCTTGCAGACCAAAAAGGGAGGCTTACAGGGATTTATGCAAGATCCGATTATGGAATCAATTCAATTGGGGGAAGTTTGCACTATTAAGAGGCTATACGCTGAATTGATAAAAGCAAAACAGGACGACTATGATAAATGGAATGGAAAATGGAAAGCAAACCTTAATATTATTGGGGAAAGCTTTGGCACCTCTTTGAAATATGGATACTCCCTTTTATGCTCGGCACCATTGCAGGCGCAACATTATAAAACGCTATATCATTTATATTACACTCCTGCTAAAATAGCACAATGGGGGGGCACTGTGGTTATCACTTGTTACAGGTGTGGAAGCTTGGATGCAGATTTAAAACATGTATTTGCAACCTGCCCTAATCTAGATATACTGAAAAAAGAAATAGAAGGTTTTATAAATATCATATTAGGAACTGAAATAGTGCTAACTTCTGGAACTATATTACTAGGAGTGAATATGGAGGAAGGACAACAAACATCATCTGGAAGGGAATTTTTATTTGTAGCATTAGCAGTTATGAGACTATGTATAGCCTCTGCATGGATCGATCCTATTCCGCCTACTTTCCATAACTGGCTGGCTAAATTATTAACAACATACAACGTGGAGAAAGAGATATATGCACGGAAAGGGAAAAGGGGTAGGAAGCTGGGTAAGTTAATTTGGGGCCCTATTACAAGATGGAAAGAGGGTGGATTAGATTAAAACTCCTTTGGATTGGAAATGGGACATAGCAATAACATCATACATGGATTTTGTGGAAAAGTACTGTATTATTATGTGGGACATTAAAGGTTGAGATTAAAAAAATGAGGTCGAATAAACGACATATAAATAAGAGAATGGAAAACAGTAGAAATAGATATCTTTAACTTTTTACGATTAGTCTTTAATTTGGAGTTTCCTGAATTTGTACTTTTGGTTTTCTCTCTCAATGTGATGCATTCTGTTTTTTGTAATAATGCCGTGTCCTTTATGTAACAAAAACTCTTAATAAAAAGATTTAAAAAAAAAAAAAGGGAAATAAAACTTTGGAGAACAAATTAGTGGGTGGGAACTTAAAACAATGAACTAAAGAAAATTATTCAAACTTAGCATGGTGTGATGATCATCCCCTCAGCCTGTCCAATCAGAAATAGGAGTTTCATAAAGTTGAAACATTTAGGGGTGGTACATGCCATTAGAAAGTATAATTGAGGTAGTTTAGTTAGAGCAGTGTGACAGTCGCATAAAGAAACACTGAGAGACCGAGATGCTGTTCGAATGCTGATCGAACATTTGAAGAAGCAGACTTAGAATACAAATTAATAGTAGAAGACCATGGAAGAATGGAGGAGGTAAATTATTAGAAGAAAATTGCGGAAGTATCAAGGAAGAAGTTAGTGTCAGAGAGGGGTGAGACGCAGGCGTCGAATCCAGAAGCGGTCATCTATCCTGTCCTGAATTCTGTCCTGAAGTCCATGTCACCTGTTCTTTCCTAGAGGACCCATTAAACTCTCTGCTAGAGGGGTCTGATTTTCACACCATCCTAGGTAAATATATCTCCCTGTACTGTGTCAATGTACTTATCTCTATCCTCTTTTTCCTGTGGTACTGTTGTTGGGATAATCTCATTGAAATAGAATACTAAACTGGTAAAGATCTTACTTCCTCGGAAATATGGAGTTAACACTGTAATTTGTTTTGCTCATTAGATATAATTAGATAAACATTTAAAAGTTTGCTGAGTCTGTGGTTATTTTAATAGGGTGAAAGATAAATGAACCTATGTTATACCATCAATTACTATTCAACTAAATAGGCCCATTGACTTAACCACTTGGATGCTAAGGCATGTCAGGGATTTATGCTAGATTTCCATTGAAATGAATGGGCACTCCATGACGAGCTGAGCTCGTCATGAGCGTCCAAGTGGTTAAAGAAAGGCTTTATGATCAGTGAAAGATTAGAGAAATGATAGGTAACTGATCTAAATAAAGCATTTATAAACGTTGACCCCCAGCGGTGTTAGCCAGCCTATATGAGTGAATGTGTATATGGGCCCAGATGAATGTATGATGATAGATTTTCGCAGGTTGGTAGCCCGCTGGATCAGCATACCGTGCCAACTTAGGGCGAACAAAGCAAACACAAGGAGATGACGGAAGAAACACTGAAAACGTTTCAGACACTCACTCCCCCTCACAGATCTGGGTTGAATCCATTGTCATTCTTTAGCTCACTTCACCACCCCTGTTCATACAAAGCTATATGCAAATCAGTCTTGACCCTGTGCCTGATGGGAACAGTCCAGCTCGAACTGCCAAGCCATGTCTTCCCTTGGCTGGAAACAAGCATCCTGAGACCGGTTTCATTCCGTCCATCATCTGTGTGTCTTTTGCTTTAGTATTCCATCCACAGAGTCCATATTGGCTCTGTCGATGAAATACTTACATCAATGGCCCGATGACATAAGGCTCATTGGAGGAAGAACATTTGCCAATTTTAGAAGCTCAGGGCCACTCCTGGTGCCTCTGTCAAGTTCCCCGGTTCCAGGAGGATGATTGCAGCAGGTATGGGAAGACCTCAAGAGCAAGGGAAAGAGAGAGATGGATGTGGAAGGTAGAGAGAAAGTGATCGGAGCGGGAGAAGATAGGAGAGGACGGAGAGAATGGGTGCAAAGAGAGACTGCGCAAGGAGAGGAAGACAACTGAGGTGGTTTGAGGATTTTTTCAGGGGCTGCTTTTGGTTCCCCATTCCAGCCATGCTCAGCCCATACTGCTTCTTCCTGTGCTCCATGTAAACCTCTCTCTGCCTGTGCCCCTGCACAGTGCATCTGTCAGTTCTCATGCAGGGCTCCCAGAGGGCCTGCACAAGACCCACTGCATACACAGGACTCACAGCATGTGTAAGGCAGTTTTGCAGAGCATTTAAGAGTATTCTCTTAGTGTGCATGTAAGATTATAAAGTCAACAGATTATTTACACGGTTTTCAACATTTTGGCAATCTGTAACAATTGTTGTCAATGCTAGAATAATGTATAGTTTTTAATTGGCACATTCTTTTTTGTGCATATTACAAGTATGCATGAAAACTGACCTTGACTTAAAACTTCCAATGTCGACACACCTTCTTCTTTGGAATGACTCTCTCTTCCTTCCCATTCTCTAAATGCTTCCTCTTTCTGAGCACTGCCTATTTTAACTCACATGCATGCTTGCCTTAATCCCTATTATTGTTACTCTCCCTACTGCCCATCTCAAAGATCACAACCCCTGCCTTTAAAATCATACCCGCACAGCCTGACAAAACCTAATCTCTTGTAGCATTCTATTAATTTTGCCAACCAATGCATCAGTTAACATATCCCCCTCTCCCACTAAAGTTCTCACTTATCTACTATTAATGTAATCTACCGTATAGAAATGAAATAAATGCATGGAATAGTTCCTTTATCATTTATCAGGGAAACACCTGTCCTTCCAAACCAACCATCAACTATAACTATTCTTGTCAAGAGGTTAGACTATGGCAACTCTTTGTTCACTAGAATACCCAAGTTAAAACTTGCCTACTTCCATGCAGCTCCACCTGTCTCAGCGAGTTTGGCTTTTGGATCCAGGAAATATGACCATAAAAATTCTTCCCACAAAAGCTTCAGGACAGAGTGAAAAGAAAAGGCTTTTTTCCAGCATCACTTCCTGGATTTATGGCAAATCCCAATGCGATTGTTTTCTGTCCAGCTTTATTAGTAGAACGACCGTTTCAGAGTCTCCACTCACCATGGATGCAACCCCTAATTGTGTTCCTTCTATGTATCTTTAGAAACCTTGGATTACCCTGGTATTCTTCTGAGGAAACTCCAGGTGGTAATGAACGACGCAGCAAGGTTGATATATAAGCTGCCTTGTAGAGTACATGCCACCCCCTTGCTGCGTCAACTGCACTGGCTGACTATTAAACAAAGGGTAAGCTTCAAGGGCTAGTGCATTGCCCCCAAATATATCAAAGACCGTCTGAAGCCCTATGTACCGGCCCGCCATCTTCGCTCATCACAGGCCAGTCTCCTTGCGTGCCCTCGTTTCAGTATGGCGACATTTGGAGGCTGGGCCTTTTCGGTCTTTGTTCCCCAGATGTGGAATAAGCTACCAGATGACATGAGCAAGGAAAATAGACTGCTCCCATTTTGGAGGATCCTCAAGACGATGCGTTTCTTAGAGGCATTAGACCAGTCCTATTAGGATCAATGTTAAGCTCAGTGGCGCAATGGAACTCGGACTGTCGTTCCATGATGCATCGCTTAGAGATGGTATAGCAGACAGACTGTATGTCAGCCGGTACTTGAATACATTTTAGACATGCCCAAACCTTGATAGCCCCTCTCACTTTTTTCCATCCTCCTGAGTGCTCCATCTCAACCCCCAAATACCTACATTCAAATTCTGTATGCTATTCAGATTCATTTCCACCCCTCTCATATTGTTTACTAACTGGTCGTTCTTGTATATCAATTGTACCTCTTTATTATATGCAATATAGACAGGCAGAAGTCTATGGTAGAGGAGGGAGAGGGGGAAGGGTGAAATGGTTGAGTACTGGGGAACATTGAAGCTCCAGTGGTAAAGTTTGGAGGTATGCAGTAATAGAATTGATTCATCACTTCCGCAGTGGTGGAAGCTGATCAGTGTAAAAAAGCATGATATCTTTTCAGTAAATTCCAACATTTCAATTGTGCAAGAGAAAGAGAAATGAGTAAACCAGCAACGTTTTCAGTGCAACAACAAGATCTAAGTCAGTTGTAACACTGTCAGATGAATAGTCACTGCTTACCAAAATGACGTTATTTGGTGGCCTATGGAGGGGGTGCACTTAGATTAGGGATGTGCAAAGATTTTATTGGCAGCAAAGTTTTGCAAGAACCTTGGTATTTTCCCTTAGCAAGCAACCCGGAACATTTTTTTTTCAAAATAGCAAGATCATTTTCGAAAACCTAGTGACATCAATTTCAATTTAGTTTAACACAACTAGGTTGGCAAATGTATGCAGTTTTTCCAACAAGTTTACCTTTTGCTAAGTTTTCAAGTCAACGGTGGCATTATGCTGGAGACAAATACTTTAGACCTGTGCAGTACTAAAAGGAGGTTAAATTATCTGGGGAAATAATACAGAAGATGCCGTTTTAGGTTTCACACGTGTAAAATCTATAGTAAGTAAAAAAGTAAAAAAAATCTTAAAAGTGGCTTACAGCCCACCCCATTTGCTTTCCTGCTTGTCACTCTGTTTTCCTTGCTTTTTATTGGTATTGATGTGTTATTTACTACCGGTTTCTCGTGGGTTCCTTTTCTTTTGTGTTTATTTTTACTGTGGAGCCTGAACCAAGTACTCTCTCCTTTTGAAATTTTCATCCGCCTTACTGGAGCTACTATTTTATTTGTAATTCAGCTTCATTGTCAACTGCACCAATTTTTGGGAGCATTGTCTTTTTTTCTGAACACATCTATTAGTTTTAATGACTATGGATGTATTTTTTTTTTGATAGAGCTAATAATTAAGCTTATTTTTTGTTATGTCCATTCTCTAACACTGCATTTGTACTTCATTATTTTTTCAAAACATGTCCATTATATTTGAATGTGTGTGTAAGTGATTTGTTTTACACAGAAACACTTACAGATTTATATATTTGCATTAAGCTTCTTTGCCGAAGGATTTTCATTTGTGCAAATGTGCCATTTATGAACGCATCCATTATGTTACACTGCATAGGACTTCATTCATTTTCAACTCACACGCTCACAGATTTCAGTAATTGACTGTTTTTAAATATCAGTTATGGGATTTGCTTAGAATCACAGTATGTTGAGCCACTGCCAAGACTCTAACCTGATTCCCTAGCTCCAGAGTCAGCAGGTCTGGCCGTTACGCCACACTCTCTACATTGCAGGACCGGCCTCTGTAGCTGGGTGCATTGTGTGGTCTTTATTACTCACATCCCACCAACGAGAGGCAAAGGGCAGTCAGCTATGGACCCTTGCTGTGTGCCTCAGAGAGCTGGCTGGGGGTGGAAGGAAGGGACAGCTTCAGTTTCAAACCCCATCAGGGTCCTTTGCCTCTAGGAGGGAGAAACAGCGGGGTTTGCGATCTAGCTTAACAGAGATTGAGGGGTTGTAGTGCCACATACCTGCCCTCCTTCTCTAACCCCAGTCCTTCCTCCTCCCCTCTCTCAGGCTTCCCATAAATTTCCCTCCTACCTACCCAGTTACATGGGCACTGCAGTTAGGGCTGCTTTTTCCATTCCACCCCCTCCTTTTTTTGCGGGTTTATATAGCACAAGCTCGACCCGAAGGTATTGGAGCGCTTTACATGAACACTAGTTACGTTACACAAGGACACATTCATTTATTTTTTTGCTAGGCAAGGGGAGATTAAGTGATTTGCCTAGAATCACAGGATGTGGTGTCGACCCCGAGGCTCGAACCTTGGTTTCCCACCTTCAAAGTCGGCAGTCTATAGCCATGAGACCACATCCTCTCCCATCCTCCGCAGCCTTTCCTGGCATCACCATAAACAGACAGCGCCGGGACGTATTTTTTATTCATGTAGAGATCCTCCGGGTCCTCCCCCACCCACAGTGGGTTGTTCAAGTCCTGTCTGGAGTGTGCTTCTGAGGCCCCCTTAGAATCCTTATTTCTGCATTTGTACCCCAGCCCTAAAGGCTGCTGTCCATGGTTACTTTGAGCCATCATTATATGGTTATTTTTTCTCTTTCACGTTGTTGAGTGTTAGCCTAAGCGGTTTTTCCACTGCAGTGCGGGCGTTCTAAAGGGAGGGCGGGGCTGCGTCGGCCATTGGCCGTTGGCAGCACTGGGGAGGGAGTGCTCCCGTCGGCCGTTCACGGAAGGGGTTAAAGTCCTTTTCATGTCCCTTTGCTCTCTGAGTCGAAGTAACCAACTAAACTACATGAACTGCTTTATTCTGTCACCTCTGAAGAACAATTGATTGTAGAAAGGGTGTTGTTTATATAAACCCCACTGTTTATTCTGAAGGGCAGCAATATCCTTTTAAGTATAGCCAAGATTATTAAATTTAAAAATGAATAACAGGTCTATGCCTCATTAGCTCGCCCAAACCAATTTTGTTTATTGTCTTTGCATTCCTGTATTTGTAGCCCTGATACGCTCATTATTTAATCATTAATCAAGCAATTATTGTTATTACAGTATTTTTACATCAACTTCTACTGCTCCTAAGCTCTGTAGAAATGGTTTAATGAGACTCGATTTACTGACCACAGGGGAGGGGGTTCGCCTTGCCAGGGTTCTAACTCTAACCCTCAGATCACTACAGATGTGTGAGGTGAGTATTAGATCATTGAGCAATCTGCCTCTCTCAACGTTACCAAAGAAAAAGAAGCCTGGCCTAGAAGAATACCCATGCATGGGATGCAGAAAACACAGGAGTTCTGTTAAAAGATGTATTTGCTTGGTTCACTGTAGTATCGTATGCCTTATCTTGCATCTGAGGCACTATTACAGAGATTTAAAGTTCTGATATACTTGCATTTCTAATGGATAAAGTAAAACTACAAATCCCAGAAAGAAAATAAAATAACATTTTCCATTATCAGTGCCCAGAGAATGGAATGGTATTCAGTCTCTGCCCCTTTGCTCTCCAGGAGTTACCAATATTGCAGGCATTGGCAATTTTGGATGGCAATAATACTCCTGATTAAATGTTCTTTGAGGAAACACTGGGAATCACTCTGATTTTGGCAGTGTGTCACATGGACACCACACCTGCCTTCAGCAGGAGAAATGTGCGGCAGAAATACAATAGATCAAAAGTGTTCCTGTGGATCTTAAAACCAGAGGCAATTGTGACGATGGCCTATGTGAACCATTCTATCCTGGAATGGGACACTTTAGTAACTTCCATGTAATCCCTCGCATATTTGTTACATATTGTATTGAGTGCTGGAAAGGCAAACTGAATGACTCCAGGTCACTCGCACCTCAGTGCTCCAGTCCCGGCCTTTCCTTTTACACACCAGTGTGCTCTGGTGCTGTAATACATTTGACATGAGCCAAGACTATAACTCCCAGAATGCATGAGGCTGAATCACAGCTCAAAACTAAGGAAAAGATTTGGAAGCTTATTAACAAGAGACATAGCGCAGCTTTTCTGGCACATAGCGCCTGAAAAGCGGCGATTATTTTAACTCATTATTAACAATGCGCCGCTAACATATATTAGCGCATGTTAGCAGCCGTTTCATTAACACCTCGCCTCGCATCGCTAATGAAATACAAAGGAGGCATTGCTTCCCAGAAACAACAGGGAAAAACTCGCTAACCAGACATATCAGTATGTACAAGCCGGCGCCGGACACGCAAAGCAATAATAAAAGACACACTATCTGCGGTTATAACTGGTATCTAACGTCTGCTTTATTTCCGACTTAGCTATCTGTATTATGGGAGGTGGATCGCAAGGTTAAGTCCACATCTCCATATTATCAACATTTTCATTAGCGCAGTTCTCTTATCGCAGGATTTCGCACGCTGAAGGATCATTATCACCGTCTATCACCGGATTTCACATCACCTGTTAGCAAAGCGTTGCAAATACGCCGCTAACACGGCGATGTAATCCGGAGATAGACAGCGATAATGGAAAATGCTCTAAACGCGTTTAGCGATAATTATCGCGTGTTGTTGATATGCCCCGCGGTTTATTGACTAAGCAGACTTAGTCAATGACTTTTTCTGCAAAGAAGGCACGAAAACTACTAAAATGTCCAGATAACTCTGGGGATTAATGATCCTGTTGGAGATCAATCTTTTGTCTGTTTGTAGTTTTTAAATGCAGAAAAACTGTAGTTAACGTCGATAGCTCAGTGGGTTACTGCCTTTGTCACAGAGATCCTTTGATTACTTGCAGTTCAGAAGGTACAATCCTAACATAGGTCAGTGAGCTATGGACTGTCATCAAAGACCTGCATTCAAACCAGAAGGGTATAATTACATTTTTTTTTGTATTGCTACTTAGTCTACATTTTCCCAGTCTTTCATAATTCTAATGTTGCAATAAAGAATTTGTTTGGGCATTATACATTCTAATCAGTAAAGCCAACCCCCACCACTGGGGTATGCTTTAAATCCTTTGGCTGTGCTTCTCCAGACCTCTAACCCTTTTAAAATATATTGTTCAGCAGTGTGGATGACATACACATTGGTACATGTCCTGGGAACCTACTGAACATCCGGAAGAATCAATGGACAACTGAAAATTGTATACATTGTTTGGTATGTTTATAAATCCAAGCGGTGTATTCAGTGTCTTGGGATTGGTCTACATTAATATTGAGGTCGGGTCTGGATGTCAGAGAATGTAATTGATTGGTCATATCTGCATGTTAAACTGCATTTGCAAATATCCCATTGGGACTCGCAGTAATATAGAGCGGGGGTGGGGGGTGGGGATGGCCAAAACACAGCTCTGATGCGCTCCACTTGCAACCCTGTTCTATGCACTATTATTTGTAGCTTCTTCAAACTGAACCACTCTAGCGTGATTTGTGCTTTTCTGTGTGTTTTTTGGTGCTGCTGCCTGTGTTGGTGACTTGAGAAACGGGCGAACTTGGTGCTACCTTTTTCCCAGTTCCAGAAAGGGGGGCTTTGGAATATAACCTCTATAATTATCAGTTGTTGTCCACCCCTTCTAACATCCGTATGAATTTGCAGGGGCAAAGCTCTTAGAAGACGAGCAGAGTATGCTTCACTCATTTGTAGCTTTTAGCCTGTTTTTTGTCAGAGGATGTCAACAACATTCAGTGCTGCAGCACTTATGTTTATGGCAGGGACTATTTATGTAAGCATATTTTCGGTCTCTAAATTCTGCATTTGTGAAATTACCGTCATCAAATACGGCATTGTGGGATAAACTGCTGTGATGCTGACCCACAACTCACTTGATTGACCTAGTTAGTGAATTTCATCGGGGAATTTATGTTGCATGGGTTTATTTCTCATTTCAGGTGATTGTAGGAGTGCTAGTATGATTTGATTCATTGGCTTTCTGCAAGTGCGTCCTTATGTCTCACTGATGTTATGATCCATATTCGTCTTCCAGTAATGTCTGTTTCGTGTTTGTATGGTAGGTTGATTGCATTTGCGGTTATTTGTCTATGTTTATCTGACGGTGATCACGTATTCCCCTCTGAATCACAGCTCAATATGGTGTGGTGTCTCAGCAGTGAGGCATTGATTGCCTACTGATTTCCTCCCTCCTCCCACCTGGCACACTCCCCTCTTTCTTATCTGCAATGTCCTCTCTCAATTATTGCTGATTTCCCTGTAAGACACAGCTCTGCAGTGGAGTGAGCAGAACTGAGATTAACACTTGAGGGATCTCTCAGCAGCTTCTCTCTGATAGGGTTAGAGGGTAAGTTGAAGGCAGGTGCAAAGGAAGGCGGAGGGTATGGGAATTGCTGAGTGTTTAATAATGCTTTATCAGTGTCTCCGTGTTTTCTCGCGTCCCATTACTATTCACAGGGTTGAGCATTCTGTGATAAACATTCTGAGTAATGAGCTCTCGAAAAAGAAGGCCCTTCATTCTCCTCTCACCCCTAGGACAGGCAAGCTAGCAGTGTGCAACGTTTTGTTTTTCACCACCGCAGTGTTGCATATTTTACGATATATTGCATTATAATCCCACACAAAGCCTCCTCCCCCGAGGATCATTGTGGGTGCTTCAATGAACCCTATAGGGATGACAGCAAAAGAAACCACGCAGTGGACCTGGGGCCGCACCTGCACGCGCATGCGCATCAAGACGCCAGTATGCAGAAGTCTGCAGTCCACGTGATGGAGTTTAAGGCACAGGGCGTAGGGGGGGCTGGGGGAAAGTATCCGTCCGATAAGCTGTACCCCCTGCACAACCTTACTCCAAGGGTAGTATTGGGAGTACACTGGGATCAGGGGAGCTGCCAGTCATTGATCTTGCCGTAGGCTCTAGATGGCACACGCAGAAATAAATATATGCATTGTTAGATTTACGGTAGGAGTGTCTTGTGTATTAGACTGTGTTAAGGTTAGCCCTGTAACAACATTTGTCTATCAATGTGTCTGTATTTTCTGCATCATTTTTGTACATAACGTTTTAAAGATGTTTTTAAATTTTAATAAATACAACCAGTGGGGGTACACCTGCTCAATCCAAATTTTGGTGTGGTTTCAATGATGTAGCCTGGGGGAGGGAGGTGCCATCAATTCCCCATAATTTGTAGAGTCCAGTAGTGGAGTAGGGGACCTAGGTAAGTGCCAGACCATATATATCTTTTACGCAATTACAAAGAGCGCAGCATCGCCAAGGTGGAAAATCCAGACGTGGTGGTAGAAAGTGGCTGAGTGTGGACTCCATAAGGCAGAAGCCCCTTGAATGCGAGAAGACGTGGCAACCAGCCCGGCATGTCAGAATTTTAGCCAGCTACTGCAAGGCCAGAAAAGATGCCCGTAAAAGCAGAAAACAATATATGCGTATAAACAGACCCTGAAGGACAAAGTATTGTTGACTCATGATGGAAGAAACAGGAAACCTGTCTATGGGTGTTGAGAACAAAAAGAAGACCTGCCAATTGGCAGGTGGGTTTTATGCCTGGTAGAGGGGACGTGATATGAGCTGAAAAACAAACAATCATTGGCAAAGCCAATAGGTCTCGCCTGTGTGAGAGCTATTGGCTTTGCCAATGTCTTTTAACCATGTTGTACAGCAGCGCGGCTACTCTTCAGAGTGGCGTAAAGCTAGTGGTGTAGAGTGTTGCAGAGGATACTGGCGTAGAGTGGAGCAGAGTGCAGTGGCGTACAGTAGTGTGGAGTGGAGGGGTGTAGACTGGAGTGGTGTACAGTAAAGTGGCATATATGGGAGAGGCATTCGTTGGCATAGAGAAGAGTGGCATAGAGTAGAGTGGCTTGAGTTGTAGTGAAGTAGAGTGGGGTGGCATAGAGCAGATTGGCATAGAGCAGAGTGGCGTAGAGCAGAATGGCATAGAGCAGAGTTACGTAGAGTGGCTTAGAGGGGTGATGTACAGTGACGTGTAATAGGGTTGTGTAGAGTAGGGTAGTGTGTAGTAGAGTGGAGTAAAGTGGCATGGAGTAGAGAGGTGTGGCATAGAGTGGTGTGGTGTAGGGTACAGTGGTGTGATGTGGAGTGGAATAGAGTGGAGTGGCATAAATTAGACTAGACAGGCATAGAGTGGAATGGGGTGGCGTAAAGTAAAATGGTATAAAGAGTAGTGGCATAGAGTAGAATGGCATAGAGTAAAATGGCATGGAGTGATGTAGAATAGCATGTGGGTGGGTTGAGTTGCATTAAGTGGTATAGAGCGGAGTAGAATGGAGTGGCTTGTTAGAGTGATGCAAAGTAGAGTGGTATAGAGTAGAATGATGTTCCCGGGCTTCTATTAATTACTGTCCATGATGGTTAACTCGTGAAATGTTTGTAACATCCAATCTGGTGCGTTCATTTACTACTGTAAAATGTGCATTATATATATTTTTTAAAACCTGCGTTTCCTCTTATTGATTAACTGGTGCAGTATTTACCTGACTGATCTATCTTGTGGTCTCCATTGTCTCCCTGCTCCCTACCTCTATTCTCACCTCTGGGGCTCCCTATTCCTCACAAGCACACCCATCTTTCCCCTTCATTGAGCAACCTTTGTATCTTCCTTTTGTCAAATAATTTTGATCTAATTCAAGTATATGAAATTAAATATACTAAATTTAAACAATTCCTGGTGCTTTCGTGTTTTACATTGACTGCACGTTTTGAACAATGCTATCATCGACAGCAGGGTATGTTGTTGCGTTCTATTTGGTATTTTTTTACCAGTGTTTGACTTATAGAGCTACACACACATGATAAACTACAATTTATTTTCCTCAAAAGCAGTCACAGACCACTTGTTTCATTACCGCATTGTACCCAGGTCATGTGGCAATTATTGGGTTACCCCATTATTTTGTAATGCACATCTGGGGCTCTGCATCCAATGCAGTTTATTAAGTCAGTCTTTTCAGGCCTCTTAACTTGCTGCCACCTTACTGATAAAGAAGAGAAGTGTAAAAATGTGTAAAGCGCTTTACGTATGCCTTGTTGAGGAGGAACCGTTTGGGAAATGGTTAAACCTTTTTACATTTCTTGATAAAAGGATGCCCCACTGAGCCCATGCATAAGGGCAAAAAGACCAGAAGGGGATTACAGTCCATTACTGTCACTACTGGATGCCCCTTCCTTTTGACTGCACTACTCCCGGTGAACCCGAACCCCTGTGTCCTCTCCATAGTTACCCCACATGTGTCCCTGTTGACCTGTCCCATGTATAACCTTAACTTTTGTATCCTGACCTTTACCACATCAGTTGTCACCACTTCTTCCACTCCTGCATTACATTCTCACCTGTGCATTCCTTCCTGCCTCTCGTGTGTTTTTACACCATGCTCACCCTCACCACCTGCCTGCCCTCACCCATCTCTTGTCTGCCACACCTCACACTTGTAACTCGGATACATTTACTGTCACCTGTTACTACTCACCTGTTACTGTTGTCATCCTTGGCTGATTCTCTCCTGTCATTTGTGTGCCCTCACCAATGTTGCCTGTCTGTCCTTGCACATATCACCTTTTTACCTTCCCCATGGCCAACTACTCTATGGAGTCCTCGCTGTCACCCTCCTCCCTAATCAGTGGAGTCCTCCACAGCACTCAATACTTCACACCTCTCCATTTTGATCTAACTTGCCGCATGTTTATCAACCTGAAACCCTGGAAAGCAACATCAGCACTTAGTACTTTCCTGTTCTTTCTCCGTGTTAACATATGGCAAGGGACACATTATCTGTGTAATAGCCCTACTCTGCAATATATCTAATACTGTCAACATAACCACACGCCCTTTTGATGCCTCCCTTGCTATCCACGCTGTGTTTCTCCCCATCGCTGTGAACCCAGTTGTTTGCTCTTTCACCTCTTTGTGCATTTTGTCTTTTCTTCCTCAACTGTGCGACAAATACCAGCCTTTCTGAACTCTTCCAGGACTGTAGTTTGTGCTCTCTTTGTCTCCTTTGACACCCCATTGCTCTTACCAGGGCACACATGCCACTGAGTTTCCTTACACCGGTGATCTTGCCATTTTCCCTTCCTGTGCCACATTCATTAGACACTTCCAAAACGTACCCCTTTATCCTAAACTGTGGCCTGTTTTTAGTGTACTGCATTTCCAGCTACTCCACAGCAAGGTGACCTGCAGGTCGATGTCCTTCCCTACTGTCAACATACTCCCTAACCCCGCTGTTAATTTCCTCGATTCCTTCTTCTGTCATCACATTGTACTGTCTGCATGACCCAGTGTGCAGTAATTGTATAGCTCTTCAATCCCTGGCAGCACAGCACCCAAGATAATGTGGTGCATGGCTAAACACTTATAAGGTTCCAAAGGCGAGACTTATTGCTTATGCCAATGCTTGTCACGGTTTAGGGGTGAGTAAGCGTATTGGGTGGTAAAGGTATTTTTAGGGTTTAGAGGTGAGTGAGCGCATTAGGTGGTATGTGTGTTTTTAGGGTTTAGGGGTGGGTAAGGGTATTGGGTGGGTAAGGGTATTGGGTGGTAAGGGAATGTTTGGGGTTTAGGTGTGGGTGAGTTTAGGGATTAGGGGTTGCTAAGAAAATATCTATATGTATATATATTATATAAATATATATATAGATATACATACATACATATATCTATACTAATATTATAAAGAGAGAGCCCAAACCTTTGAGGCGGGTAATCTCAGTTACCACAGCACCAATCACAACACCCATTGCAGCGTTGGAAAGGGCAGTTGCAGCAGCAGGACATAGGCTATGCAGACGGCCACCATATACATTTGAAAGGTAAAAGAACTGTGCCAGCAAAGTAGTCCCTTGTGGGTGTGTCTGCGTTCTGCTGTGGGTGTGTGCTGGGGGCGTGACAAATACTGGCGGCGTGCGGTACGTTCCGCACTTCATGCCATGTGAGTTGTAATAAAGCCGCATCAAGGGGCCCGCTGGGGGCGTGACACGCTGGGGCTGTGAAAAACGCTGTGGGCGTGTGTCCGCGCTGTGGGCGTGTGTCCGCCCTTCATGCCATGTCAAGGGCCAATTACGCAATTGTGCCTCATCAAGGGGCACGCTGGGGGCGTGACAAATGCTGGGGGCGTGTGCTTCATTCCGCACTTCATGCCATCTGGGTCATTCATTAATCAGATCGTCTGCTGTGGCCATGTGCTGGGGGCATCACAAAGGCATTCACTTCGAAGCGTGGTAAGTAACCATTCGCAAGACTCCCTTGGGGGACTGCCCGTTGTCTCACACATAGTGGGGGTGCCGAATGCAGTGTGTGCCTTGGCCTGGGTGCGTCTGAAAGGGCCGAACGCAATGTGTGGCTTGGCCTGGGTGCGTCTAAAAAGCACTCGGGCCGAAGAGTGTCGGTGTGGGTCATAAAAAAATAAGAACAGCGGGAAACAATCATTCAAGACTCACACAATTCTAATTGATAGACTGTCGCCGCTGGCCCTCAAGCGGGGGCACACGCGACTGAGCGTGTCTGAGGGGACAATTACTGCAGCCTCTCATGCACGTTGTTACTGAACTATCACATTAAACTAAATTACACGCGCCTGCTAACATCAGCCAGGGCTGTAGCCGGGCTCAGGCAGCAGATCACTACACTAATTACATGCGCCTGCTAACATGAACCAGGGCTGCAGCTGGGCCTCAAGCGGGGGAACACGCGAATGACCGTATCTGAATACACACATTCTATTTCATACCCGGACAACGTCGGGACGGGCTGCTAGTATATATATATATATATATATATATATATATATATATATATATATATATATATATATATTACCTACTGGCGGTCGCCAGTAGGTATATATAGTTAGGATTTTTTCTCTATGGGATTTTTGAAAATTCTATGTCTAATAACTTTGGCGTTTGTGGACGGAATTGGCTGAAATTTTCAGGAAAATGGCACATTTTGTTTCTGAGCAGCCCTTGAAAATTTGGGGGGGGTTCGTCAAGGGGGGGCCGAGAAAAAAGGGGGTCCCAAAACGTGTTTTTAACATTGAGTTTTCCATAGGGCGGTTGGCCTCACTTTTAGCCCGAACGGCTGAATGGATTTGCACGAAACTTGGCAAAATTGTAGGGACTGGTAGCCCGATGTGCCTTTGCTAGGTCTCAATATATGTGCTCCAGTGGATTTTGAGAAATTAACGTTCAAAAAAAGATATATATCTGTAACAGCGGACCGGGCAGCGCTCCGGTTCGCGGACTTTTCGCGGTACGGAGCTTTGTGAAGCGAAGCTGATTGGTTCTCCGGCGTCTGTGAACATTCCAAACAGTCCGTAGCGGCCGCCATCTTGTCTCTCGGTAGGATCGAGAGACAAGAGGAGGCCAAAGCGAAGGGGCAAATGACCATAAGGGGGCATAGTAGATCCTCGCTGACCCCCTAGGTTTGATGTGGAGGTTTTAAAAGGGCCCCGCGGGGCAAAAAAAAAAAATAATAATAATAATCGAACGGCTGAATGGATTTGCACGAAACTTGGTAAAATATTAGGGACTGGTAGCCCGATGTGCCTTTGCTAGGTCTCAATATATGTGCTCCAGTGGATTTTGAGAAATTAACGTTCAAAAAAAGATATATATCTGTAACAGCGCTCCGCTTCGCGTAACGGAGGTTTGCGAAGCTGATTCGTTCTCCGGCGTCTGTAAACATTGCAAACAGTCCGTAGCGGCCGCCATCTTGTCTCTCGGTAGGATCGAGAGACAAGAGGAGGCCAAAGCGAAGGGGCAAATGACCATAAGGGGGCATAGTAGATCCTCCTTGAGCTCTTAGGTTTGATGTGGAGGTTTTAAAAGGGCCCCGCGGGGCAAAAAAAAAAATAATAATAATAATCGAACGGCTGAATGGATTTGCACGAAACTTGGCAAAATTGTATGGACTGGTAGCTCGATGTGCCTTTGCTAGGTCTCAATATATGTGCTTCAGTGGATTTTGAGAAATTAACGTTCAAAAACAAGATATATATCTGTAACAGCGCTCCGCTTCGCGGAGATAAAATTATATCTGTATTACCTAGCTGTTGCTAACACCAGTTAGCGACGGCTAGTAGGAGATAGCGACCATCTTGGGCCCCACTTTGCATGTGAGTGATATTTATCACTAATGACATGCAAAGTGGGCATGCCAAGATGTTAGCGACTGGAAACAGTCGCTATCATCGCTATCTCCTATTATCAACTTTTGGAAATATTCGCGATAAGCGCGAATATCTCCAAAAGCTAGCACCTGCCCTGAGCAGTTCTTAGCCATGTTATCCAATGGGAGGTGGATAACATGGCTAAGAGCATTAGCTCGGTAAAGCATGAATATCGCTGAGTTTTCAGCGATATTAATGCATTGCGGTCATTTTTTATCGTATTTGCGATAAACCTTGATAATAGCAAGGTTTATCTGCGATAATTTCTGACGATGCTTAGCGGTAAAAAAATCGTTGCTAAGCATCGTTAGGGATAAATATCGCTTAACTTTGGTAATATGCCCCAACGTCTGTTAACGTTCGATTCGAAGGAAATCAGGAAGTGTTGAAAAACATTGTCTGCGCCATCTTGCCTTTTTTCAAATGCCACACTTTTGTCGTGCACGGCAGTCATTTTAGATGCCTTGACCAGACCCACTCTGTGCACGCTGTCGATCCTTAGCATGGCTCCCCACCCTCGCAAGCATCTCCCCCAGGCGGCAGTGGTCACCCCCGCTCTCTGTCTTATGCATGGGTAATAAACCACTCCCCATCTGCGCTGCTCTTCCCTGAGAATCACACCCTGTGCCCGCCCGACACCTCCCTTTCGCCCTATTCACTACCGCACCCTCTGACACTCCTTTTCCTCTGTGTCCGATTGTCCAGGCCGGTCCTAGGGTATCAGCTAGCCCTGCAGATGTAGTTTATGGCCCCAGCTGTAAAGAATCACCCCTCTTCAAAGGAGTTATAGTAGATCAAGGCCCACACTCGATGAGATCCGTCACAGCAGACGCGTTCCTATTATCTGAAAACCATCCTGTATTGTGATTGGGGAGGGGACCGAGCCTGAAGCGGAAGATTCCAGGGATGACTCTTTGTACATCAAAGTTTTTACAATTATGTGTCACATTAAAAATATATAGCACTCCAACAAAGTAGTAAGATTATAAAACTTTAATAACTTATAAATATATACAAGAAAACAAAAACAGTAATAACATATAAACATTTTTAGGGAAAAACAACGAAGTAGCGGTCGGCTGTGCGAATAGTCCCAACGCAGCACAACGTCCAGATTTCTGGCGTGGGGCGTTGCGGGGGGTGGGTCATCAGTAGCAAACTGTTGTGCGAATAGTTCCAAGGCAGCAGAACGATGGCACCAAGGTGATGTCCAGTAAGTTGCCGCACTGGTTTTGGTATCCTACAATGCTGCTCCGAATAACGGCGTGGGGCGCCCCGGGGGAGGCGGCGTGAACGGGCCTCTCCAGGTGGAGTCTCGTCTGTTGTAGTGGGGCGCCCCTTTACCGTTTCAGTTGCCATTCCGTCCGCTTTTGGTCCACTGTGTCAAAAGCCGCAATTCAGCTGAGTTGCGCCCACTCTTGCGGTGCAGCGATAGGCGGCTGTCACAGGACTCTCAAAATGGCGGCAGGCTGTTTCCTTTTTGGGCCTGGTCCACTGAAATGGCCCTGGGACACCTTGGAAATCGGACGCTTGTCTGCTAGGTCTTGGACCCCATTCTCGAAAGCGTCCCCTCCACCTTGAGGATTCATCAAAAGTTTTGGGGGCCCCCGACTCCTGTAGGCTTCTGGTGGGGAGCGGCTGCCATGATTGCTCGCGGAATGACCACGACGGAGCTACGAGATGGTGGTGCTCTCATGCTGACGCCAGCTTCAGTCTGAAACATCCAGAAACAAGGTGGGGCTTTCATCGTTTGGGAAAAAAAAAAAGTTTTCATCCAATGAAAAGTGTTGTTTTTAGGTCATATGATCAAGCCTTCCATCATTAGGAAACCAAAAGTAAAATGAACCAATGAAAAGTTTTATAAACAAGTCACATGACCTGTTATGCGGCATAGGGTATAAAATGCGGAGAAAATACGTTGGCACGTGAGGCGGCGTCAGTAGCGGACCGATGTGCGAATAGGCCGAAGGCAACACAACGCGCCAAGATCCGGATGGCACCGAGGTGGTGTCCAGCAAGTTGCAGCACTGGTGTGGCCATCCTACAATGCTGAAAGTCGGCGTGGGGCGCCCCGTTGGCCTGTGAGTTTGCGTCAGTAGCGGACCGATGTGCGAATAGGCCGAAGGCAGCACAACGCGCCAAGATCCGGATGGCACCGAGGTGGTGTCTAGTAAGTTGCAGCACTGGTGTGGCCATCCTACAATGCTGAAAGTCGGCGTGGGGCGCCCCGTTGGCCTGTGAGTTTGCGTCAGTAGCGGACCGATGTGCGAATAGGCCGAAGGCAGCACAACGCGCAAAGATCCGGATGGCACCGAGGTGGTGTCTAGCAAGTTGTGGCACTGGTGTGGCCATCCTACAATGGTAAAAGTCGGCGTGGGGCGCCCTGTTGGCCTGTGAGATGGCGTCAGTAGCGGACCGATGTGCGAATGGGGCCAAAGGCAGCGCAACAATATTTTCTGACTAGAAGACACCACAAGGCGCTGAGATTCCAAGATCCGGATGGCACCGAGGTGGTGTCTAGTAAGGTGCACTGGTGTGGCCATCCTACAATGCTGAAAGTCGGCGTGGGGCGCCCCGTTGGCCTGTGAGATGGCGGCAGTAGCGGACCGATGTGTGAATGGGGCCAAAGGCAGCGCAACAATATTTTTGGAATAGAAGAGACCACAAGGCGCTGAGATTCGGTTAGCACCGAGGTGGTGTCTAGCAAGCTATGCAGCTGAGTTGCGTGCGCACTTGCGGCAAATAGGTCGAAGGCAGCACAACAATGTTTTCTGAATAGAAGACACCACAAGGCGCTGAGATTCGGTTACCACCGAGGTGATGTCTAGCAAGTTGCCGCACTGGTGTGGCCATCCTACAATACTGCTCCGAATAACGGCGTGGGGTGCCCGAAGGGGGGGGGGGGAGGCGGCGTGAACGGGCCTTCCTAGGTGGAGGCTCGTCTGCTGTAGTGGGGCGCCCCTTTACCGTTTCAGTTGCCATTCAGCTGAGTTTCGGCTGCTCTTGATGCTACAGCGACAGGCGGCTGCAACAGGACTCTCAAAATGGCGGCCTGTTCTTTGGATTTGGGCCTGGTCCACTAAAATGGCCCTGGGACACCTTAGAACTCGGACGCTCGATTTTTTTTTCCTTTCCTGTACATGCAAAAAAAGGTAAATGCCCGGTACGTTACACGCTTCATCTGCCACGATGAACTCTCCAGAGGAACCGAAAAAAAATATAGTTATGGTAACTATACCATGCATCGTCATATGGAGAGGTGGCACCAATTAATTATAGTGCTGCATAAAAGAGAGATTTGGAGGAGAACCCCTGACCTGCTAGTACATTCATCAAAGAAGTGGCACTGACAGCATCAGAGGCAAGGGAAACGGTCCCAAATATTTAGAAGAACTTTGGAAAGATTAAAATGACATGTTTAGATTGTGGCAAATTAATTTCATGTGGACAGATGAGTGTTACTCTAATAAATACAGCATATGAAGATCATCATAGTCGATGGTTGGTAGAGACATTTTGACTATATCCTGGACCTGCCCGTCCTCGCCCAAAATGGCGCCGGAATAAATGGGACTCGTAACTCCTTGTTGTGTACTGGTTGCAGAACCTTGAAATCACGAGATACGTATGCAGTTTTGAAGCACATGGCGGGCGGGGACGAGAATTGATTGAATATTTCGACATCCCTATTGATATTAAGTTCTGATGTGTTATTGATTACTGTACTATTGAAAGTTCGAATTAACGTCACCCATGGTACTTGCCCGCAAATGTATATCTAGATAATTTTATTGTAACTGGCCCTGTCGTATTTTAATTATAAAATGTACGTCCACCGATTCCGTAACTGTTAGACACCTTAGTTCTTGCAACCTAATGGCCCGCCCGTTACGTTCCTCTACAGTGTAAATGTCTACTCATCATATACGATTACAGTTTGCTCCGTGGCCGGCCCACGTGGTTATAGGCTCGTATTTGTATAATGAAATTTTCACAATAAAGGTTTTTAAAAGAAAACATGGTAGTAGTATATACATTGGTAAAGTTTTTAATAATAGTCACTGTTTTAGAATCATTAAAAGGCAAGTGAAATAAAGCAGACCAATTACATGAAGGGCAAAAGGTATAATACGAAGGAACGCAGTAAAGATAAATGGTCAAGGGCTGTTGTGTTTTCTACTCCTGCAACATAAAGTGATCGATAAGAATCTCATATTCAGGCGTATCGGCGACTAAGACAGCAGGTCGACCCTCTTTTGCTCAACGGCTCCGTCATGGGACGAAGAAACGCTCTTTTTCTCGAAAAAAGAATATATTTTACTTGCAGGACAGTTGTAAATTTTCCGGGAAAGTACATTAGCCTGGAACATTATAACATATATTTAAGAAAAAATAATGTTCGGAAGTAATAAAAAGCATAATTTTTAGGTCATATGACCAAGCCTTTCATCATTAGAATAAGAAAAGTAAAATGAACCAATGAAAAGTTTTATTAACAAGTCACATGACTTGTTGTGCTTACGTTACGCGCTGCGCGCCCCGGATGACTTCCGGATGCGCTAACGCGGCGCGTCATATGACGCATTACGCGACAACGCAGGTCCAGAATATAGTCAAAATGTCTCCACCAACCAGCGGTCGGAACACAACCCCTTTCAGCAGGCTAAATAGTTCTGTTAAATGACAACAGAAGGGACAGGCAACAAGAACCATCAGTCAAAGAGGGGAGGGCTAGTTCTTCTCTACCGGGTTACATTGGGGCGCTACCGGAACTGATCAAATTGGTAGTCTACAGTGTTTCTGGATGTTTCAGACTGAAGCTGGGGTTAGCATGAGAGCAGCACCATTTCGTAGCTCCGTCGTGGCCATTCCGCAACCAATCATGGCAGCCGGTCTTTATCGTTATTTTGGGCGGGGTGGGTGGCGGAGCCGAGCTGTTTTGCAGCCATCATTGTGTGGAGTTCAGTTCATCTCACTAGTTTTGTATTTGTCATGAGGGGTTGTTCCTAATGTTTCTATTTTAGCGAGGTCAAGAAGAGATCCCATTAGTGGCCTACTGATTTTGCTCGATTCCTTTTCCTTTTTTTTTACACGATTTTTCGTTATCTGCAAAGACTAAACAGAGTATTGCGACTCTGTGTTTGTTTGTAAATAGAGAATGAACCAAAGAGAACCAATTCTAAAACAGTAAATACTTGGATAACAATCAATCAAATGGAGAGAGAAGCAGGCACGACGTATTACAACGGGGGCAAAGGCCTGCGTTAACTACCCTTCACTATGTGCAAAGAGAGAGTACTCCTAATAGAAATGAGGGGGGGGGGCACCATTCAAAGCAGATCAGTGTGCATAAACACGAAAATGTTTTCACTTACCACGTACTTGACATTCGACAGCTTATGATATTTGCTATTAAAAAACCATTGAAATTCACTGTAAAAACCATAGGTTATAGACCATATATAGTTAGGAATTAGCATTTACAAAACCTTGAAAATTCACTGAAAAAACCATAGGTTATAGACCATATATAGTTAGGAATTAGCATTTAAAAAACCTTATTTTACTCACACAAAACCATTGAAATTCCATATATAGTTAGTTGCACTAACTATATATCGCGCACCCGCAATCCACTGCTGATGATGTCACATATTACATCATTCATGACATGGTCAGTGACATCACTGATGACATCACTGATGACATCTCAAATGACATCACTGATGACATCACTGATGACATCTCAAATTACATCACTGATGACATCACTGATGACATCTCATTTGACATCAATGACCACATCACTGATGATATCATTCATGTGACAATACAATGCATCTCCTCACACTTTAATATAACCTCTGTTACACCCAGTGTTAAATACAGAGTATCATTTTTGAAACCATTGACACACCAATACTAGTTACTACATACGCACTCAGTGATTCCTATGTTTACACACACATTCACTCATTTACCCATACAATCATTCATACATACAATCACTCATCTTTACAACACTATCATATGCACTCATACACCTATACAGACTCTCACACTCTGTCACTCATCCATGGAGTTACTCACACACCTAGTCAGTCCTGTAAATAATCAATCACACTTCCATTTTCTAATCTATACAGTTAAACATAGAGCACCTTACATTTTGAAACATATACTAACACATACTTACTCTCTTATACAATCATTGATACAAGTACACATTGATCTGCACAGAGTCACACACCTCCCAGCCAGCCACACACACACTCAGTCTCCCATACAAATACTTGGGCAATCAATCAATAACCCATATAGTTACTCATATAGCTACTGACCAACACATGCAGCAGTTTACAGAACAACAGACATAATGATGCACAAATTAAGACAGTTTAGTCACTAACCCATGCACTCAGTGAGACACATTTAATCACTCACTCATACAGTCAGTCACGCACCTACTAAATCCTTCATCCAGACACTTCTACATCTACTCATTCTTCAATATGTAAAACATATTTAAACTTTTCAGAAACACACAGTCACTGGATGATGTCATCAGTGATGTCATTTGAGATGTCATCAGTGATGTCATCAGTGATGTCACTGACCATGTCATAAATGATGTAATATGTGACATCATCAGCAGTGGATTGCGGGTGCGCGATATATAGTTAGTGCAACTAACTATATATGGAATTTCAATGGTTTTGTGTGAGTAAAATAAGGTTTTTTAAATGCTAATTCCTAACTATATATGGTCTATAACCTATGGTTTTTTCAGTGAATTTTCAAGGTTTTGTAAATGCTAATTCCTAACTATATATGGTCTATAACCTATGGTTTTTTCAGTGAATATATATATAGATAGATAGATATATATATATACACACACATATAAATAATAGAGGTTTCACTTACCTGATATATACTTACCATTTTGTTTTAAAAGCATGCAAAGTAAAGGCATATGTGTGGTAAAGACTTGAGTGGTAAAGGCAATGCATGGTAAAGGATGACATACATGGTATAGACATACATGGTAAAGGCATTTGTTGTAATGTCATACAAACAGACAAAGAGGGTTTCAAGGCCGTCAAGTAACACATTGTCTTTTTAAGTGGGGATTATATGCTAAGAGTGGGAATGGAAGAAACACAAACTCAAGATTTAAAACATAACACAGAGCTTGGGGTTGTCCTGTACTACTACTCGAAGAAACCCTTTTTTAGCATCCTTATATTAACAGATTGAGAAAAAACAATTTTGTGCTATACCCATGTTTTGCAGTTTGCATGGAGGTCATTGTTTCTGGTTCATAGCTCAATGTGCTATATTGGAAGTACTGCGATTGATTAACTGGAAGTAATAAAAGGATCTCTGTATCAAAAGCAGTGACATACTTACCTATCTATGTGACATAATCTGTAATCTGCATGTCACGCGAAGAAACATTAACCCTCTATACTACTTTATGAGTCAAAACTGTGACTAAACAAACACACGGATCTCACCAGCAGGTGCTTCAACCACCAGAGCAATCTTACCAATTCTATTATTCCCTGAGATTTACTGGGCAAACAAAGGTTTGCAGCAGGTGCTTTAACCCTATAAGATATTTTAGAATTCAGCCATTGCAACCAATTAAGCCAGAACATGTTTACTCCCTATTTTTCCTTAATGCCAATTTATTTGTGACAGAGTTTAAAATAAATAAATGTCCAACTTGACTGTGAAACTGCTTTTCATGATTCCCTTTGTGACTCCACCCACTTTTTGTTGCCAACTTTTACCCCGCACCCTATAGGTTCTCAAAGTATTGTTTTTCCAATTCCAACACCGCCAGCGTCTGAAGGGTTGGTAGTATTTCTTCTGTGCTGTTTGTGAGTTGACGTCTCTGGTCCACATTGCAAAGAGTGGAGGTTGTGGTGAAAGAGGAGGCTGTGATTCCTGCCACGGGTCTCTAAGGAATTTTGCCAGCTGCTGCGAATATAGCATTCGGCCAGGGCATGAGTCGGGGTACCAGGCAGGTGGACGACATCCCCCCACTTATTTTACAGGGTGGATGCCGTCCACCCTGCTTATCAAAAGCATGATAATCAGCAGCTCAAGACTGCGCGTGCCAGGATTTAAACACGAAGATTTTCGCCGGGGCTGATTGTTGCTGGGGCGAAGGCGTGAGTCATTCAGTGCTTACTTGCGAAAACAAAGGAGTAAACGGGAGGGAACACTTGTTTCCAGCCGCTATCCAATGGATGACCCCGGATTGCAGTAGCACCCCCTATCCCACCCCCACCTGCCCACCGGCGCTGCCTCGTGCCTACCCCTCGTCTTCTGCTGCTAGGCCTTGCCCCAGTCTGCCCAAATGCAGGGAGGCTGCAACATCTCCTATGTTAAATTTGCACGCCACATGTGTAGGTCGCGGGGGCGTCATAAATAATGCAGCACCGAGGCAGAGAAGGCCCTCTCCAATTAAAAAGACATTTGAAGACTATTAGGAGAAGGCAAAGTTATCTGTAGTTTACAGTCTTTATACCTGGAAGAAAAGAGAGGGCGAGACAGAGGGGAGAGCAGGGCTTAGAGCGACAGGACAAGAACTGAAGGGGCATACAAGGGAAATAGGACAGACAGGAGAAAACATTTTGCAAATTGCATTCGTCTCTGCGTCTTGTTTCAGAAATGGGCCAATAGGCAATAGTTTTTCACAACAATGGAGAGAGGGAGGGAAATTAATAATGCTAGGCACTATGTGAGGCGGGAACTCCTGGTCCCCCAATTAATCTGAAAAAACAATGGAGGAGTAACCCCTCGTGGGTAGAGAGAGAAGTAACTCTCTAATCATGAGCAATAGTGCTCTGGCTAGCACATTTTGCCCCAACCTGTTACTGGATAAAGCATATCCTTATAGAAGACCCCTCACTCACCAACCTGGTTGGTGACATGCTTCATCATCGGGGTCCCACCCCATAGGCCGAGTGCCTACAGGGTGTGCTGCGACACCTGATTACAGTGGAGCTGGTTTCGTTTTTATGTGTACAAGACTATCAAAGTTGTGTATTAAAAAGGGGCCAACACTACTCACTTCAAGATTTATTCTTGAGCGCTTGAACCCTTATTAAAAATAAAGTGTGGCACCTTTGCCTAATTAGGAAGGCTTCAGTGTCAGAAGTCGTGTTAAAATATATAAAAATAGCAAAAGTGTGCTATGTGAATGTGAATATACAAAATTAATGTTTAAAAAGGTCTACATGTTTCAACCCAAACATGGATTTCAAGGGTTTTCGTCAGGACCGTAGGTGATTTGAACTGGGTGGTCCGCCCGCGCTAAGGAGCGTCCTGCCCTAGTTCAATTAAGAGATCTTAAATAGGGATCTCGTGAAAAAAAGTGCGTTTGTTCAATTTTTGAAAAAACGCTTGAAAGCGAGACTCTCGCTTCATGGGCACCAGCGTAACCAAGTAGACAGGATTCCGTCTCTTGTCGCTTCTGTTCATCGGACCGATAAACCTACTTGGTTCTTGCTCGGCGTGCCCCGTGGAGTGTCCACTCCACGGGGCACGCCGAGTACGCTGGTGCCCATGAAGCGAGAGTCTCGCTTTCAAGCGTTTTTTCAAAAATTGAACAAACGCACTTTTTTTCACGAGATCCCTATTTAAGATCTCTTAATTGAACTAGGGCAGGACGCTCCTTAGCGCGGGCGGACCACCCAGTTCAAATCACCTACGGTCCTGACGAAAACCCTTGAAATCCATGTTTGGGTTGAAACATGTAGACCTTTTTAAACATTAATTTTGTATATTCACATTCACATAGCACACTTTTGCTATTTTTATATATTTTAACACGACTTCTGACACCGAAGCCTTCCTAATTAGGCAAAGGTGCCACACTTTATTTTTAATAAGGGTTCAAGCGCTCAAGAATAAATCTTGAAGTGAGTAGTGTTGGCCCCTTTTTAATACACAACTTTGGTAGTCTTGTACACATAAAAACGAAACCAGCTCCACTGTAATCAGGTGTCGCAGCACACCCTGTAGGCACTCGGCCTATGGGGTGGGACCCCGATGATGAAGCATGTCACCAACCAGGTTGGTGAGTGAGGGGTCTTCTATAAGGATATGCTTTATCCAGTAACAGGTTGGGGCAAAATGTGCTAGCCAGAGCACTATTGCTCATGATTAGAGAGTTACTTCTCTCTCTACCCACGAGGGGTTACTCCTCCAATAGGCAATAGCACTACAGAAATATGCAATTTGGGCAGGAGCAGTGCAAGCTTCCTCGACACAAAAAAAAGATATAGGGTAGGTGACATGTACAGCTGTGCAAACCCCCCCCCCCCCCCCACACACACACACAAATACGGCGCGTAATACACAGATAGCAGCTTTGCATGCTTTCTCGTAGACATATAGAACATGTGGCATTGTTGCCGTCTCTTGCATACCAAGAAGACAGGCAGTAGTGCAAGCTGCAGCTGCATTGCATCCTTCTCAAGCATTCCTAGAAGACAGGCAGTAGTGCAGTCAGGGGGAAACAAATATTTCCAAACATTATCCAAAGGGCTGGGTTCGTGAAGTGACTGTTGTAAAGAAAAAGGAAATCCCGGTGTCAAACAAATTGGGAAGGAGGCAGGTCAGTGAATAAATCTTGAAAGTTACAGGTAGCTTTTCTGTGCTAAATACTCATTTTGAACTTCCATAAATGTCAGGTTTGAAGAAAGACCTTTAGGGCATGGAGCATAAAACGTTCTCAGAAGAGCTCATGTCAAGCGATGATGGCAGCATGTACACGTGTTGCCAAGGAACTAGGGCCTCATCAGCCAATAGGCCTCGCTTTTTGGGCTTCTGGTTTTGCCAATGCTGTTTCAGGGCGTTAGGTGGTTAGAGGAGGGAGGCACACGAGGGAGAGACAAACACGGAGCAGGGAAAGTGTTTTCCAGATTTTGGGGACCACAAAAGGAAGAGGACACAAGGAGTGTGGGGCAGGGGTTGTTTTCAGGGTTGAGAGCACACAGAGTGGGGAGAGAGTAACACGAAGCATGGAGGGAGTTTTCAGGGGGAAGTACACGAGGAAGAAAGCAACACAGAGGAGATGGAGCATCTTCCTGGGGAGAAGCACAGAATGGATAGGGAGGAACAGAGATCATGGAGAAAGGGAGGTTTGACGGGAAAAGAAGCGCATAAGAGGGAGAGAAATACAGTAAAAGGGCAGGGGAGAAATGAGCAAGACAGGCATTTGCAAGGGAAAGCACACAGGAGAGAGAGCAACACAGAGTGCAGGGGTGTTCAGAAAGTGAAGAAAGCACATGATGGAGAAAGCAACACAAATCTGAAGAGTAAGATGTGTGGTCAGTACTTGTGTTGCGACTTGCCAATCTTGTTCAACCCTCCCATGAAGCATAGGTACTTTACCATCGTACCACTTCCTGATGTGATGCCACTTCCTGCTGTGATGTCACTTCATGCTGTGATGTCACTTCCTGTTGTGATGTCATTTCCTGCCATGATGTCACTTCCTGTGACACCACCTAACTTGTAGAGTCCCCCCACTTCTTTTTTTAGGACTTGTGCCCTGCATTCGGCCATAATTCACGAACAAGCAAATACATAAATAAATACTTATAGCTGACACCTTGAATTCTAGAACTTGTTATTTGAAAGTCATGCCTGATGAAATTGAGATGCTATTTCATTCAGATGACATTTCATTCAAGCTGAGCGGGCAGTCTAGTGAAGGGCGGTGAGTCAGTGAGATGTCTCTATGACACTTGGAGGGACATGCCAGACTGTGCCAATCAGGATGAGTTAAAAAATCAGACCCCCGCATGTCATTGCGCCTCAAGACTATTGGTCCCAGGCTGCAGCTGTCTAAACCAGATGGACCCAGCTGGTGGCCGTGCTGGCTTCTGGAGACTTGTCAGTGTTAAAAACGACAACAGGTAGACGTTCCAATCTGGCGCTTGGCGGACGAGAGTCTCGGGGCACTGCGGCTCTCTGAGCAAATTGCGTATTTAATAAATTAGTGACTTTCTGTTTTTGGCTATAGGAATGTAGATGTATGCAGTCTTTGTCAGCTGTCAGGAAAGCTTTGCACTTTGAAACTGATAAATATATAAACAACAAAGAGCTGAGGCAATCACAGCACAATACACGCCTAAAACCTTAGCAGTAATGTAGAGGGTCCGGGTGGCTATGACTGCGGTCCATCTGTGCCCAGAAAGAAGGGAACATTGAGTGAAATATGATGAACAGGAATTTGGCTCAAGAAAATGGCGTCTTGGTAACAGATCAGACGAACTGTAGGACGTTCCTCTGAAACAACGAACTGCAAATCATTGGAGGACTTAAAAGAAAGTAAACCTTCTGCAGAAATATTAAGGGGCTTATTTAAGAGAAACTAATGCAGCTCGGTGCCGCAAGTTAATTTGCTGCGCCACGCTGCGTTAGTTTCGAGGCACAGGGATGCAACATATTTACAGCAACACGTCGCATCTCTGTGCCTTTCCCTCCGCTGGCACACAAACTGCTGCCATGCGCCGGCACAGGCACTCTTGCACCGTGGTGCAAGGATGCCTCCGTCGTGTGGAGATTGTGTCTGTGATGGAAGGGGCACCTTCCTGTACAAAAACTATGCATTTAGGTGATTTCCTCTTCCAGTGCTTGCTGTAGAATGCAGCATGCATTGAAAGAGGAAAAAAATGAGGAGAAATGGACACATTTCTCCTCGTTGCCCCTCGCTACAGCCCCCTGTAGCATTGTGGCGCAATTCCAGGTTTACGATTGCTCGTAAATCTGGAAATGCATCAGTGGATATGGGTGTTGCGTGTGAACACCCACAGCAACACCCATGTCATGCCCCTAACACCCTACCAGTTGTTACAAATGGGGCAATGTTTACCAGCACAGGTAAAGTCACGCAGAGTGGCTTTACATGTGCTTGTATTTTTAACACAGTAGGTTGCGCAGCTGGTGTGTCACGCAACATGACGCACCGACGGCGCAAGGGGCTCATTAATTAGCCCCTAAGAATTTAGCGTTGTCGTAGCTGGGATACCTGTTTTTGTCTTTTTGTGCAACACTAGTCCCCTTTTTCAGTTTTGTTTTTTCATAAATGCAAGGAACAAGTCCTAAAAAAAGAAGTGGGGGGACGCTGACGTCACGACATGAAGTGACCTCACGAAAGGTGGCTTGCTCCATCAGTTATAGAGATCCAGGTAAAATAAGTGGGGGGACGCCGTCCACCCGCGTGGTACCCAGACTCGAGCCCTGCATAACTGTACGAATGAGTGTAAGCATTTTTCTAACTCATTCTTTTAAATTCATCAAAATGGAGTTTCATCAGCTTTTCAACGCGAGCCGTGGGAGTTTAAACATTTGTTTTTGCCCTGACATGAGGTGGATCTACAGTGGATTTGCAGTGGCATTGTGAGCATCCCTCTTGCATTAAAAGAAAAAAAACATTCAAGTAAATATATCAGCTTTAAGTCATTCATTATCGGATTGTATCTTCTGTCTTCCTATTATCGCGCAATTACTGTCTTATATTGCTGAGGAAAGCGCCTCTGATACCATGCCATCTGTGCCCCGATCTGTTAAATCACATCATCACTTCTCTAATCTGTGAGCCTTTCCTGTAAGTGGTACTGCTCTCTGATAACATTTATTCAATGTTCTGATCTGTACACCATACTCACTAATAATGTGTTACCAATACTGATAGGTGAACTTAACTCTTTGGTGTCAGATGCACCCTCTAAGATCGTGTCATCAATGTTGTGATGTGGAAGACCAACCTGTAGGTGGCAACACTGTCTAAGATCTTGCATTCCCTATTCTGGGTGCCTTTATTGTAGCAGAAACCCAGGGTCTCATTTACAAAACAATTATGCAGCGGCACCGCAAGCCATTTTGCTGCGCCGGAGAGAGTCATTTTAAAAGCACAGGGATGCTTCGTATTAACAACAATACGACGCATTCATGTGCTTTCCCCTGCACTGGCGCACAATTGGCTGCCATGTGCCAGCGCAGGCAGCCTTGTGTCATGTTGCAAGGGTGCCTGCTTGGCAGGGTTGATTGTTTTTGGGTAGGAAGGGACATCTTCTTACACAAAAACAATCATAGATGGCATTTTCCTCTTTCTATGCATGCTGCAGAATGCAGCACGCATAGGAAGAGGAACAAATGAGGAGAAATAAAAGTATTTCTCCTCATTGCGCCACTCCCATGCTACCCCTGGTGAGGCATAGGATTCGGATGCATTCCCAACTTTACAAAACTTTGTAAATCTGGGAATGTGTCAGGTTCCACGGATGTTGCGTGGGAACACCCAGAGCAATACCCATGGAACGACCCTTTCACGCAGATCAATGCGTGAAAGGGGCCCATATTTACAAGGTGATGAAAAGCTACGCAAGGGGGACTTTATGTGGCCTTGTATTCATGGGAAAGCACACTGCGCTGCCAGTGTGTCAAATAAAGGGACGCACAAGCAGCGCAATAGCCTTGTAAATGAGGCTCCCTGTTGTTCCCTGCTCTGCTGGTGACTTTCCTGCAGCTATCAGCACCCTGTAAGACATTGTTTTTCCCTTCTCTGTGGGGCATCTCTACATCAGGTAATACCCATCAAGAACCTGTCTTATCTGTAGTGCTTAATTTGTGCAAGTGACTTCCTGTGCTCCGACCCTGCACTTAATTTTAGACACTGTCACTTGTTTATGAGAGTACACCACATGATGTCTCTTGTAGTCTATGTTTTGAGTGTGGCACGAATGTCTTGGAATGCAATGTATTAAAAACTCACACTTTCAGGCTATATCTACAGCATAGGGCGACCTGCAATTGTCCACCGTGTCATACTAGTTTGAGTGTGATGGCTGGTAGGTAACACTGGCAGCATTGCCATTCGGCGGCAGAGGCAGGAGACAGATATTAAAAGGCTCACTGTCTGACGAGGGGGTCTGATCTTGAAGGGGGCGGGCCTTATGGCCAGAATTATCGAGTCACTTCAGTGCCCTCCCTCTCCAAACCCCCTCCTCCAAAAAACAAGCCTGCAGAGGCTGGGTCTAATGTCTTGGGGTGTTTTAACACCCTTTATTGGACATCAGTTTCTAAAAACCTCCAAAAACAAGCAAACATTGGTAAATGAATTAGATGTCACCATTGAGATTAATAATAAGCTGTTTTTTGTTGTAACTTGCTGAGTAGTTGTACAATATAACTTGCATAAAGTCAATTAAAGAGTTATGACCTGTTTATGTACAAAACTGCAATAGTTTCAAGTTTTCAATTTTTATTTGATTTGGTTCTCCACTGAGAGCCACAAATGTTCCATTCATAATATACAATGTAAAACTGTTTTGTTAAAAGATAGGTTTTTCATTCTAATACAAAGTTAAAAAGGGTTTTAAAAATGTGTACAAATTGGAGCAGACAAACTCGTTTGGTGGAGCCTTACATAATGTGATCAATTCCTGTACAGAGTTATTTCTACATTTCATATAAATTGGTTGTAAAAACCTTTTTCTTGCCTTTACCACAGTCTCGTTTGGGCAAGTGAACAACAAATGTTCCAAGTCCTGCTCTCCACCATTACACAGATTACAGATAGTGCTTGATTTTTCTTTTGGGTGCCACCTATATGTAACTGTTTTTACAGGAAGTATCCCAAAACGGAACAGGACAATCGATCTCCTGACCCCATGCTTTAAATTGAAATTAATATACTGCTGTGTTTTCTTAAAAACTATAGATTCTGCGACATTTTTATATAAAGGCAATTTAGTGCAGTGCTGGGAGTCAAGGTCGAAACTGAGTCTTGGAGTATAGTGTTTTAAGAAGAGCTTCAGCTGAGCAGGTGTCCATGATTGTAGCAAATTAATATTAACATCGGATAACTTGAAAGGAGTTAGAATATTCCTTGAGAATACATATTTCGACGATTCATTTTTAAATGTTTCTATTTTAAGCAGAGATCGAATTGTTCCTTCTTCCGCATGGAGAAGGTTGTATTCCCACCTGATGATATTGGCAATTCCTCTAGCATAGGAGCTTATTAAAGAAAACTCGAGGCGGAGAGCTTGTACCAGTACAGCCTGAGATAGTTTTGTTAGTTTCCGTAGAATCTTCCCTTCTTTTAGGTCTATAAAGCTCCATTGGTTTATTGGTATATATTCAAGGGTGTATGACAGCACTGGTGGAATCTTAGTGCTGTATACCTGAAGCAGAGAAGAGAAGTGTCTTTGTCCAGATGCAACATATAACCATGAGAGTGCCCCCACATGAACATCAGATTTACGGATCAGATTCTGAGTATGGAGCCTATTTTGTAAAGTCTTGGTGAATATTCGACCTAAATAGGTATATTCATTTACCACTTCCACTATTTTTCCCCCTAGAGACCAGTTGAATTTGGTACTCTGTTTTCTTCCTGAGAATGGAACTATTTTTGTTTTCGCGATGTTCGGTATTAAATAGTTTTCCTCCATATAGTTGTGAAGTGCTTGGAGGCTTCTTTGCAGACCAAATGGTGTTGGGTCAAAAATGATTACATCGTCTGCATACATCATGGTGTGAATTTTGTGGAAAGCAATTTTGGGTGGAAAGTTGCATATCTGTTTAAAGCATTCAGGAATATCACTGAGGTAAAGGGAAAACCATAGGGGAGCAAGAAGGCATCCTTGCCTAAGGTCATTTTGAGTCAGAATAGGGCTAGTTAGACCCTTTTCCCTACCCATTTGAACCTGACACCAAGTATCGGAATGTAGTGATGTTAATATATGAAGTATTTTGTTCGGGATGCCCATTTTGCTGAGTTTTCTCCAGAGTGTTCCTCTGTCTACTCTATCGAATGCGGTGGTAAAGTGGATAAAAGCAGCATACACAACCTGGGATTTTATAGCCACGTATTTATCTAAGATAGTTTGCAACACAGCGAGATTGTCGATGACCGAGTGCTTTGGTCTGAATCCCGCCTGATATAGGGGGATTAGTCCAGATGAAAAGGCCCAGTCCTTAAGATGGTCTAATACTGCTGATGTGACAACCTTTCCTGTTGCATCTAAAAGGGCTATCTACCTGTAGTTGCCAGGATGCAGGCTTGTACCCTTTTTGTGTATAGGTATTACAATGCTCCCCTTCCATGATTTGGGGATTTCCGCAGTGGTAAAAATATGGTTAAAAAGGGGAGATAACATCTTACTCCATTCTTTGGGGTTGCATTGGAGGACCTTGATCGGGATTTGGTCAGGACCCATTGCTCCTGTCGTTCTCGCCTTTTTTATAAGTAGCTCAATTGGCAAAGGACTAAATGCTCCGGTATTTGAGAATTTTATTTCTGGATTTCTTGCAAAATTATAAATCATTTCTGAATTAGTATTTACAAAACTGCAATATATTGTGCTATTACTAGTGGTATAGTGCGGGTAAGTAATAGCAACACTTGGAAAAATGAAATTAAGGAGGGAAATAATAGAATTAATTGATGTAATTGCAATTTTATTTATTTAGAGGAGTTCTGACAAATGTTGGGCCCAGTGCCACTGCGCCTGCTGCACCATTCAAATCATATCACTAGTGCCTGCAAGATAACTGCATTAATGACTGCCTGTGTAGTAGTAAAATATAGCAATATTTGGTGTTTAGAGGAGTTATGACAACTTTTTGCCCCATTGTCTCTCCACCTGCTGCACCATTCAAATCATGACCCTATTGCCTGTAGGCAACTACATTTGGGACTGCCTGTTTAGTAGTAAAATACTGCAATATTTGATGTTTAGAGGGGTACCTAGAAATGTGGGCCCCAGTCTTACTGCACCTGCTGCACTATTCAAATTATGACCCTGGTGCCTGCAAGATAACTTCACTTGTGACTGCCTGTTTAGTGGCAACATTTAGCAATATTATGTGCTTATTAGAGTTTCTAGAGCTTTTGGACCAGGTGCCACTGCACCTGCTGCATCATATGAAATCAAGCCCCCTTTAACTGCAAGGTAACTACAATTGTGACTGTCTGTTTAGTGGTCAAATATAGCAATATTAGGTGTTCAGTGGAGTTCTGACAACTTTTGGGCCCAGTGTCACTGCACCTGCAGCACCATTAAAATATGCCCCATTTAACTGGAAAGTAACTGCAATTGTGACTGTGTAAAATATAGCAATATCTGGTATTTAGAGGAGTACAGCATCACTAAAGATAGAAAGTTGGATGGAGTGAAAGGCATAGCTTCATTATAGACAGGGCACTGGAATTATGTGGCAGGAGAGGGCCAAATTATGCGTCAGGGTTGAGTAAATTATGAGCAAGAAAAGGCAAATTAAGCAGCACAATGAGGCATATTTTTTACATTATTGCATCTTTAATTTGTCATTTCTACACTTATTAACCCTGCCAGGACATTGAGTGCACCTCATTAGTACCAGTTTAACACCCAAATATAGCAATAAGCAACAAAAAGGTGGCCCGTCCAGCTTTGCAAATGACCTTCCACTGAGTGGCAACACGTATCACTGCATGTTTAGTAATTTTTTTACCATTTGAGCTAGAAACAAACATCTTTTTATTTTAAATCTGCAGAAAATGGAATACGTGACAAACAAGGCAAATCTATAATTATGCAAAAATCGCCATGGCCGCACAATCGCATGATTTCAGTGGCACTGGTTATAGATGAGTAGCATGGGGGGAAGGGCATAGCCCTCTTGTAGACTGCAAAGTCAAGGGTGATGTCGGTGATATGGAAATGCCCATAACATTAAACAGAAAAAAAACAGAAGCAGTAAGAGTTCAACTCCATTACATTATAAGGAGTTATCTGTGGGGGCATTTGCTTGGCACAAATTGTTGTAATACATTGCATCAATTTACTTGCCATTTAAATGGCCAGCATGAGCAGTTCAAAATTGAAAATCTATATCATAGTATGGAATCTTCGAAGCGCTAATCTTAATAGTAGAGCAGAAGTGAGCAGCTTTGTTCTACATGGGCAGGTGGCCGTGAGGACATGGAACACGTTTTGGAATGTTCACAGAGCCTGCTTACCACTGCTCGATCGCTGATAATTGGCCAACACTTGCTGTAAGTGACTCGAATGCAGTAGAGATGGTCCTTTACACCCTTCCTGTTAAACTGAAGATTCGCGTTCGCAGCACTTGATTTCTGGCCAGAGTACATCCTGTTTCATAACATCAATCAGAAGCGAGCCATGGGAACACTCTTGCAAGGGATGAGTACTAAAGATGACATCAGCATTTGCTGTGAGTGTGTTTACTTGAAGTTTGTGCATTGTCATTCTGTAATTCCTCCCGAGCCTTTAGGTCTCTGCCATGTTGAATTTGTGTTCTAATAAAATATGTCATCTGGTGACTAAGACAGGCAGCACATTCGCCTTTACGTTTGCCCTTGCCATTGCCATATTAGGACACAGAAATATAGACAAAGAGATAACTCTACTTTAAAGGAATTCCCTTGTGTCAGCCTGGCTTCTTACAACTTGCACTGTGGTCTAGGGAGCCTCAGAACCCTTTGCAATTGGTACACTGGGGTGTAATTGCACACTGCAGCTAATTGTCACTGTGTCAATATCTGCAGCAGTGTTGCCAGATTTTGAGACCCATCCCAAGCCAAAAGCTGCCCAAGTATAAGCCCAAATGCAGCCCCATGCAGACCAGTTACAGCCAAAAAACCAGCCCAAAATAGCAAGTCTCAAATTATGAAGTAATAGTCATCAGAAACAATTTTAAGGACAAATATGCATTCTATTCAATATACAAATAGTGGGAGGGTGTTAACTGGGCACCTGTCAGATATGTCATTCTGGGTAAACAATTTCAGATGTGTTGGTCTGTTCCAGTATTTACACACAATTTAAATAGCAGTATTTTATTTCCTGCATTGATCCATAAGTGTGTTTGTTCACAAACATTTACCCATAAGTGTGTTTGTTCACAATTAAAAGCTGCAGACAGACGCAATTTTCACTTTAAAGATTTAATTTCTCATTAGCTTTAAATTATTTGCATCCAGAATTATTTCTTCATCAGAAAGAGGTCGAAGCAAGGGGGTAGGCTGACGATTTTGCTTAGGGAATAAAATACTCCCTTGTGTAACTTAATATTGCAAGTGACCACGGAGTTCTGTGCCCTCATAAAGGAATTTGACCTCTGGCCTCGGTATTTTATTTGGTAATACATGTATTCGTAACATGCAATATCCTTATCCTTATAAAGTACAGTAGGGAATCCTTTATCACGCAAAAATCACAATATAATATACACTGTACTAATTAACATATGGTGCGATTCCCAAAATGGGTATGAATAGATTCCGTACACAATTGTCTTGCACTAGTCGACGTTGTGTGCAAACTGACAACAGAAGTGGTCTGCGCTCAACAGACCAAAAAATACATTCTATTACACTGCTTATTTATCTTATTTTTGTTTCTCAAGATTGTGTTCACACCTTCTTTGTCTCATTTGCCTGAGGAAGATCTCTAGCCCGAAAGATGACTCTGAATTAATGGCTCAAGGTAAGTTCTCGCAGCTAAATGTAATACGCATTGGCAGAAGTATTAAATCCAGCAAGCTATTAGAGAGTACTGTTTGCTGAATGTGGAGTTGCAAAGGGTAGCAAAAGTGCTTGCATTGGACCCCACCTCAATCATATTAATCATACCAATCCGCGTTCGGTAAGATAAATTAGACAACAAATCTAATGGAGGAGGTGTTCTCCTAAAGTTGATTTTACAAAAAAGCAGCAATTTTTATTGTCCGTACTTGGATTAAATACAATATATTTGTGTGCTTTTTGACATCACAATAAATGAAAAAAGAAAACATATTTCTGCCTCTCCTTCCAGTGGCTGCCAGGAGGTTACTCGTCCAGGGGCTTATCATCTCGCGGCTGGATTTCAGTAACGCGTTGTTTCTGGGTGCTCCAGAATCCACCCTGAACAAACTGCAGCAAGTGCAGAACGCGGCCGCCAGGCTCCTGACGGGCCTTCCTAGGCATCAGTCCGCTCGCCCTGCGCTGAAGGCGCTGCACTGGCTCCCTGTCAGGGAAAGGGTGAAATTTAAGTCACTCTGTATCGCCCACAAAATTCTGCATGGGGTAGGCCCACCTATCCTGGGAGATATGGTTCAGCCTTATAAGGCCTCCCGCTCGCTCCGTTCCGATCATCTACATCTGTTGCAGGTTCGGAGGGTGAGGAAGGCAAGAACCGGTGGCAGAAGGTTCTCTATAAATGTAGCCACCTTGTGGAATTCCCTCCCATTGCACCTACGAGCGGAAGCGAGTCTCCTACTGTTCCGTAAACTTTAAAAAACTTTCTTATTCTCTGTCTAGTGCCTGCCCTTCTGTGGTAACGTATCTGTCTGGTTGAGCGCGGGGATGCCCAAGGGTAACCAGGCGCTATACAAAATTCATTAATAATAATAATAATAATTTCGACACGGTGTCTTACAAAGATTACTATGTAGATATACAGTGCTACTGGACAAGCTGGATCTAAATGGACTGAAGGAGCCTGGCCTTTCCCTTTCTCTCCCCCTGGACACATGTGCACACATACATCTGTCTAACCCCTCCTCTGTGGCGCTTCCTTACCTTTCTAAAGTACTCACTGTTCCTTTTGATGCTGAGGCCCTCGGCCCAGCCGCGGAGGATGGCGTCGGTCATTGATGCCCTTGTGCTCGGCGCTGTGTGTGTCACAAGTGTCTGTCAAGTAAGCTTCGCCCGGTTGGGGGGGGGCACTCTGAGCGGGACTCACCAACTTGTTTGGTCCCTACCCTTCCCTGACCTTTGGCCTCCTTCAGCAGCGGGATCAATGTGGATTACAAGCAGCCTCCTTATCCTGCGATTATCCTGCCAGGCAGCCGGCTAGCCGCAGGGCCCAGGGACTCGGCCCGTCGAGGTGCACTGCGCAGCAGCACAGGCAGCAGGTATAGCCTAGGCTATGATCCTGAGTGACTGTCTGACGGTCCCGACTGAGGCTGAGGGTGCAGTACAGTGTACTGGATGACGGGTGAGGTGACTGCTGGACAGGGCACCAGACCACAGAAGGGCTCGGCCCGGAGCAAGTCTGCCTGCTGCGGCCTGTTGTGAATGCCTGAGTGACCACAACGTGACTTGTCAATGATGGGAGAAAAACAAGATGACTACAGTCCACGACTACACCCGCACGCCGAAGGGAGAGCCCACTTGGCACCTGCACGTCACCCAAGCATTATATGGAACTGCGCAGGGGCTTGCCAAAAATGATGAGGTGCGCTTGCACTTACACACGTATAATGTTACACACAATTTCACATACGCCATCACGTGTCGCTCGTGATGCATGCATGCCGCTGCTCTTAGACTAGGATGAGTGGGTCATGTGCGCGCAGGCAGGACCTGGGTCAGTCCTACTCCAATGAGTAGTACTGCTGCACTGATGTTAGCGCAAAAAGTAGCCCCCGCCAGGTATGGGTTTTTCCCGCACAATTGGGAAAAATGTCGCCCAATTGTGCGGAAAGTAGCCCAATCTGGCAACACTGCGGCGGCACTGGGTGCGAGGGTTGATGCGCAAAACACAGTGTCATGGAACGCAAGTTTGTTCCAAAACAAGAGAAAAAGAAGCCGCACTAACCAGCTTCTCAAACAGTATGTTTCATAGCATGTCAAAACCGTGCCAGGCGGGCATAATAGAGAAGGCGAGTTATAGTAAGACCCCACAATGAAACTTGCGGTCTCCGACATAGGGGCCTATTAGGATTGCGGTGAATCTGCATCCTCAGGGGCGGCGGAGGCCACCGCCGGCCCGGAGGATGCGGATTCACCGCTACGGACCTCCAAAACACCACCAGCCACATTAGGATGGCGGTGTTATCAGCGGCGGACGGCAAGTCCGTCCGCCGCTGATCCACAGGATCTTGTCTGCAATTTGGTGGCGGTGTCTGCAAGACACCTCCAGCCAAATTACGAAGGGTGAGGAAACATGCTTTTCCGCGGCGGATTTTCCGCCGTCGAAAAGCATGTGTACCTTTGCTTTAGGGGGCCCGTTGCGGGCCCCCAGGGCGTTGGGGGGCACATGGGGGTACCTATGATACCCCCCTGCATATGCATGCACAAAGCAGCAGGCACCGCGCGGTGCCTGCCGCTTTGTGCATGCATATGCAAAGCATGCAATTTTAACCTTGCGGCGGGCGCTGCTTCAAGCGGCACCCGCCGCAATGTTAAAAATACAGGATGTGACCACCAGGGTGGCGGTCACATCCTAATTCGCATGGAGGGACCGCCGCTGCCCCTGCAGACGGTACCTCCACCTCTGGGGTGGCGGACGGACGTCCTAATAGGCCCCTTAGTCGGGGCTCAGATGTGACCCCCCATGTGTGATCTTGCCACTGCTCCAATGTCGCATGGCTCTCAGATGCAGCCAGCGGTATGCAGTGTTAATCAAAAGGAAAAAAGATCTAACCACCAATTCGGATGGGAAAAAGTAGTTAGGCCATGTGAAACGGATCAGAGAGACACAAAAGGGCGAACTAGCTACAATCAATAGAAACAGAGGAGAGCAAACTGGTAAGCACACGGACCAATAAGAAGTGAATACTTAAGTCCCTTTTAAGATTTATAAAAAAAATAGATTTCTCAAGAACAACGCAAGCGCTGTTCAGGCAAAACCTAAAAACAAGGTGGAAATCTACTCTTTTCAGTGGTTTCAAGCTAGTTTTTCCTGCTACTATGTCATATAGGATCCTTACCAGGTGACCGTGTGAAGGGAGCCAATATGGTGTTGGCAGGTCTGCAGGAGGTGTGGCTGGTGAGTCTACAGAAAAATACCTTGGGCCCTGGCACTTATATTTGTACATAGGAAGCACTGCCTATGGGTAATTAGCAGCACCCTATGAGACCATTCTGTAAGCCTGGGCGTAGTTTGCAGAGTTTTGCTATGTGAAACTCCGCGAAGTTACAAAAAAACTCCGCAAGTGGCAGAGTGTAGTGCGAACTGCTGTTCACGCTGGTCTCACTGCTGCTCGGGCAGAAATTCTACCTGAGCGGCAGCTCATGCTCAACGTGAGCGGGGGAAAAACTTTGCTGCACTACGTGAAGCAGAGTTTTCTGCACTCTGCGAGTTCAGTGGAGCGCGGAGTGCAAAAAACTTGGTAGCAGTCTATGAGAACATATGGTTACACCTTGTCTTTCAGTGCCTTGCATGCTATTTCTGTCCCTGTCTGTACCCCTCGAAATCCTGGTGTGGCGTGATCTTTATGCCCTTTTTAGGTCTCGCCTAGGCAGCGCTTGCTCTCTGTCTTTGAGACAAGCTGTATTCAGAATACAAATAACAATAATATTTATACTGATGATATTTGTTGAGCACAACAGCAATATATAAGGAAAAAGATGTAAAAACTCAAAAAACTACTCATAGAGCCCAACAAGTATTTTGCTTTCTTATTTATAAATTCATGTTAAAATTTAGAGAAGGTGTAAGGTGTCCCCAGTGAAAGGGTTCTAGAACGGATTGGATGGTATATTGATTTATTTATCAGAGATTTTGTACCTATCCAAGAAACCTATGTTAGGGATAGTATGATCATGATTAATATTATTGAAAACATGCCTTTTTGACACTGCCACTGACTGGCAAGCTACTTAGGACATAGCATCATGGTATACTAACAGCCCTCAAGAGGAAAGCCTCGTATTAATACTAAATATATTAGACACATGCACACGTCCAAATCAAGCACCTACCAACTTTATAATTTCCTTAGTAAGGATTGCACCACAACATAATTACATTATGTCAAATGTATAATACTTCCAGCAATGTTCTGGAACTTCAATGGGAGCAGTTTTTGCTTCCAGTCTGGCCAGCATTTATATGGACCATGTAGAACAAATGTACGTTCTCCCACAGCAAAATATATAAGGCTCCTTAATTATATGTTGGAAACGCTACATGGACGATATCTTCCTGATGTGGTCCGGATCAGAAATTGATTTCCATGATTTTGTAAGGTACCTGAACGAAATCCAAAAGCATCTATCCATCACTTCCACCATACACCAAACAGAAATAGCCTTTTTAGATCTGACTATAAAACACGACAATGGCCTATTATACACCAGACTCCATAGAAAGTCCACAGAAAGAAATAACCTCTTAGCCTTTAACAACAATCACCCGGGAGCACTGAGAGATGGCTTGCACTTCGGCCAGTTCTTACATTTCCGCAACAATTGCTCCCAGAAGGAAGACTATATGAAAGAAACTTAAATCTTAAAAAAATAAAATGTGATTAGCAGAGGTTACCCTAGAAGATTAGAGAGGAACTCACTAAAGCGAGCCTGCTATTGCACACGATTAGAATTACTTGTTGCCAAAAATAAAACACCACTTGAAAAATTGATCTGTGTAACCATGTTTGCTACTCACACTAATCAGATCCATAGGTTGATTCAAAAGAATTGGCTCCTGATCGAGAGTATTGATCTGACCAATCAGAAGCTCCCATGCTCACATACAAACATGGCAAAAATATCAAAGACCACTTAGTGCACTCCTCTACACAAATGAACATTGGTCAAAATCTAGAACTTTAAATACCATCTGGGGTCTTCCACCTGTTAAAGGCCATGATCACTGTAACAATTGTGCTGCCTGTGATTTTTTGTATTACACCAAGGTGTTTGAGCATAACTATATTAAACAAGAATTACATTTCTTCTCAAATTGTAACTCAAGGAATGTGGTATACTGTATCTGGTGTCCTTGTAACCTACCATATATTGAACAAACATCACAACTCATCAAGACACGCATCTGCCAACACTAAAGCAGAATAAGATGCGTGGTCCTGAATGCTCCATGGTCACTCCTTACAAAGAAAAAGACCTCACGGAAGAAGATCTGAAATGGCAAGTCATTGTAATGGCCACCATCCCAGAAAGAGCAGGAGAAATTGGCGAGATTTTACAAAGGATAGAATGTAAATGGATAGAACGGGTTAACTCAATCGCCCACAATCTCAACACTTCAGAAGAGTGGCATGGCTTTGTCTCCGCACTAATGAACTAACTTTGCAAACTGTGAACATTCCAGAACTATGATGCCTTTGGCTGTGACTCTTGGTCCCGGGAATTGAAAATATGAAACGTGATATATGTAAAACAACCTTGTCATACAAACATAGTATCATCTTCAGAGAATTGCCAAATGTAAATATGTCTTTTCCTTCTAGAAAAAAGAATAACATCAATTCCCATATGTTGGGCAAATTGAGAATCCCTACACTGGAAATTCCTTGGCCTGCCATATGCACACCTATAACTTTATTAATCAATGTAAGAGCATACGTACTGATCCTTTCCTCCTTGCTTTACTGTTCATACACTAGAATCAAGGACACTCCCTCCTTTCTTCACTCCCAGAACTGACAGTTGAAATCATGTATCTTCTGCTTGATACAAGTATAGAATATCATTTTCCACTAGTAGAATGGATACACCTCCGTTCTTCATCCCCTATGGACAGTTGAAATTCTGAAGCTTTCGTTTTATGAATACTATAAGAACAAGAGCACAGGTAGTTTTCACTGTGCCTTCTGTACGCCTGGGAATCGGAGGCAATTTTGGTTTTACACTGCGCCCCATCACTTTCAAAGAAGATAACTTTATTAAGAAAAAAACCTGATTCACCAAGCACAATGGACAGCTAGATCGGCGCTCCCGCACGTAGCATGGCATAGCAAATCAGTATTCCGGATTGCATGCTTTGTCTGGCGAGCCAACCTGACTGGCTGCTTAAACCATACAGCTCACTGCTATCAAGTCAATATCCTGTTGGAGGCAGACAGCAGCGGTCCTCTTCACAGCGGCACAGTTATTTGGTAACTGCCTTGTCTGACATTAATTGTCTTTGTGTCCTTGATGACTTCTATTTAGAAAGCAATCTTCACTTGCGGCTGGAGTCCTTTACCTTAAGTGGATACCGCTAGCAATGCGTATTTTACTACTGCCACCACAGATTGGCCTTTTTGCTTCTATCTACTTTTTCTTAATTCTCTAGAAGTAATATACCAATTAGGATTGTTCTTTTATACCTAAGACGTGAAAATGGATACACTCTGAAACAAGCATTTACAATGCAACGGTTTCGCCTTCGGAAAAGTTTGAGCTATTGGCATTGTAAATGACAAAATTTGTATTTATGTGTTGGTTTTGAAAACAGATAAGTAAATGGCATTGTCATTTACATTGCCAATAGCTCTAACTTTTCCAAAGGCGAAACCGTTGCATTGTAAATGCTTGTTAAGTGTTGTGACCTCAGATATAAGGAAACTTATATTTGGCACAAGTGGTGCTAGCACCAGCTTACACAGGCTGCAATGATAGGCCTGTATTCACAGTTTGAGTGGCCTTTCATGGGTGGCATAATATATGCTGCAGCCCCTGGGGCACCACCGGTGTTCTTATGCCCTGGGTACCTTAGTACCATAAACTAGGGTCTTTCAAGGGCACACCAGTAGCCAAATGTGGAGGTACCAAAGTAATTACCATGTCAACTCTAAGGAGGAAGCACAGTGGATGGGATACTGATTATCAGGATCCCAGCCAGATTAGTCAAACAAATATACTGACTCAATCAAAAAGTGGGGGTAACCATGAAAGCAGATCCTATTTTCCTACACCTCTGCTCTAGCTGCATGTGGTGTTAGGGCCAGAGCTGCCAACTGTGGAACTCGAGAACCAGAGAACCAGGTTTGAGTTTCAGCGTCTGCTCAACATCCAATGATTCTGGGTAAATCACTTAGGGCCTGTTTACAGGTTTGGCGGTCTTGGAGCGGGACACCACGCTAGCACCCGCTCAAAGACTGGCAAACCTGAGTTCAGTCCGACCACCGGATTACGACTTGCAATCCTGGCAGCCGGTCCTGCGGCGGCGCTCCCACAGCTGTGCCTTTCTACGGCTCATAGGAGAGTTATGTTATGTTATGTTATTAATTTTTATACCGCGCACAGCTGCCCCAGCGAAGGGGCGTCCTGGCGCGTGAACAGGTACTAGAACATAACACAGACAGAAGAGGAAGGAGAGCCCCTAACCAGATACAGAAAACAGAAAAGTTTTAATCGCGCGTCTAAAAGCAATAAGGTTATTCAAAGCACGGATGTGCGCCGGAAGGGTATTCCACAACCCAGCAGCAAGCACTCGATAGGAGCGGCCACCCATCCTGCTGAGTTTGAAGCGGGGGCAGACCGCAAGATGAAGAGCCTCCGATCTCAGAGACCTCAGCGGGATGTAGGGGCTGAGTAAATTCGCAAGTGCCGGCGGCGAGGAAAGCTTCATGATTTTGAAGGCAAAACATAGCGCCTTAAACTTAATTCTTTGCCTGACCGGCAACCAATGAAGGGCAGAAATAGTGCTGGACACAGAGCAGTATTTAGGAAGGCCAACAATGGCCCGAGCCGCAGCGTTCTGAACCCTTTGGAGCCTGGATGCCACGGCCTGGTTGATCCCCAATAGCAACGCACTACCGTAGTCCAGCCGGGATAAGACCGTAGCTTGGACCACGAGCTGTCGGGTAGAGGAGTCAAAAAACTTGAGGACCGGTCTTAAACCTCGTAAAATACCATAACAGGTGGCTGCGACCTTCTTCCTGCGGCTCGAAAAAGTAAGGGCTGAATCCATCCAAATTCCCAGGTTCTTTACCTCGGAGACAGAAGTGGGGGTGAGACCCAATTCCGGCGGCCACCACTGATCTCCCCAAAGCTCTGGGTGTTTCCCCATCACCATCACTTCAGTTTTCTTGGCGTTCAGCTGTAAGCAATTGGCTCTCAGCCAATTTGCTACGGCCAAGAGTCCTGCTCGGAATCTAGAAAAAGAGCCTTAGAAAAGCCCTGCCGTAGGAGCGCCTCAGTCCATTCCTGCACAGACAGAAATGCACAATGTTGGCATTTCTGTCCGTGCAGGAACAGGGGGTTCAAAAATACAGGGGGACACAACATGTGCCCCCCTGCATGTACCCCTGTGCACAGAGGCAACCAGGGACCCTGTAGGGCCACTTTAGTTTCCTCCTGCCACCCTTTTTATGGCGGGCTCACCACCATGAAAAGGAGGTTAGTGAGGATACTTGTAATATTCTCAGCTGTGCAGCTGTGGCACCACCCGCATATTACTTCCTCAGACCGCTGTGCCTTTGCCAGGGGAGCAAGGATCCTGGCAATAGCAGTGGTCCAGTAGCAGTTAAACTGCTGTGCTTGTAATATGGCCAGTGGACCGCCAGTCTGTTAGGCAGTCCCATGGACCGTCAAACTCGTAATCGGGTTGTTAATCTCTCCATGCCCACAAACAATAAATGTGACTGTGGGTAATTTAACTGGTGCGCATGTAAAGTGCTGCAATACCTTCGGATCGTGTCTGTGCTGTATTTAAAAACCTGCAGAGGAATCCATTTAGAGATAAAAGCAAAGCCTTTACGTAGCGAAAGACAAATAGCTACACATTTACTGGCTGATCTATACAGAGTGAAACCAGAAAGCCTAGATATATTGCGGTTTCCCTGCTTAAATGGTTTGATCTCGGGCAAATATTTTATTTCACCAAAACTTTTTTTTGTTCATTATCGCATATGATTTTTAACATGAATCCCAACTACCAGTTCTACAAAACTTTCACCTTAAATAAGTACTTCTTAATGCAATGCTACAATGTGTCTTATAAATGTCGAAGCTTCCACGTATTAAAAACTTTGACTTTAGCATATTTTACGTGGTTTGTTGTGTGATTTGCATAACACATTCTCAGGGCTCGGCTCGTGCACGGGCTCTAAGATCCGAGCCAGACCCTTGGCTTGGCTCTCCCAGTCATTGTTCCGGGGCTGATGTGCTGATGCAGATGTGCTGCATCTCGCTGGCATGCCCCCGATGCCCCATGCGATGGTGGCTCCCTCCGTGAGCCCCTCCCGGTGCCTGGATGAGGTTCGGTGGCTCTGCGGTGCAGCAGGGTGACCCACATTTCGCTGCGAGCAGCTGTGCGAGCCGCCTGCTCCCCGGGTCTCGCCGTTAATAAGATGTGTGGGTTTCCATTGGCTGCTGCCGGCTGCAGGTGACCGCTGGCGACGGCGGCGGCGAGAAGCAGCAGCAAAGTGGCATTCCAGCGATGCGAGCCCTCGCCCTGTGCGCTGGCCCCCTGCTCCCGGCCATGTCTGTCCGCTTCGGATCCTACGGGGCCAGCAGACCCGTCCACGGCAAAGGCGGTGAGTGCGGCCAGCAGCCTCCTCCACGTGGGGACACATGACGCGCGTGTGATGCACGGTCCAGGCGAGGAAGACTTTAGTCATTGGCTCTGCTTTCAGTTGTCAGGTGGAGGGTGGATTTGTCAGACTGTTATTAATCCGGCGCTCTCGCAGGATGTCTTGTCGGGAGCAGTGATTTGTTTACGACGAGCATCCTTGCCGGGAGCGCATGGTGTGCGGCGCCCCCGGGGCGGGGCGCATGCGGATACCTGGCGCCCCTCGGTGTCTTTGGAAGGGGCTCTGTCCTGCCCTTGAATCCGCTGCAGCCGGTGCCTGCTGCTCGTTCAGGCGTGTGTTGTTGTTGCAGTGCAGCGCCTTCCCCTCCGCGCGTCAAACAAGTAATCGCTTCCAGTACGTTTTGCTGTCACTCCATTGAAAAGTCGAGGACAATCCGCCTTTTATGCTTGCGTGAGCAGCGGGCCGCTATAGCGCTTTCTGTGTCAGCGCTTTGAGCGTCATACGTCTGTCTGTTTCATCTCGTGCCCATACAAAGGTCTCGAGTATACCCCAGATGTGGTGCTGATGTTTATGAGAGTGTACACAGAAATCACAACTTTAGGGGTGTCGCCCATCCCCATACACTAGTATCCCCTGAGACCAATTGTTGATCGCTCTTTTAGTGGGAAATGAGAGTTGGTTATGTGTGCCTGTTCGTGCACGTGTACATGCGCACGTGTCCGTGTTCATTATGGGGCATTATTACCCGAAGACAAATTACACAGGGTAACGAGGCATGGTTTGTAGCTGCTCGCGCGAGATATTGCAAAAAAAAAAAGAGGCAACGACGTAGAGGTTTTCAAGTGCCCCATGGGTCCCTGTAGGCAGAATGACGAGGGATGAGAGAAATTGGTCCCTGGGCAGACACCCGGCCTCGCCCCTGTGCGAGCATCACAGAAGGGAAACCCAGAACAGGGCTAAACTCCCAGCATATGTGCGAGGCACATAGATGGAGGCACATACAGTACAGAAAGAAACACGAAGACAGACACCTGACACCGGGTTAAGACACACAGACCAGTCACAGAAGGGGGTCCTATAACATTGCCAGATGCCCAGCATCTGTGTGAGTCACATAGATGGACGCTCAGACAGGAGAGCAAAAAACCTGTGAAGACAGACACCCAGCACCGGGTTAAGACACAGAGAGCTGTCACAGAAGGGAACAAGTCAGGTCCCGGGCCGGCCAGCCAATCACAGCGCGGCCCGGGGAATGACGTCACGGGGGTGTCCCGGGCCGGCAGCCAATGACAGCTCGGCCCGGGACAAAGGGGCGGGACTTAAAAAAAGTCCCAGAAACGCCCCCGAATCGCGTTTTCATGAGAAAGCGTGATTGACAGCCTCTGTCTCCCAATGGCTAGCCTCCATTTATGGAGCTAGCCAATGGTAGACAGAGGCTGAACCAAAGTACATATGTAGGATCATGAGGTTTCCCCGTGGGCGGAGCGACTGCTACGCAGTTGCAACACCCAGGGCGAAACCTAAAAACTGTCAGATCACCTCCCACTTACTGAGGTATGTTTATTTTTCCTAATAACGCAAGATAGTTTTCTCACATGGGCTTTACCCCCCACAGCTAACCACCCCATGTGTTATTTTTGTATCTCCTTGCAAATAGTGCCCGGCTGGACCCCATGTAAGTAATATCCCTCCCAACAACTCATTTTGAGTCACTTTTGTATGGGTGTGCACCTCACCTATCTTGCAGAGTAACATTCGAAATCCAGATAATGTAGTATGCCCCTCCTTATGCCAATTCTCAACTCTTGCCCTTCCCACTCTATTGAGAAAACTGATCCATTTTCCTACATTATTGGATTTCAAGTGTCCCTCATTGTAAGGTCCTAATGAGACCTCCTACCCTATGAGAGGTTGATACGCCGTCAAAGATAAAAGAAACCAACGTACTCAGCCTTCATCATTGTCACGGACGGCTGTGATTAATTATTGTATGTTGACTTAATGGTTGTTTTTTTGTAGTTTAGAAACCGTCATTGTATGTCACAAACTGTCACTTGTATATATAGGTTCTAATTTCACTGGGGACACCTTACACCTACTCTCGATTTTTACATGAATTTATAAATAAGAAAGCAGTTTACTCGTTGGGCTCGATGAGTTGTTTTCTGAGTTTGTGCATCTTTTCCCTTATATATTGCCATTGTGCTCAACAGATATCATCATTATAAGTATTATTGTTACTGTCTCATTTTCTCCACAGGTACCATTATTTTTTTTACATATAACTTATACCCTGGCTTACCTGTAAATAGGGTGATCCTTGTCTCTCCTGAACTCAGTATTCAAGATATGTGCATAAAGCTCTGCCCACTTTCCACTGATCATTTTAATTGACTCCTATCACCGTCCTTTGTAAACAGTGGCTCTTCATTGGTCAATATGCTTAGTAGTCCCTCCTTAGTACCACCTTGGCTCTTCTTGTAACCTCCCATGAGAACACCCCCTGTTACATGTGTTGTTACTCCCAAGGTTTTAATTACAGCCTCAAGGCACAATTTTCTTAAAGGGCTTCAGACAGGGCACTGGCTTGGTCCTAAACTAGGCTGGCAGTGGTTACTTTACCCACTAGCACATCTCACAAGTAAATGAGACCTTCTATAAATGTTCCTTCATCAGTCCACATAGAGTACAACCTATTCTGGAATTAATATAATAATTATTTTGTCACATTTCAAAGGTACTAATTGTATAAATGGACATAGCTATTTGAATGGACTTGTGGTAGTCTTGCATGGAATGCATTAGGAGTAGGGTGGATTTACCATATCACCTGCAGGGTGCAGTGCCATATGTGGTCAAAAAAGGTCCCATGGGATCTCTTTTGGCCACATATTGCACTGTACCCTGAAACACAATGACTCCAACATTGCAGGGTGCTGTTCTATGTGTGGCCAAAACAGGTCCCATTTGACCTCTTTTGCCCATATGTGGTACTTAACCCTGCTACATTGCTAGGTTAAAAACACTGGTATTTATAATGCCTACAACTTCAAATTTCAACAAATGCAAGACTTTCTGCTGTTAAAAATGATTTTTTTTTTACTTTTACTTTTTTATACCATTGGCAATAGTGCTATGCACATATAATAACTCCACTGCAAATAAAAAAAAAAGCAAACTTCCATTATTTAATTTGGTTCCTGTCCTTTGTAAAAAGTACCTTTTCATTGGTCAACAGATTTAGTAGGTCCTCCTGAGGACCACCTTGTCTTTTCTTGTAATCTCCCCATGAAGACACTTCCTGTTATATGTGTTGTTACTCCCTAGGTTTTAATTACAGCCTCAAGGCACAATTTTCTTAAAGAGCTACAGGTAGGACACACATTTGGTCCTAAACTAGGCTGGCGGTGGTTACTTTACTCACTAGTACACTTCACATTTATATTAGACTTTCTATAAATTTCCCTTCATCAGCTCCTTCTAGAGTACAGCCTAATCTGTAATTAATATAATATTTATATTGTCACATTTTAAAGCTATTAATGGTATACATGGACATAGCTGTTTGAATGTACTCATGGTACTATCTTGCATGTAATGCATTATGGGTAGGGTGGCTTTACTGTATCTTCTGCAGGGTGAATATGTGACCAAAAGAGGTCCCATTGGACCTCTTTTAGCCACATATGGTATTGCACCCTGCAACATGGCCTGGTCAAATCATTGGCATTTATAATGCCAATGATTCCAACTTTGCAGGATGCAGTGCTATATGTGGCCAAAAGTGGTCCCATGGGGCCTATTTTGGCCACATATAGTACTGCACCCCGCAACATGGCTAGGTAAACACTTGAATTAACTATATTTAACTATATTCAATTAACTCTAATTAACTATATTTCATCATGTTGCCCTGTATACACAACAGCCTTCCCAACATGACAGCTACTTCTGAGCCACCAGACTCACGCACGGAATTAGGCGTGCATTCCAAACGTGGTAGAGCCTTGTTGACTCTGCCCAGGTGCGTAAACTCCTCGCGCTATGTTTTAACCAGACACTGTGCCCGGGGACAACACTTAGTGATTCATTTACGTACCAAGCAGACCCGTCGCTCTTGTCTTGCAGCTATCTACAAGTAAGTCCCACATCAGATGCCTGCGCTTCCCCCTCTCTGCTGAATTCGTTTCTAACCAGTGCTTTAAATGGAAAAAAAATAAGTGCAGGTACTCACCAAAAGGATCAGTGGGCGGAGTTTAGGGAGGGAACAAGGGCAGGGCTAAGGGGGAACAAGGGGCGGTGTTAGCTTTTTGACCGTGCCAATGTTGTATGCACGAAATCTGCATGCATTGTTTGAATGTGGGATGTATCTGTCCATTAGTTCATTAGTTATCTCACAAATAACTATATATACGGCACTTACTAATAAGTGTTTATTACTATCCAAAGAAACTTTTCTTTTTTTTTTAGCAATTTTAAAATAAGAAAGTATTGAGGAAACAACAGCAAGTTCTAAATATATGCTGTCTTGTTTGAAGTCATGTCCTTGCTGCAGGTTCATAATTCACTAAGCTAAAATACAGGGATGTTAACTTTTGACCTGCAGGTAACACAAGGCTCTATGAAACAAAAACAGTAAACAACTAAGCTATCTACATAAAACAGCAAATCTGTGATTTACATGTTGCATGCTGTGCTTTCCAGCAGACACATTGATCCCCTACGCAATATTATGGTGAGTTGAACCTTTGATTAGAATGTACACAGATCTTTCAAGCAAGTGCACTAACCTCCAGAGTTATCCACTTCATTGTCACCTATGATGCCCTAAGCTCACTTACTTATGCTTTCTGGTTCTCATGATTGGTGAAGGCTCAACTGCGAAAAGCAGAAATTCATCAGGCAGTCTTTCATTCATAATATGACCATACAAAAAGGACTATCAATGGTCTCTACAACTGATAAGGGCGAGGAAAAAATGCAAAGGACTCTGTGTCTACCTGTAAAGTGTGTACAACGAAAAGGAAATGAATCCCATCAGCCCACCCATATGGCAGAGCATCATCATCTGGGATAGAACCAAAGATGGTCCGGTTAAGGAGCCACACACCTGTTGGAATTGTGTGCTTCTCCAAACCAGAAGAACCACCAGTGATGGATCATACCAAAAATCAAATATATTTGTAATGGTGTGGGATATCAGATTGCAGTGAGAAAAGAATTTGTAATGTGCAAGAAATCAAAAGTGAAGTGTAAAATTGGCTACCATGACTTAAGGGAAATTTTATTAGGGAGAAATCATGGTGTCAACATTAAAATAAGCGTGAGACAGTTTGAAAATAATAACAGTCTGTTCACAGATGGTATTTGGTCAACATGTTTCAGCCATTGTAGGAAAGTTACACCTACCCGGCTTTCATCAGGACCTATAGAACACTACTGCGATGGGACACCAAAAAATGATAACAAACATCCTACCGTACATTGGATTCGGGGGATGTCTGTTCCATGAATGGTTTGAGGATTCTTTCCTAAAAGGAAAAGGTACACAACAAAAAAACAACAGGTAGGTAGAACACAGACATATTTTATTTTTATTGCGCCACATATTTACATTTACATTTACATTTATATATCTTTTGCCAAAAGGTCATTCTCCAAAGAGATAGAGAACTGTTTATTTTTCTTTTACTCACCCAAAAATGCTTGGGAGAAAGCCTCACCTCTTCCTGGCCACTGCTCAGGGATGGAGGCCCCGCTCTAATACGTGAAATAAAATAGTGGATGCCTGGTTAAGTCACATCCATACTAATGTTTCGCTAGCACAGAGTGCAAGTAAAACCTAGGCATTATTGCTGAGCATATGAAAGACAGCACCTGCACGGGCAGTCGTGAGACTGAGACACAGATGTTTAAAGATCTCTAATTCTGACAATGTGTCACTGTAAAAACAGTGAATTCTTAGAAACTGGCTAATAGCAAACCTAGTTCATTTAGTAAAAATGAATAAAGAGCTTCATCCTGCTCAGCATCTCAATCATAATCCAGGAGCCTGTATGCTAATAGCCTGAGCACTCTCCTTAATAGAGAGTAGAGAAAAGTGCTTCGCTAAGAGAGCTGAAAAAGGAGCTTGGCTGTCTTTCATTCACGCCACTAGTGAGTGTTTCTGTCAATCCTGGAAACCAGAGTTGCTTTCGAAGAGACATAGTTTGTATTACTTTAGTGAGCAGCATATTTTCTCTCTCTCTGCCCCTGGATGAGAAATGCGGACACACAGACAATAGCGATATTGCTGTTGGTGGTTCAGCCTTTCAACATTCCGTTTTATGGGGTTGAAAGGAGTGGTGGAAGGAGTAAACACGCTGCAGATGTGATATCAAAGAATAAAGTATCTACTGGGCTCATCTAGCTGCACTATGTGTAATAAAAATACACACCATTATCCCACTTGTGTTAATTCAGCTAATAATTGAAATTCTGTGCCTTATATACTCACCATAATAAATGTCAAATGCATTCTTGCATTGGCAATTGTCGATTAAATAAATATTAAAAAGAACTTTAAATAGTGTTCCTCCGCTGCTCACCCTATGATTCAGGTGCTATTTCTTTTACGATATGACGCCGTGAATGCTGGCCACGTCCCAGCACTTTTTAACCTTTAACCTTCCCCCGCCCTCCTCAATCTTGTTTCTTCTCCCCTCCACCTCTCCCTATCCTGTTTCTTCTATCCCCTTACACTGCCATTCCTTGCATGTTTCTTCTGTCCGCTGCATTAAGCTTCTTTTTAACTGTCCCATTACAAGACCTATTGCCAATGCTTGTCTTACTTCATTCTCCCAATTTAGTTTATTTGTTTTTTTGCGAACTCATTAACCCCTTTATCTTCGCTGTTAAACCGTTGCACACTCCAATTTCCTTCAGGGTGGTAGGCAGATTTACCCACTCCTGCTCATGTACTGTTAGAAGGTTTCAGCTTTAAATTGCCTCTACTGTCACTTACTATGACTTTCAGTAAACCTTCCTTTCTGAATACAGCATCCACAAAGTTCAACTCAGCAAATATTTCCCATTTACTCCGATTTTGTAATCGATCCGATTTTGTAATCGATACATAAAAGTAGTACTTTTTAAACTGAACAATTCGTGCTTGCAAACGGTTTGAAATAAAGTTTGTAATGTGAAGCTTTTCAAAGAAATGAGGACAGTTTATGTATCAAACCTCAAGGTCTGAATACTAATGAGGCCATTGCATAACAGATTTTTCAATAATCTAATTAAAGCAGATTCATTTTATCAACAGCCTAAGGATGACATGCTGCTTCTGCCTGCCTTAAATCGAACCAATGGTCTACAGCCCACTGAGCTATCTGTCTAGCACACGAGTCTCTCCTGGAACATTTGCAAACCTGAGGGGCCAGAGCTGATAACGTTTTTACTGGGGAACCTGGTGCCAATCTCCACATTTTTGAATGGACTTAAGGTCTGTCCAAGGTCGATAAAATAGGGATCAGCGAGTGTGGTAACAAGATCCCTTCCTATTTAAACATGCAAGAAAGCAATTCAGATGCGTGGCGACGGTAAAAGCATAAGATAATACACAACTGTTTTATTGTGAAAAATAATGTAGCTATCGCAAAATGCAATGGAAGGGGTAATAAACAAAGGAACAAAAGTGGAGGAAAGATTACTGTCCTGAAGAAAAAATTAATACAAATCACTCATTAAGGACTACAAAGCCTTAATAATTACAGAAAAATCTAGATACTTCACAGACGAAATTAATACTGCTAAACACTCCACTAAGGAGTTATTCAAAACAGTAAAAATTGTATCTACCTGTAACAATAACAATGCCATCAGTCTTGGCCAATCTTTGTGTAACAAACTAGCAAAATGTGTCCAGTCTAAAATCGTAATTTTATTGAATTTACTTCTAATCAAAATGTTACATCCATAGAAGTCTACACTCAAATGGTCATTTCGTCAGACGTCTTGAATGCTAAAAGCTGTATCGCATCTAATGTCTTCACAGTTTTTCCCCCTCTCCGAGGAGAAAGTCACAAACCTTATTTAAACCACCAAATCTGCTCTCCCCCGCCCAACCAGAGAGTATAACAAGTGAGCATGCAAAGCTAGTCTTGCCTGCTTTTCAATCCAGAAGTGTAGCAGATTTCATAAACAACTGTCCCGTCTGATGCATTTTCAATAAAACAGTCACTGATGACGAAAATACTTTTTAAATTGGAGAAGAAGTTTTCGTTAACAGGAGAATAAACCTTTTGCCCTCAGAAACATACTTCAGGCCCGTTTCAAAATAGATAGCTAACAGAAGACCGTAGGTTCTTTTGTTATGTCCTGAACAGTGCCTTCCACCGCCACCCATTAGATTTTACAGTCCCCCTCTCAGCCCCACTGTGAAAGATCTATGGATAAGCAAATGACTCTTCAGACACACCCCTGCTCTGATGACTTATAAACAGCTCACGCTGTGTCCTGGTGACGAGCTCCATTGATTGATTTTGTGATGTGCTTGTTAAAGGTGCTGCCATGGTATCAGTTGAGGGATGAAGGGAGCGCTGCCTCGGTGAAAGTCAGGTCCCCATGAGTACCGGTACTCTCTTCATTCTAGAAAAAGTGCCGGTACTCTAGGGGAGAAAATGAAGAAGTGCCGGTACTCAGTACCGGTGAGTACCGGCCCATTTAAAGCACTGTTTCTAACCATACCCTTCCTTTAATTTTAGAGATTAACTTTCCAGCCGCGAGCTCGGCGTACTCCCAGCACCGACCCGAGATTCACCGGTTCTCCATCCCTTGAACTGCGGCCCTTCCAGTAAGTTCAGCCTCCTACCCTTCACCCGTAACTATTTCCCTGACTACCGGGAATTCATTAACACTTCCCCCTTCCATTGCAGCATGGTAACTGATTACACTGTCTGTACCACCTACAAGCCTTTCGGCTAACTTTAAGAGATTAACTCTCCTGCCTCTGAGTTCGGTACATTCCCAGCACCGACACCGGATTCACCGGTTCTCCATGCCTTCTACTGTGGCCCCCGTGGCCTTTTCCAGTAAGTTAGGCCTTCTGACTTTCACCCGGGGCTTAAATCCCTTACACAGTGATTTTCACTAACACACCCCTTTCTATTGTAGCCCGTCATTTAACTGTACGTCCGTACCAACCACAATCCAGGCATAACGGACCTTGCTCCTCCCAGTAAGTCCTCCGACATAAACTGCCATTATTTCACTGGTTCTCCTTGACTTAGCCTTCCAGCTAACGCCGCACCCACAGACTGATTGGAACTCTTACTTTTGTCACCCTGCACACATCTAATGAATTATCTTCCACACAAGTTGCATGATAGCCCTTATGTCACCCTTGGGGCCCCTTATCTGTTACATTAGTGTTACTTCCAGCGCATATATTCACCATGTAAATTCTGTTACTCCCTTCCTGCGCTCTTCCTCATGTGTAGACATGGCTTGATTTTATACTCCTCTTAACTCTCTATAATATGTACCTGTCTTCTAAGTAGTATACCATCGCTGTTACTTTGCCTTAACTATAGAACTTAACTTTTCTCCTCATTCCGCGAAAGTTAATGAAATAGAGATAGGACAACTCCGCCTCTCTCCTGTAATAGAAACAGACAAAGGTCCACACTACCACTCTCTTTCCTCCCTAAGGTGTCGGCCATCTTTGACTAGTCTTAAAACTGTCCTAGACTAGTCCCACCGCAGGCTTCCGATTCAACCCTCCTTGGCTGCTATTGCCCTTTATACACTCCCTTCAGCTATAACTTCCCTACTTAGCCACTCTCCTTGTTCCCCAAGGTGTCGGTCATCTTAGTCTAGTCCCGACAAGCCCTAGGCTAGTCCCTCCTCAGGCATCCTACTCTCATTCTCTTCAATTATTACCTATCCACAACAATACCACACATTCACCCTCCATAGACCTCTTTTCTCACAATGGAACTCACAGGCACCCACACATACAAAATCATTTACCCCCCAACCTCACAAAAAAATCAGCCAAAACCTTCAAACACAACTTCCTGAAATCTCACCCAGAAACCCCCTTTGCAGATCCTTATTTCTCACCTCGATTTGGACCCACGACTACCAACATCATTTTCTACACTAAACGTAGAGCACAATGGAGGAAAGCCTTCCTATCCTTACTCATGACTTCCTCCATGAAGAAGTCCGCACATGGTCTTCGGATGTCTATTACATCATCACAACTCTTCCAAGCCACAGCAACCATTACTATCTACAATAACGGCAATATCCTCATTCAATCCACAGATCATAGCCTTATCCTATTTGATAACATATTTCATATTATTAAAGAGCATGTATCTAAGCCTCTCCTTTCTCCCAGCCCCTCTTCCTCATACACCACCCCTCCCCCTCCTACATCCAGTCCCCCTCCCCTACCACCTCCCCGCCAACCCTCACATGTAACCCCATCTCTTCTATCACCTCCCCCTCCTCTTACATTTGTCCACGCTACTCCTGCGACATCTCCAGCCCGTCACCTCCCAATACTAGCCCTCCCCCTCCTCTCACATCACCACCACACCTCCTCTCCTATCTAGCCCCCCCTCCTCTGTCGCCACCCCTCCTCCTTCCATACCTATTCCCCTCACCGCCTTCACCCCTTCCCCGCCGCTCACACCTAGTCCCCCCTCCTCCTCCTCTCACAACATCACTACCCCTCCACCTCTCACACCTAGTCCCCACTCCCCATTCACCGCCCCCTCTTCTCACATCCAGTCTCCCCTCCTCCTCTCACATCTTGTCCTCCCCACCTCTCACACCTAGTCCCCACCTCACTTCGCACATCACCATCCCCCCATCTCTCACACCTAACCCTCTCCTCATTACCACCCCCACCTCTACTCCCCCCTCACCCCATACCACCAATATGCCCCCCTCCTATACCACCCCCATTCCCCCCTCCTCCCACACCACCCCCCTCCCTGGTACCCCTCTCACACACTGTCAGTGTAACCACAAAAGGACCCTCCATTGAAACTCCTACACCATCTCCTCCCCCTCCGTCACATGCCCCTACTTCCTCTATACCCACACCTAACACATACCAAACTCTTGTCCCACCACCGCCACATACTCCTTCCCGGCCCCTTTCAAGTCTCACACCAAACAGAGTCCATTCTCCTCAACTTTTACTACGCTCTACCATCCCCACCACCACCCTCCCTAACTCCACTTTGGACAAGATTATGACCACCCTGTTCCAAATTAAAGACGAGCTACAAATATTCAAAGAGCTATTTACAAATCATATTAGACCCCCTTCTCTACCCGGTACCCACCTACCCCACCAGCCCCACACCCCATCTACATGCTCATACACACACAACCCTCCTCTCTGGACCTCCATCCCTGCCCATAGCTCTTCCACCCGACCTTTCCGATGCATCAATACACTGACACGCTATAACATTCGTGCCCTCCTATACTCCTATGATTCCACTTCTATGGCCCGCACAGCCACCTCACACCTCCCCATCCCTACTATTCATCCCAACCCTCACAGGCCCCCTACTGAAAATAATAGAGGCACCATCTCTAATAATCTCACTAAAGTCACCCTCACTCGGGCCCCCTCCGCCTCCATCATCACCCCACGGCTCAAATGCACACTACTTAACTGTAGATCTGCCCCTAGACACGCATCGGACATAGCCGACATCATAATCGCACCTGATCTAGACCTTATCATACTCACCGAAACCTGGTTAACAGAATCCTCCTCCCCCCTCATTGACATTTTATTCCCCCCTAACTATCACATCATCAGATTAGACAGGGCCTGCAGGGCAGGAGGTGGTATAGCATGTATCCACAGGAGTAACCTCTCAGTAACTAGAGCCATCTCCCCTACTTTTTCGTCTTGTGAACACATATGCCTCGACGTCATCAGTGAGGGCACTCCAGTTTGCTCTCTGCATATCATTTACCACCCACCAGGAGACAGCCTCACCTTCACTGAACACCTCATGGACATGATCACAACGAACTCGGGTCGACAAATTACACAAATATTCCTTGGTGATTTCAATCTTAACTGGTATGATCATAATGACTCGGTGGTCAACAGTCTCAAAAACTTCCTCATCACCCTAGACCTCACCCAAATCTGCAACAGCCCCACTCATGACAAAGGCTCTATCCTGGACCTCATCATCTCCAAAGGTGATGCCACCCAACTAGACTCAATCCAACCCTGTGACTGGTCTGACCACCACATTGTCACATTCTTCATCAATGAATATGTGAAACTTTGTCCAGCCCAATCCACCAAACCCAAGACCTGGAAAAGAGACCTGAAGAAACTCAATCCCAACTCCTCACCATCATCCAGCTACAACCTTCTCCTCCCCCCCCCACCGGAAACAACGATGTTCAGGCGCTCACCGATCATTACCTCAAATCAATGTCCACGATAGTCAATGAAGTTGCACCCCTTCAGTTAAAAAGAGTCTCCTCCAAAATCTCTAAACCATGGTACGACGGTCTGCTCAACGATGACAGACGAGCTATGAGATTAGCTGAACGTAATTGGAGATCCACCCCCTCAGTTTTTCACCTCAATGCACTAAAGAAAAAAAGAAAAATTACTTCAGGAAAATCAAACGATCAAAGGCCGACTTCTTTAGCCTTCAACTTGACCAAGCAAAAAACCGACCAAAAAAACTCTTTGAACTAATCAAATCGCAATCCAAGGACGAACCACAACGATTACTGAACACATCCAATACCCTACCTTCCTGTGAAGAATTTTCTACCTTCTTCAATCTAAAAACAACCAGCATCAAGAATGATCTCCTCATTGACCTAAACCTATACTATAGCCCCCTCAGCAAACCCCCCATCAAACTAAAAAACAATGCGTCCTGGTCATCCTTTGACACCTACACAGAAGATTCCATAGGCAAGATCCTGGGCACCCTGAAGCCCTCCAATCACCTCTCGGACCCTCTACCTGCTAATGCTGTAAAGGATCTTATCCCATGGCTTCTACCGCTCTGGACTAAAATCATTAACAGCTCTCTCCAACAAGGTTGTATCCCAGACTCCCTCAAAGTGGGACAAGTATCGCCCATACTCAAGAAACCCACAGCTGACCCTACTGACCTTAATAATTATCGCCCTATCTCCAACATCCCTACCTTATCCAAATTGTTAGAAAAAAATGTGTTCACCTCCAACTGACAAAACACATCGATCACTTTGACCTCCTCAACCGACACCAATCCGGCTTCCGCGCAGGCCACAGCACAGAAACAGCCATGACTCACATTATTGATGATGCACTTCAAATTCTTGACCAAAATGGTACCTGCCTCCTCATCCTTCTTGACCTGTCTTCAGCATTCGACACGGTCAAACACGAGAACTTACTCGATCTGCTGAACACCAGAATGGGTCTTTCGGGAACAGTACTCAAATGGTTCACCTCCTTCCTCCACATTCGGACTCAGTAATTCAAAATCAACAACACTTTTTCCAGCCCTGCACCAGTAACACTAGGTGTCCCACAAGGATCAGCCTTATCCCCTACACTTTTCAATCTAGTCATGGAGCCACTCACCGTACTGCTTCATGCCTCTAATGTGCAATTCCACATGTATGCTGACTGTGAGATGTTGGCCTGGTATATGATGCTCACTAGTTCTAGTGATCACCTTGTACCATGCCAAGCAACCCCCTTGGTGCAGGTTGTAAAGTCAACCTTATAGACAAGCTATCCTAGGGGTAGCATGGACTAAGCAGTCTTAGGCTAAACTCTGTAAAGGCATGTGAAGCAAGCTGTTTTACCATACACAATCCCTTGAATATCAAATGAAAGGACACCACACATATATATATTGAACATATATATAGATTTATTTCTACAAATAACCCTGATACTCTTTATGAGCACAGAAGCAAATGCGTTAAAACAAAACACAGTTTAAATATACAAAAGTTGCACAATTATGGATGAGCCCTAGGGGCCACCTAAACCATATACTAAAATAGTGGTATAAGAACCACTATGGGGAAAGTGAAGAGGCCTAGGGCCTGGGGAATCACTGGAGCTGTTCGGGACTAGCAGTGAAGAAGTCGGGAAAGGCCCGCGGGACTCGGGTGCAGTGCGGAAAGTGCACGCATTACCAATGCAATGTCAATGGTGCGTAAAAGTTACAAAGTTAATTATTAAGGAACCTTCCGAGTGACCTAGAAGAATGAAACTTTAGACACAGACACTAGAGGTGTATACCAGTGTGTGAACACCGGCGTTGCTGAGTTACCTCACCCACTGGAAGCGGGTGCACAGGGTCGAAGTAGTGTCGGGTTTCGTCACGCAGGTCGATGGTGCTTGGAGCTGAAGATGCTGCAGGCGGCTCCATGTGAAGAGTTCCGGTGGATCCAAGGGTGGATCTGAAGAGGTGAAGACCTGAAAGCAGAGGGGACAATGTTCAAAGTCACTAGCGAGTGACTACCGTGGAACCAGGAAGGAACCAGGCGATGTCGGGCGCAAACAGGTGATGTCGTGAAGATTGTCTCTGAAGCCACGTGGACACGAAGAGGTCAAGGACATCCAGAAGTCGGTCACGAGCTGTCCCATGTAGGCTCTCGCTGATGGCGGTGTCGGCAACTTCATTGGAGCAAACAGGCCTTGGCTAAAGCAAGCCACGCAGGTAGTGATTCAAGCTTCTCACTCGGACCAGCAAGGTCAGAGCAGGGGCTCCTTTTTAGGGGAGCAAGGGCCAATCTGGAGCAACTAGACCAGCAGTGTAGTTTGTCATTTTCATCGCCAAGATGGCCGCTAGCCATGTGGCAAGTGGCCGGGATGGCACGTCGAGTGGCACAGTGCAAAAGGGCCCCACGCAGATCGTGGAGATGCTGAGGGGCTGATCTTTGGTGCAATGGCTGCTCGAGGTTGGGGCTTCTCAAACCCCAAAGCACAGTGTCGAGGGTGCCTCGGGTGCTGCACAGTCAGCTTCTCGGGGGTCTTTCAAGAGGTCTGGTCCCACGTCTCTCGGTGCCTCCACGGGTCCCTTCTTTGCAGGGACTGTGGATCGGGCTGTGAGAAGTCTGGGAGTCTGGGTCTTGTCAGGCTCTGGGCTCGGGCTCCAGCGGGAAGCAGCGGCAAAGCAGACATCGAGTTGCTGGATGGTACCTGTGTTCACAGGGTGGCCACTCCTAGGCCACAAGGGAGATGCTCTTCAGTCTTCTGTGCAGCAGAATGTCAAAGTCCAGTCGTCTTCTTAGTTTCAAGTTGATTCAGGATGATCTGAAGTTTCAGGACACAGCTCCCACTCTTATTCGAATCTGGGGGGCCGGATCACCTACTAGGTCCCTCCTCTGGGTGGGACCAGGAAGCGGGGTGGTTACACCCCCTCTCCTTTGTCCAGTTTCGCGCCAGGACTGGGGCTGGAAAGCCCCATTACCGGTTTGAACTGGCCTATGCACAGGGACACCTTGTGTGCCCCAGGCATGTCTGATTCTCTTCAGCCCTGTCCTACCCAATACACAAAATCCTGTCTGGGGTGGTGCTAGCACCTCCCCAGGCAGGAAACCCTTTGTCCAAGCTGCCCTCGCTGGAAGGACTCCCAGCAGCAGGAGGTCAGACTTGTGTCTGTGGTGGCAGCATCCATTTTGTGATGCTGAGGCTCTGTTTAACTTTAACCGGGGTTCAGGTTAGGTACATGTCGTGTCCCTCTAGAAGGGTGGAATGCTACCCCCGTTGCCAGAACTGGCAAGGGGGTAGTATTCCAATACGTATGACACCTTACTCGACATGTTTTGATAAAGCCAAACCAAAGATAGCATTTAACCGGGAGGTTCATAATGCACTTAAGAGTATATGGTATGGCAGTATCATGAAACAGCTAAAGGACATGGTTCCAAAAGCTGCAGACAGGCTCAGCTCATGCCAGAGCACTATCTCACATATTTCCAAGCACTCTGCCTCCAGGATTGATGAGGCCTTCCATAGGAGTGGCTAATAGGAACATATGTGTACATTTTAGGTTAGGTATAGGCATACTACACCTAAGTAAGGGGTGGTTACACCGACTTACCCCAGCTGAGTGATCAGCCAGTTGTGTCAAATATGGAGGCCAGGCCAGGGGTGGCACAATACATGCTGCAGCCCCTGGTAGGCCTTGGAAGCACCTATGCCCTGGGTACCTGGGTACACTGTTACAGGGGCCAATAAGGTGAACCAGTTCCAATTGTGTATGTACCTAAGGTACATGGAGTCCATTTTAAGGAGAGAGCAATTAGCCTGGGGCCCTGAATAGCAGGATCCCAGGCCAACTAAAGTCAAAAACCAGCTAAACACTAGGCAAAAAGTTTGGGGGTAACCAAAGTCAGATATCCACCTTCCTACACTGACGACACCCAACTCTACCTCAAACTACAATCCCCGGATGACATCCAACTTCTCAACTCAACTCTTAAGGAAACACAGACATGGTTGGCAGAGAATCATCTCAAACTTAATGCTACTAATAGCTCCCACCGCCAAAATCCACATCGCTCAGGACTGGCTTAAACACCTCAATGCATTCAACGTCCAACCCATCATTGTAGACTCAGAAAAATCTTTAGGTATAACCCTGGAATCCAATCTCAATATGCAACGACATATCAGCAATGCAACGAAGGGAGCTAATTTCCAAATCAACACCTTGAGGAAGTTGAAACCCTTCCTCCCAGCCAACAACTTCCGAACTGCGGTCCAAGCGCTAGTTATCCCTCGGATCGACTATGGAAGCACCACACTCTGCGGCCTCCCCCTATCTACAACCGCACCACTAAGAGCTTCTATCGATGCTGCAGCAACACTCATCACTGGTAAAAAATAACGCTCACACATCTCCCCCGACTTAAAATCTCTGAACTGGTTACCCTATGAAGCCAGAATACACCTGAAAATTGCGTGCATTACTCATAATGCTTACACCACAACTCTCCTAGTTACATCGCACAGAAATTGACAATCTCAGGAGGCTCAAGAACAACAAGAAGCGCACAGACTCTCCTCCTGAAACCACAAAAATTCCACAAGACAAAAACATACAAACGATCCTTCTCAGGGATGGCCCCCAGGATTTGGAATGCCCTTCCTCCAGAAATAAGACTTATCTCATTCACTGCATCCTTCAAAAAGGAAGTCAAATCGATCCTCCTGGCTAAACTCATTTGATCTTAAACTGTGTAAATATTATTTAACCGTTTCTCTTTCCCCTGTATTACATTGTTTCTGTCTTCTCATTCTATGTAAAGCGCTCTGATATCTGTAAGGATCTTGTTCGCGCTATATAAAACCTTGAAAATAAAATAAATAAATAAATAAAACTCACCAGCCAGTTATTAACAACTGGTTGCATGACAATTAGCATATAGGTTTTTCTTCTCGCAATTGTTATAATAATATATTGGTTTTACTTTTTTTTTCGCTGGACCTTTGTTTGATTTCTGGTATTCCATTCAATAGATTCTACCTGCTCACACGTGTCTCATCCTGATGATGATCTCACAAATATGAGATCGAAACGCCGTCGACCCTTACAACAAAAACTCTATACTGCAATCAATTAATTTGGAGTTTTGTACAGTATTGTTGTCCATGCAATGTAAATTTTAATGTGGCGAACACCCCTCACTTCACGCACCTTCACTTTTTTGTGTGAGCACCAGAACTATTATTAGAATTATACTATGATACTCCGTTTAATCCGGTAATAAATGTGATGTCATACCAAACCTTGTGTCCCAGCATATATTGCATAACCAGTCCCACCTGTACTAATTCTACTTTGTTTGACCTGACTAACGCTGTCTACATTAATTCAGTGGCCTAGGTCACGTAGGACCTAAGTGGCCTCCCCCTGACTTTTGTTTTCCTTAATAAGAGGTAAAAACCTTGGCATTTATAATGCCAATAACTCCAATTCCACCAAAAGAGACTGTTGGCATTGAACATTACAATGTTTTTTACTTTTGCTTTTTTTATACCACTGACAATAGTGCTATGCAAATATAATAACTACACTGCAAATAAAAAACAAAAGTAACAAACATTGTTATTTTCAACGCTAACAGCTGTAACTTTAACAAATGGGAGACCTATTGCATTGCAAATGTAAATGTAAATGTCGGAATTTGTAAAGCGCACAGCTACCTCCACCGGAGGTGTCCCGGCGCTGTCCGTATACCGCTTAGGAACCCTTCCTGGCTTTCCTGGGAAATGTCCACTCCTGGGCACCCCACAGGTGCAGCCAGGCATCCCAGCGCTTTTGGGGCCGTTGTGGAGACTAAGCAAGCTATTGCCCAGAGTTGCAGCGTGGGACCCATGATCAGAACAGGCACTGAGGCGAGAATATCCAGTCAGGGGAATTAATGAGCCGGAGACCCGCCGAGGCGGGAATCGAACCCTGGTCCCTGGCCAGAGCTCTGCATCAAGGTCTGCCTGCTATGCTATGCAAATATAATAACTACACTGCAAATAAAAAAACAAAAGTAACAAACATTGTTATTTTCAACACTAACAGCTATAACTTTAACAAATGGGAGACCTATTGCATTGCAAATGCTTGTTTAGTTGCAGCATCCTGTGAGACTCAGCCATTCCTCTCTCTCTTTGTTCGTCCTGTAGCTTGCAGCACACTCTGAGACCCAGTAGCTTACTGCTTGGGTACCTAGTCTGCAGCCTGCAGTACGCAGTGAGATCCTGTTGACCTGTGCTTTGTTTGCTCTAGAGGTGGGCAAGACAACAAATTTGCAGGTAGAGTTGAGCCAGAGCCAAGCCAAGGGTTTGCATTATAGAGCCCGTGCATGAGCCTAGCCCTGAAAATGTTTGCTATGTGAATCATGCAACAGATAGCACGTAAAAAATAACATTGCTTTAAAGTTCAAAAAAGTGTTTTTACTTTAATATGTGTAGCTTTGACATTAATATGTCATATTATAGCACTCACAAATAAGTACTTATTATAAATGATTACTTTTAAACATAAATCATTACTGCTCTAAGGGGCAAGACACTTGTCATGTAAACTCTCTAGGTGGCCTACATTGTTACTGAGCAACAGTATAGCCTATTAAATGGAGCATAAGAGGTTGTTGTACAACTGGTATTGTTTCATATTGGAAAGAGCTTTCACAGTTAGGGGTCGATTCCGATTCGGGAAAAAACGATCCGAATATCCGTACAGAGCGTTTTTCCTGTACGAATCGTACCCTGCAACGTCCCCCGTATGTACGACGAAGTACGATTCGTACCAGGAACTGGACTCCGTACGAATCGTACAGAGACCGTACAAATCAAATCCCTGTACAAATCTCCCTCGGAACACGCTGTACGCGACATCCGTACGGTTCGCGGCTGGTTTTTCTGACCCAGCAAGTACGATTTCTGTCAGGTAAACACGGTACGACGCTTTTCCTACGGGAGCCGAAAACATTCGGAGAAGCAGAGTTCGCCTCGAAACAGGTACGGAACGCCCCCCCCCCGGGTACGGTGCATACACCCCATGATCGCAGGGGTATGGTATGGTGCGTACCCCTGCGATCATGGGGTACGAACCGTACCCCTGCGATCATGGGGTGTACGCAACATACGGTGTGTATGTGATTGTGTGCTTTTCCGTACGAATTGCCCTTACCTGACGTGGACCGTATGAATCGCGTCCTCATACCCCGGTCCGGATTGTACTCGTCGGGTCGTACGGCATGTTTACGATTCGTATGGAGAGGGCTCTGGATACGAATTGTACGGACTTTTTTTTCCAGGATCGGAATCGACCCCTTAGTAATGGAGAAAATAGTTTTGAAGAAATTAAATATTTTCCTAGAATCACACAATTTAAGAGGGGTAGGTAACCACGATTCATCCAGGTTTTTTGGATTCATTTTGTACAAACCAGGCATGAAATGAGTACCTATTTGCCTTTCCTTTTGTTCAGGCTGTGTTTTTACAAGTTCGTGAATTTGTCTGCAGTTTTCAATAGCGTAAACTTGGCCTGGAGGCATTGGAGTACTTTACATGTGCACCACTTAATTACAGAAGATCACTAGCATTGTTTCAGAATCAGAAAGTCGGCAGCTCTGGCAGGAATGCCACATCCTGGTTGGAGGTAGGGTGGCAGACACAAGTCACAGCTCGGCTTATATCGAACTGAACCAGAGACAGGCTTCAGGCATGACCATGGCTCAAGATTTCAATTGCTGATTGTATACCTGTTTTATGGTTTGCTGGGCTGCTTTCTAATGTTGGCTTCCCTGATATTACCACATACATTGCCTGCAGCAATCACAATTGCAAAGCGCCTATATAACCTGTGCTTTAAATGGGTCAGTACTCACCGGTATTGAGCACCTGCACTTCATAGCTTTCTCCTTTTGAGTACCAAATCTTTTCCTCAGCTGAGGACAGTAACAGTACTCATACAGTAACAGAAGATTTCACCTGAGTGCCAGTGCTGTCCTACAGATCCCAGTGGTGTAAGCATCTAATCTCTTTCCCTCCCCTCGCAGATGTCCCCCGGCCATCTCATCATTAGGAACACCAAAATGCCAAGCATATTGCTTTTCCGGCAGCCAGCAAATGTTCCAGTAGCACATGCTCAAGAAAAAATCAATATGCACCTATCCATTATTTACACAGCCGCCCATATAGGTACACACTGCATTTTCTAATGACATGCCTTAATAATGCGTCAGTCACACAGTCTGTTGAGTTTGAATTATTGGAGGGCCAAGCTTGACTTCATAATGGAACAGGTGCTACAGCTGGCTCAGTTCCTGCAGTACCTGTATCTTGAAGTCCGCCCAGTTCCAGAGGCCCGTGAGACTTCCACTTACGACTTCTCACGATGTATGGCATTCTTCTCGTCACTTGTGCAACCGACAGCCATGGTGCGATGGCTGATCATGTAAGTTGTGGGAAAAGAGTGGGGTGAACAGTGGGTAAGTGAAGCTGATCCTTCTCTGGTTAGGAGGCCAGGACACTGCATCGGCTGCTGAGGTGCACTCCGCCATTGTCCCTTAAGATTCTCGAGCCTGGGCCATAGTGAGAATGCTGAAGTAGTTTATTATACTCCACACATGCACACAAAATTATTAGGTATCACAGCTCTGTTTATGCTTTTAATGAGGCATGGAAAACAGATCCTGTAGACCTACGACTAGAGACAGCAGCGCTGTGGATGGACGGGACTTGTTGTTGAATGGCAAAGTGATAGTTTGGGGCATGGAAAATAAAAGCGGTTAAAGGGGTGACAGGTTTGGACTGGCCCACAGGGCACTGATGGGTTGGTCTGACAGGTCAGTGTATGTGCTGGTCTTTCTTGACTGTCTGTAAGACTAATTTATATTCAGGTAGCCCCTTTTTTTATTAGGTCGAGCTAGACAGCACCGCTGTCTCTTTAAGACCTGCTGTAATCAGTCTGTGTGCATCAAGTCCATCCCATTTTTTGCCATTGCTTTTAATTTGTCTATGTTAGTGTCCTTGTTGGACTTGGCCCTTTTCCCCCAAACTTTCCCCCAAACTTTTTCGCTTTTTGCCCCTCTAATTTGAAATGTCTCCCCCATGGTAATGAACCTGTATAGGCCATGTGTGGTGTGAGACACCTTGTTAATATGTAATGTCATGTAATGGTGTGAGCACTTGTAAATTTCCCCCATTGTAAAATGTACCCTGGTGAAATGTTCCATATCTAAAATGGATGCCATGGCTCTGGGTTTTGCCACCTGACTGCCGTAGGTCAGCGGTCTAGATATTATTACCCAGTCACCCCTAGCTTTTGGAGGGAAAGCCTGGGACCCAGGGTGCTCAACCCCTCCCCTTGAGCCAGTTTAGGCCAGCTTTGCCAACATTCTAGAAGGTTCTGGCACTGCCTGGGAGGAGGGTATAAGTAAGGGGGATATGCCACCAGAGAGACAGACAGAGCTGGGACAAGAAAGAGAGGGGACCTGCTGCGAGGTGCTACCGCCACATGGGCCTGTGAGCTGGGCATGCCACCATTCAACCCCCCTCTACTGTCCCCGGGGCCCCTGACGATGGAGGGCCTCCCCAAGGTCCCTGGCACTGTGGGGGACCGTGAACCACACCAGCGCGGCGCGAAAGTAAGCCCCCTGGAGGTGAGGAGTGTGCCCCTGGGGCTGGCTGGAGAACTAATTGCCCCTTACTGCCTACCAAGTGCTACAGAGGGAGGTTTGTGCCCCAAGGTACTGTTATTGGCTGAGGCGCTGTGGCCGTGACTGTTTTGGGCCCCGAAGTGTTGCTAGCCCCTTGAGCCCAGGGCCCTGGAGGATTGTGTGGGCCAAGATGGAACGGAGGAGTAAAGAGCTAGAGGAGCCTACCCTCGTTTTGGCGCGCTTGGGCAATTAAAAATCTTTAAATAAAAGGGAAACTACCCCTTACTTTGCCGAAAATCACCGTCGCAGCCCGGGAGCCGAGGAGACTGTGGCGCTGCCTGAAGATTGCGCCTGGGGCCGGAAATCACTGCCGCGGCTGGTGCTGTCGTGGGGACCACACGGCAGCCCCCAGCCACCGTTGCGGCAGCCCCCAGTGCCAGGAGAGGGCCGCCAAAGTGAAGAGAGGGCAGCGACAGGCCCCGAAGCCACCGCGGCCAGCATCACGTGGCTGGGGCACCGGTGTCATCACCGGCCACGCCTCCAGCCTGCCGCGCACGGATTGGCCCGCGCGGCCATGCCCCTGGAAGGCCGCGCAGGCATTGGCTGCCGGCCGGCAGCCAGAGAAGAGGAGGCCGACCCCAAGCCCCGGGTCCCCGTGAGGAAGGGGGACCCGGGTGAAGCGCCGGTGCGGGGTCCCCGTGGTCGAGGGGGGGCCCCGTAGAGGGAGCAACCGGAGCGGGAGCCCACCCCGCCGGTCTGTGCCCCGAAGTGAGAAGGCCGCCGAAGAGGCCTACAGGGGTCCTGGTGGGACCCGACTGAAGCCGCCGGAGAAAAAGCCCCCGCGGGCTGCCAGTCGGGCAGCCAGGAGAAGCGACCCGACAGCGTTGCGGGGCTCCCGGGAGGTCGAGGGAGCCCCGTGGGAGGTGGGAGGAAAGCCAGGCAGGCGTCCCCCGCGCGGGCCGAGCCACCGCGCTTGTCCCCTGTGGCCTCTCCGAGGCTGTTTTGAAACCCCGGGCCCCTGTGAGGAAGAGGGGCCCGGGTAAAGCAAGAAGCCAGCCGTTGGTGAACACCTGAGGAGAGCCCCGCAGGAAAGGTGACGGCTGCCGGTGAGTCCCGGGTCAAGCAGGATGCCGGCAGCAAGACTCCCCCGCTGGTCCGCGCCCGAGGAGAGCCTCTCCAGAGGAAAGCCTGCAGTACCTACCGAGCCCCGCGGAGACATCCCAGGAACCCCGGTGAGTGGGGGCTACGTTAGACTGTGTGGAGGGTGGAGTGGGCAACGGGGCATAGGGTCGGTGTCCGCCCCCCCCATGACTTGGAATATTAGAGCACAAAGTGTTAGGGGCCCCCCAGTTGGCCCTGCTTGGATGGTAAATGATGTAAGTAGAAAGGAAGTACTGACACGTTGATGACAGACTTTAGAGTAGGTTTAATGCAGCACAGAAGAATACAGGTCCATCACTCATCTGGCCATAGCATTAACTGCCACAGCATAGAACTTAACGAGGCATCATAGGTAGAATTCACAGGGAATCTAGAAGGTTAACATGAAGGAAGGCTAAGCATTGTACAACATATCTCCCTTCCTTATGCAACAAAGAAAATAAGAACATAAAAGAAATAAAAGTACAAAAACTATTAATGAATATAATCATCTAAGTAAACTGGAGGGCGACGGGAACGTGGACTTCTCAGGTTTAAACTAGGAGGAGTCAAGGAATCAGAAACAGAAATGGGACTACTATCATCACTGAGAGAAGTGGAAGCATCCCCACTACCCACCTCCCCTCGTGCAGCAGGTAGAGAATAATTGGGGTCACATTGTGAGGATAACATGTAGCCATTGTAGTTCTTTTCAGAATTCTCTGGAGAAACAGTTCCATGTTTTTGATAAAGTGCCACTCTCCTGTAGTTCCATTTTTCACCATTGTCTAGAAGCACGAAATGGGGAAAAGCCTTTTTGACGCTAAAAGGGCCCCTAAACTTGGTAAGACCTTTAACACAACGACCAGGCTTAACTTTAACAAGGTCACCTGCTGATATTGGCAAAGAAGACATGTTGGGTGGAGGATCTTGACTATCTAGACTTCTCAGCCAGGAAGGTGTTAACTTTGAAATGGGAGGACGACCACGCATCAACTCGAAGGGAGACTTTTCTTCCTTTTTGTGAGAAGTTGAGCGATACGCCCATACAAGTTCCTGAACACGTTCAGTAGAAAAACAATCACTCGCTACAAACATCTGAATCACACCCTTCACCAACTGATTTATCCTTTCACACAAACCATTACTCTCAGGATTATAAAGACACGTACGATGATGTATGATTCCACACTCACGTACAAAGGAAACCATCTTGGCAGAAGTCAATTGAGTGCCGTTGTCAGTAATTAGTACTGAGGGAAATCCCTCATCAACAAAGACATTCTTCAGGAAATTGATTGTGGAATCGGTAGTGATCTCTCTCATAAAACGAACAGTTAACCATTTGGAAAAACAATCAATTACAACAACAGCAAAACGCTGATCAGAGGGTAACTCATTCATTGGCCCAATGAAGTCTAGGCAGATAGTGTGCCACGGTAAATCCTTAAAAGAGATATTGCCTATTGAACTCGAGCCCACAACCTTCAGACGTTTTTCTCCTTCTTTACAAAAATTGCATTTAACCACACAATCGATGGCATCCGAATCAATCAAAGGCCACCAGAAATTCTCTTTCACACGTCGTTGGGTGAGGGTTTGCCCCAAGTGGCCCTTGTGGGCTAACTTGAGTATTCTATTCCTTAATGAACTGGGAGGGACAAAACGATCACCCCTCATCAAAACATTTTTACCAGACAAAGACAACTCACTTAGAATTCTAAGAAAGGGTCTAACTGGAGGCTCTACCGTACTCTCTCTTCTTGATCCTTTACCAACAAGGTCAATGACAGCTTTCTAAACTGTGTCCTCTTCCATGCCCTTTGACCACTCCTCAGCTGAAAAGGAACCATCCCCCAATAGCAAAATATCTTGTAATGAGGCAACTGCAGCATCATCTTGCTCACTATCCAAAGACTCTTGTGTTTTCTTTGGTTGTACAGGAAGACGTGATAAACAATCCGCCTGGACATTCTTCCAACCATGTACAAATTCTACTTCAAACTGATAGTCCTGCAAACGAGAAGCTAATCTGGCTAACCGGGGTGAACCTTTGCCCGTTCCCCCAGGAGCTATGACATTGAGTAAGGGTTTGTGGTCAGTGCGAAGAACAAATCGGGAACCCCACAAATATGTCCTAAAATAACTTGTGCCCCACGCAGCTGCAAGAGCTTCTCGCTCAATCACAGAATAATTTGATTCCGATGTAGTCAATGGCCTAGATGCAAATGCAATAGTCTTTTCTACACCACTATGCTTTTGTAGAAGAACCGCACCAAGACCAATTCCACTCGCATCCACCATCAAAACAGAAGGAAGTTTGGTATCAAATGGAGTAAGTACATTGGCAGATTTAAGTTCAGATTTAATGTGCTTGAAACAAGAATCTTGCTCATTTGACCACAGAAACTTAACTCCTTTTTTTAACAAACACCTCAGAGGGGCAGTTTTCGTTGAGAAATCTTTCACGAATTTTGAATAAAATTCGATTAGTCCCATAAAGGACCTGAGCTGTTCTTTGTCAACTGGAGACGGCGCTAACTCAATAGCCTCTAACACATTTTTCTTCGGTTTAACACCCTCAGCAGAAAGACAGAAACCTAAATACTCAACTTCTTCAACTAGGAACACACACTTCTCTCGCCGCAAAGTGAGTCCAGCTTCAGCTATTCTGCTTAAAACACTTTGTAAAACACTGTTGTGCTCATCTAGTGAATCACCAAAGATTAGGTTATCGTCCTGAAAATATTTTACCTTGTCCAATCCCTTAAATACTTCAGACACCATCCGCTGGAACACGCTAGCAGCTGAAATCAGCCCAAACGGTAATCGAGTGAATTGGAAGGTCCCTTCACCAGTTATGAAGGCTGTCATATGTTTAGAACTATCCTCAAGGCGAATCTGGTGGTATGCATGCTTCAAATCCAATTTACTGAAATATTTTGCTCCCTTAAGTGTGGAAATTAATTCACCAATATAAGATAGTGGAAAAACATCCGCCACTACACACTTGTTCAAAGAGCGAAGATCAACGCAGAACCTAATTTTATTATCAGGCTTCTGGGAAATCACAACAGGGGAAATCCATGGGGAAACTTCTATAGGCTCTATGATTCCTCCTTGCAACATTTCTTCTAGAACTGTCTTCACTTCTTTTCGCAAAGCAAAAGGCACTCTTCTAGCTTTGTGTTGAATGGGAATACTACCCTCTTTCAACAAAATCCTATGTAAATACCCTTGCAGCTCACCTAACTGTTCTCTGAACACATGATTGAAACTAGCAAGTATATCATTCACAGTAAAGTCATCAATAACTAAAATTGGTTCTTCCGCTCTAGGATTTACTATAATGTGTAAGTCATACTGATGTGAACGTCCTAAAATGGCGGGGCCATCCACAGACACATAAACTTTACCCCAAGTGGATCTGTTCTTGAAGATGATTTTTCCTTCAAAGTAACCAAGAAGATCAATTTTTTCACCCTGGTAGCCAGAAGGAAAAATGTCACAATCCTCCAGACATTTATCACCCCATACAGCTTTTAATAAAGATGCAGGAATGATTGTCCACTTCGAACCGGTATCAACCATCAGACTAATACTTTTGATGTCAATCATAAAGTCAGCTTTTGGAATCCGCTCTCTTTTCTCCACACAAGAACATACCGAATCACACAAAACAAGAATCTTGTTCACATCTCGTTTCAATTCACCAAACTCATCCACTACAGTTACTCTTGAGTTAGTTTTGTTTTTACACATCTTTGCAAAGTGACCTAATTTGCCACACCGCAAGCACTCTTTGTTGTTTGCAAAACAAAACTTGGCATCAGACGCATGCGAATAGCTGCCACATCTCGAACACATTTTCGATTGTGTTTTGTTAAAGGGCTGGTGAGGAGTATTTTTCTTTTGAAGAATATACCCTTTTTTTCTTACTATAGCAATAGCAGCTGCTTCACTATCACTGTTATCACTGTTAAAAGCTTTACGAGAAACTTCAGCAACTTTTGAATCTATACTACTCTTTTGTAGTTCCTTCATACACTTTTCACTTTCTTCAACTACTTTGGCTAATTCTATTGCTACTTTTAATGTAGGATTCTTAGCCGCCCATAAGCGCTCCTGTATTTTGCGATTATTAGCTTGCAAAATAAGTTGATCTCTAATGAGTTCATCTGCCATTTGGCCAAAGTTACATTTGACAGATAATTCGCGTAACCGTGCAACGAAGTCATCAATACTCTCATCCTCGTGTTGTTTGTTTTTGTAAAATTTGTATCTCTGTAGAACTAGATTTTCTTCCTTCCCAAATCTAGTCTCAAGTCTTGAAACAGCTTCTTTAAATTCGTCCATAGAGGATTGAGAACCAGAAGGTAATGCTTGTGGTAGGAATTTAAAAATAAGTTGCCCTTCCTTCCCTAAAGTTGTCATGAGAAGAGCTTTCTTTCTCTTGGGTGTAAAATCTTCTCCGTCTAAAGCATCTATGTAGTTGTTAAACATCACAATCCAATCCTCTCAAGCAGTAGATGGATTCCCAGGTTCACTAAGGAATTGTGGAGGGAGGGCTACATTAATTGGCTGAGACATTGTGAATATATAAAGATTCAAAGACTTAAATATCCAAGGAAAGAGTTAAAGTGTAAATTGTACTTGTAAGTTGTAGAACACCCAAGTAAAATAGAATGTATAGTGTTGCTTTAAACGAGCTATTGTAGGTAGGTTTGATTAAAGATTTAAGTTTAGCAGGAGAAAATTATTATAAATGAGCAGTGTACTGTGATGTAGTTCAAAACATATCAATAGTCAAATTAATTGTCTCCAATATGATATTCTCAAGTGCGCACTGATAGTAGACTTGTAACTCCCTTTGTTGAGAAGTCATGTTTAAATATGAATAGTACTATAGGCTTATCTAAAATTATTGCGAGTATCAAACTCTGCACTAAAACAGTACCTCTATATTTATGTTGAGCATATCACCACAAGTCGTTTTCTTAAAGCGTTGAGTTCAAATGTATTAGTACTCGGTACACTGAAATTCGGCTCCGACACTGCACTGAAAGCTGATGAGTTTTGTAAATAAATATGGCCGACAGCGTCAGACGTCACTCAGGTCACTGCGTGACCTTACGCTAGTGACGTATATCCGTCTGACTGGTTGCTTGGAACTTCAGCTCACGGAGGAATGTTTCGAGTTTGCTCTGGAAACACACGAGACCATCAACTCACCACAACAGGGTTGCTATGGTAATATTCGATGACGACAACCGTTTTAGTCAACGATGACATCAAGAAGAGATTTAGTTCAAAAGTTGTTTTCTTCTTGTCGTGGGGACGTCGCTCGATACTTGAGTTGATAAATGGTTTCCCTCTGTTATTAGTTGCCGCGTAGGGTTCTTTGTTGAAATGAAGCACTGTTTCTCTGTAAATTGACACCGCTGCAGCACTCGAGTCTGATTAATGGCCAGACGCATCCAGGGTCCAAGTCGCCAAATGATGTATGTAGAAAGGAAGTACTGACACGTTGATGACAGACTTTAGAGTAGGTTTAATGCAGCACAGAAGAATACAGGTCCATCACTCATCTGGCCATAGCATTAACTGCCACAGCATAGAACTTAACGAGGCATCATAGGTAGAATTCACAGGGAATCTAGAAGGTTAACATGAAGGAAGGCTAAGCATTGTACAACAGTAAACATACACTGAACTGGGCGACAGCCTGAAGTGCGAAGTGGTGAAGGCTGGATGTCAATGCTACGCCCCTGGGTCCCCCAAGGAATTATTAAAGCCCCATGAGCTAGGGCCAGGTCTTATGTTAATGCTGGGTTGATGTTTAGGCCGATGGTTGCGCGTCCCGGGGTGTTATGGCCTAGTGATAATGCCCCTGTTAATGGTGGGCATCCTCATGTGTTATGCTGCTGAGGCCGACTGCCCCTTAAGGGAGTGTTATTCGCCTGAGGAGACATTTAGGATTGCCCTAACAAAATGTTTATTCCTGCACAGTGATTGGGTTATAGGAGATGTTTGATTATCCCTGCCATGTTTTGTGCCGGGTGGGTGATCTTATGCTGATTCCAGGCCGTTATACCCATGAGGATTGTGGGGCCCCTGCGGATGTTATTTACCTGCCTAAGTGAGCCTAATGTACGCACTGGTGAGGTGCACAATGTTTTGGATGCCCATAGTATTGCTCAGGAATAATGCGCCACTGTTGATATGCTCATGGTTAAATGCCTAACCTCACCCCGTAATGTGTATGTCTAAGGTTTTATTGCATACAAGGTGCCTACTTAACTGATGAGATGGTCATCTCCCTGGCCTAAGGTGATGAGACCGATATCTAATGTTGATGCCCTCATGCTTTCATGCAGGTCCCGGGTTGAGTAGTTATCCAGTACCGGTTGATTCCAGATATGCTGTTGAGGCCCTATGTTCAATGAGTTTGTGCCTAAAGCTGGATGCCCACATGTTTTGGCATTACAAGTTCTGCCTAATGTTTTATTCCCACAGGTTGAGGGTGGAGTAAAACCTCGATGTACCCTTTTACTACAGGTGTCCTGCTCCTGTGCTGGCCTGACGTGTCATTCCAGGCCCCTGGTTACATCCCGTGTTAATGAGCAAGCCTTGTTCATTTATTACAGGTGCTCCTGTCTGTTAGGATTGGCTGTGATGCCGTGAAGCTTTTCCTTTACAGGGGTCGTGTTGGAGTTATACTGCATGGGGTGTCCTGATGCTAATGTTGTACTTTGCAGTTACAGTCTACTACTAAGGATTAGAGCCTGAGTTGGCCCCGCCATATTGACCCCAGGTTTAATGTCAATTTAATCACATTCTTTTCCTTTCAGCCATGGACTTACGGACTGAACCTCTTTCCCATTGTCCCCCTTGTAAATAATCCCCCCTGATACACTTGGCTCTGGTGCCAGTTGGCGCCGTGTTGTGATTACCACTGTTTTTGCATTTTTGCCTTGCAGGTTGGAGATATACTAAACCACTTCTTATTTTTCCAACTCAAGCTGGTGTCCTGCCTCTTTTGTGGTGTGCCTGGTGTGTCGTCTGTGAGTACTGCGTGAGTGCTTCACATGTCCTCCGAAGTTTGGCCTGCCCCCTTGGTTACGTGCTACCCCCCTGTAGATTTGGTAACCCCATTTCTTACAGTCCTTTAAAAATCTTTGCTTGCTAGTGGTCAGTCCTGTCTCTTTATCCCTCTTTTCTCTCTTCTGTTCCTCCCACAGAGCAGGGACTTAGTACTGTTTCATTCCACCCTGGCTCTTTATATGTTCTTTGGGGGACTCTTTTTTTCCTTGGTTTCCTGTCCTGTTGCTGTTTGTCTGTGGTCAGCTTCAGCGAGCTACCTGCCTACGTTCAAATATAAGATTTTTAGCTTGGTTTCTTTTTCCTCTTGCTGAATAACGCAATACAAAAGGTACAACAGTCTGCTGAGCCCGTAATAAATCAACTGAGTAGAGAAGCTGTCATCACTGTCTGAGGCAGAGTGAGTGCATTGTTTTTTTCCCCTTCATTTTATGTAACTGGTTGCATGCAGCCTCTATTTCCCCTTGCAAGGGTATTGTCTCTCAGGGCACATGTTAGCAGGTTTATACTGTGCACAAAAAGCACCAAATAATTAACATGAGTTATGACATCTAAAATTGCAAACCAGTGGCTTTGGTGTTGCTTGTTCTTCTTTACTGTTCACAAGTGTGTGTCTGCAAGTGGGTGTTGGGGCAGGCTTGAAGGTGTCCATCTAGCAACAGGCGCACTACCATCTCCTGTTACTAGACGGAAGCTGTTACACAACAACCAGCCGTCTTTTTTGTTTCTAATTTGCATACCCAGAAGCCACTGCAGTTCAAAGAAATAAGCATCCTTACGTACTTTTATCAGGTGCTTATTTAAAGAGCTCGTATGCCTTCAGGTCCACTTTCTGCTAAATACACCAGCAACAAAATGCTTTCGAAGCCCCTAAAGCTAAAATGTGTGGACAACAAGGCTCTAGCGGTCACGGAATAGCTGAAGCTGCGGTACGCTTGCCTGGACTGCTTTTCACCTCCCTCGCTCTGTTTTCAAAGCCTTGTGTATCTGCCATTCACAGGGAGATTAGTTGGACTGCCCAGAAGCACTAAATTACAAGCCTCTGTCTTTAAATCTAGTTTTAATCTGAGGCTGTCAGCTAAATGTCTTCACATGCAGCATTGGCTCTTTCTGTTCAGATAGAAGTATTGCCGTCCCTGTCACATAAGCATTGAGACACTGTGTGGGAACAAGCACTGTCTTTCTCATTCCACCATGCTCTCTTCACCTCAAATTGGCGGGCATTTATCAGTCTGCATGGTAGAATAATTATTAGTCACAAGATGTCATGTGAGAGGCTCCGGTCCAGTCCCAAGCTCGCCAGTTTTTTTTGTTTCAGTAGCCCATTTTGAGCCATATCCAAATGCCATAAAGGAGCAGCGCAGCGTCTCCCGATAGCATGGGGGATATTATATACCTAATAAATAGTCTTTTTGTTCTGCTTTGCTGTTCACAAGTGTGTGTCTGCAAGGGGGTGTGGGGACAGACTTGAATGAGTCCACCTAGCAGCAGTTGCAGTGTCATCTGCTGTTACTAGAGGGAGGTTGTTACACAACAACCAGCTGTCTTTTTTAGGTCGAGCCTGAGCCAGCACACAAGCGCTGCTCTGGGGATGATCTGTGGTAATTCTGCATGGGAGAGAAGCCCCGCTCACTCCCCCGCCCATATTTTTCATTGGCTTGTGCCTTTGTCCTTCGTAGGTGCTGCTGTCTCATTCCTTAATAGGCTTCTTAGTCTCTCCTTAGTACAGCCATATCATCACTTGTAACCTCCCATGGCCACTGGCCCCTTTACTTGGTTGTTACACGTATGTGTACTATTTCATTCATTTCAATCTTTATTTCGATCGATTTAGATCATAAAAGAAGTACAAACAAATTCTCGATCAAGATACAGATAATATTCAGTAAGCATCATTAAAAAGCAATACAGTGAGCATGTTTAAAATAATTTGCTATATATTACAATTAAAAATCATCGGTACATTTCATTTATCCCGCATCTACCTCATATTTCAAAAGGCTGGAGCGGGTGTGCCACATCGCAGTTAAGAATTTTGCTACAGCAAACACAGTCGGAGGTGAGAGATCCGTCTTTAAAATTCTGTAAGCAGGGAGGTATCGGCTGAAGCCGAGGTTTTTAAGAAAGGGAACAAGCCAGTATTTCCTGGGTCTTCGGTAAACCTTACAGAAAAATATAATGTGCAGTTCATCTTCCAGATGGTGTGAACATGACGGGCACTGTTCGCTAGATGGAGATGGAGACTGGGCCCAGTGTTTTGTAAATGCCCTAATAGGAAGTGTGCCATAGCGCCATTGCAAAAATAGTTTTCTAGTAAGGACGGGAGTAATACCATCTAACACACATTCAAGTTGGTACGAGTCTTTAGATGTAATAAACAGATCTGTCAGAGACCCCTCCCGTATATTCCCCTTTGTAGCTGATAGCTTCAGTTCATGAAAGTCCCTCGAAAGGAGTTTACATGGGATCTTGCTGCATGCATTGCATGGGTCTAGCCATAATTCTGGTCTACCTAATATCTCACATGTTTGTTTAATATACCTTAACCATGGGATTTGTCTTGATTTGGGTAGTCCAAGAATCTCTTGGAGCTTGTTCCTGTAGTTCATGAGTTCAGGCGTGCTCCAGATACGACGCCAGAAGGTTATTGGTCTTAGTCCCAGCTCCTCCGAGATAGGTCTGAGACCCAAATCAAGTCTCAGCGGGAGAAGCGGGGTACTTACAGGTAATTCCGCCAACTGCCTGATAAATTTATTTTCAGTAGTCTGGAGATTTTGAGCAGAAGTATGACCCCACAATTCCCCTCCGTATAAAACTGCCCCTCTAGCCTGCATTTTGTAGATTTCGAGGGCGGCACCAAAAGGTTTGTAGGTCGACCTACTTGCCATCCTACAGATGCCACCCGTTAACTGGACCAGTTTCATATTAGCCTTGGACATGTGCGTGTCCCACGTCATGTCCTGGTTGATGGTTACACCCAGGTATACAAAGGTAAAAACCCTCTCTAATCTTAATAGACCTATAGTATGGTTGGGACGTGTTGAGGGAGGGGGGGTTGAGAATCATGAATTTAGTTTTTGTGGCATTGATCTCAAGCCCCCGCTCCGCACAGAAAGCTGAAAACCCATCCAGGACCCTTTGTATTCCCATGGGGGACTTGGACAGCAGCAGGGTGTCGTCCGCAAACATAAACACCCTGCTGCCGTTCAACTTAGGAGCATCAATGTCGCCCATCCTAGTCAGGTGGGCAATCACCCCATTGACAAAGAGGCAGGACAGGGTCGGCGCGACCACGCAACCCTGTCTCACTCCTCTGTCAACGGGGAACCTGTCAGAAAGTGCCCCATTTCTTCCGCACCTGACACGTGCAAAGTTTCCCTGGTGTAATCTTATCAAAATGGTCAGGATGTCAGCCGGAATGCCCAGCTCCGACAGTACGGTCCAGAGTCTATCTCTGGGTACTAAGTCGAAGGCGGCGCGCAAGTCCACGAATACCGTGTACAAGCTGCCACCCTCGATTACCGCAGTCTTCCAAAACAGGAGGTTCAGGCGGAAGATCTAGTCCATAGTAGAGACCCCTCTTCTAAATCCCGCCTGAAAGGGACTAAGAATGGTAAATTCCTCTATCCAATTTTGGAGGCGATCTAATATCAGCCTGCCAAATAGCTCCTGGGGTACATCTATGAGGATAATGGGCCTGTAGTTGGCTGGGAGCTGGGGTGATCCCTTCTTGAATATGGGAACGATCTCTGCGCCCAGCCAAGTACAGGGGACCTCCATACCCCTTAAAATAGCATTGAATATCAGAACCAGGTAGGGGGCCCATACATCAGGCGCCTGCTTGAATAAGTCACCCGGCAGACCATCCAATCCTGGGGCTTTGCCTGGTGCCAGTCCCGCGATGGCTGCTCGCACTTCCATCTCTGTAAAGAGATCCCCCTCCACTATTACGTTAATATTAAGAGGAGTGTCATTGATGACACCATCTGCGACCTTGTAAAGGGACTGGAAGTGATCCTGCCAGGTCTTAGCTGAAATGTTAGGTTCGATTGCTGAGGCTAGCTCCTCGGACCCCATGTTAACAATGCACCAGAATTTACGGGAGTACCTGGTGTCCAATGATATACTGAGATTTTCCCATTTTTCGTGCTCCCATTCACTTTTGGCATGGGTTGTTAGGCGCTTATAATCCCTTCTTCTTGCCTGGGTTACAGACCTATCTGCACAATCCTTGATAGATGTCAGAAGATCTGATTTAGCCTTACGGCAAGCCTGATTATACCAGTTGGGGCGGTCACAACGCCGCCTCTTTCCTGTGGTGAAAAGAACTTCAGCCACGTACTCAATGAGATTCTCGTGTGCCATCCCTAATTCCTTGTATATGTCCTGGGAGGTGAAGAGCTCCATTATTATGCAGATCTTTTCTAGGGTCGGTATAAGCCGGGAGTAAAGTCCACAAACCTTCTCTGGGTTAGAGGCTAGCTTCTCCCACCTCACTCGCCGTCTGTTGTTTGTCAGCGCTAGCCCTAGGGCAACATCATCTAGCACAACTCTTCTGTCTTCTAAGTCGGGAATGGCGTATTCCAATTCTAGCGCATTGTGGTCGCTGTCTTCCCTGAATATCACATTAAAGTCAGTGATGTGCGACCAGAGGGAGAGTTGAACCAGGATATAGTCCAGTCTGGACTCCCTGCCCTCTCTATGGTATGTGCATTTGGGTGGAATGTCTGAGCTTATACGTCCATTACAAGCCCGCATACCACACTTCAGAGTTAGGGCAGTAATTTGAAGTGCTAAAGGGGTCCAGGCTCTGGGGGGAGGAGCTGTCGAAGGAGGTACCAGCCACACGGCATCCTCCTCCTGGGATAGTCCGTCCAATAGACCTGGGAGGGGCTCGAAGTGGCAGTTAAAATCCCTCCCACCAAGAGCGGTATACCCTGGGGAATATCACTAAGGACAACCGAGAGTTGATCAATGGTGTCTGACTCTTGTGTGCTGTTTACTGGTCTGGAGTAAACATTTACCACAGCCAGCCTGCTCGAGTTCGGCCATTCCAGCAGGACCACCAGGATGTCATTGGAAACTGAAGTGAGGGGTGTAGCCTTACAGCCCAGGTCGACAGCCACCCAGGTTGCGAGGCCTCCTGAGGGACGCCCCTTACCTCCCCACTTTGCCGGAATCGAAAATGCCACGAAGCCTGTGCGAGGGACAGCCTCTCTGGCCCAAGTTTCCTGGAACAGGCATATGTCTTTTCCCTCAATAAACGAACTCCAGTCAGGACAGTTTAATTTATTCCCCAGGCCGGCCACGTTCCAGGACAATATCTTAAGTGAGGGTGATCTAGAGTTCGAGACAGGAGCAATGGATGTGAGTGTATCCATTATACTCAACTGTGATAAAACACCAGGGGCTCGTTCCCGTATTTCATCTCTAGGTTCCGCAGAGTCAGTTAAGGGGCCCATGGTATCTAAATGAGCCACTTTGTTGTTATCATTATGCTTATCACAGTAATCATTTTTCGAGATATTAGCAAGGCTTGCAGTATGGGAACTAGTATTTCCTTCTTTGCAGACCCCATGAGAGTCGCCCGCCTCCCACCTCCTACCCCGGTTGTGTCAGTCCACCATGTCCAGACAGCTATATCTATTGAATGTTGGAAAAAAATCTGGCTGGTGTGATCTGGGGTAGTGAAAGTCACCTCTAGCTCTATCAACCCAGCCTCTCCCCCTCCTGGAAATTGTGTGCCAGCCCTCCTCCTCGCATAAATTGTGCAATGGTGGGTAAAAAAAGCATAGGGGTAGCGACTGGATGGATGTCCCCTGTTCTGAGTGCGACCAACTGCAAATGTGGGAAACAGTCCTAGGATCCCTAAAATTAATTATGACGCAATCTCCACTGATTGATTTCTCTGTGTTGCCCAACCATGGGACTCTCCTAACCATAAGAACCCCGCTCGTGATTCCATGTGGTAAGGGTCTGTTTATGGTGAGCCAATTGGCAACCTTATTTTTCAGATTGAAGACGGATTCTTTAGAATTGGACTTCAGCTCTGGTACACCAGCCAAAATGACTGTGTACGGGCTTGCCCCTGGCGGCAGGTTCATTAGCCCAGATTTTTTGGAGATTGGATGTGCTCCTTGCGTGCCAGCAGCTTCCTTTTCTGGGCGGCTAGCTCTAGAATTACGATCAGTCACCTGAGGAGTAACAGTAAGTGCTGGCAATGGTTGTGATTGAGTGATGCAATCGGTCACCAGAGGGGTGGCAATATGAGGTATGGGAGGTTGTGTTTGTAGTATCTTAGGAACTAGCCCAACATCCTTTTGTGGGGGCTTAGGTATGACCTTCTTACTCCTAAGCTCTAGCCCCCCTTTCATTGTACTGTTATTTAATTTAAACGTGTCGGCAAGCTGAGCAGTTGTATTTTCTATCGTCGCTAGCCTGACTTCAATCTTTAATAGGCGTGTTTCTAAAGGACTTAGTAGTGTCTTAAGGAGTGCTTCCATCCTGATTAAGGTGAGATCATTGGCATCTGTGTTTACAGTGGCAGGTGAAATTGCCAAACTTGGTATCTGCGATGACAGTGAAACAATGGGTGGAGGCATGGTTTTATCTGGTACGATGGGTCCCTTTTTGCTTAGTCCTTGTCTGCTACCCTCCACTATACCATTATGTTTGGGGATTTTCGCTTTTCGTCCGCCGATGTTTTGAGACCCTCTTTTCCTTTTTGGTATGGCACCTTCCCTTTCGCCCTGCGTACGGCAGCCTACACTATCAATGATATCGTCCGGATTAGCCATAGTAGCAGAGGGAGATGGGATGGTCTGTTGCGCTTGAATCTGGGGTAGGGGTAGGAGACTAAACTCGTCAGCAACACTTATGTCATTATCAATATTGTGCAAAGTAGAATTTGTTAAGTTAGATAGGACTAGCAACCCACCAACCGCATTTTCCCCATTCTCTGTGGCAGTACCATCCAGTCTGTTTTCCGGACACATAGCGTGCGCTATGGGTCCTACGGAAGATGTTCGAACCCATTCTATTTCTTGGGATATGCGCCTTTCCAATATTGTTATCTCATCGATCAAGAGAGACCCAGCTTTGGCAAAATAAGTATCTAAAGTACCTTTTGTTGCTCCAGCGGTCAGCGTGCTCTTGCTCCTGGTTTCTCTGGTCGCCATAATTAGTCTTTTAAAGCGCGTTCGTGAAAATCAGAGTTAGTAACAGGAGCAAGGGGGGTGGCCCGGTCCCGGTCTCGACCGTTCTCAAACGGCCTCAAACGGTCCGCCCTTTGCCCGGGCTTAGCCCCGGGCTGAGTCCCGCGCGCGTCCCGCGATGCGCGATGGGAACTCGATTAAGTACAGAAAAGAAGGCGGGGCACGCCCGGGAAGAGGCACCAGTTGTAGATGGTAGGAGGAATGCTGGTCCTCGCCGTCCCGGGCTCCCGCTCTGGCTCCTTGTAGTCAGGCAACTCCAGGGAACTCACAGCCTCCCAACGACCATTAGAAGGGAAACAGCAAGGGATTTAAAATAGCGCCAGGCAGGGGAGGAAACGCCAATGTCCAAAGTTCTGCTGCCAGCGGCTCCCGCGGAGCGGGGGCCGCGAGCAGTAATGAGGCGGTGAGAGAAGGCGGGGCACGCCCGGGAAGAGGCACCAGCTGTGGATGGTAGGAGGAATTCTGGTCCTCGCAGTCCCGGGCTCCAGCTCTGGCTCCTTGTAGTCAGGCAACTCCAGGGAACTCACAGCCTCCCAACGACCATTAGAAGGGAAACAGCAAGGGATTTAAAACAGCGCCAGGCAGGGGAGGAATCGCCAAGGTCCAAAGTTCTGCTGCGAGAGGTAATGAGGCGGTGAGAGAAGGCGGGGCACGCCCGGGAAGAGGCACCAGCTGTGGATGGTAGGAGGAATGCTGGTCCTCACAGTCCCGGGCTCCCGCTCTGGCTCCTTGTAGCCAGGCAACTCCAGGGAACTCACAGCCTCCCAACGACCTACTGTACTATTTCCTTTATTGAGGTTTTTTCCAACATTAGGCACGATGACGACGCATGCCCGCTTTCACTTTCGTAGCAGCAGGGACAAGAATGGCCGTTTGTTTCAAATGCTAAATGCGGACATGTAGCATTGCAAATATGTGTATAGGTTAACTGAAAGGTTGAGCCGCCAACAGGATAGAGACTAGAAGTGGTTCTAAAAGCAAAGTTTGCTGTCGGACAGTTTATTCTTTTAGCCTTAATATTTCTATCTTAACTTTTCCAGTAACTGTTTTGGTTGACTTCCTACAATTAATTACCTGTTTTCCCTTTTCAAGGCCATAACCTGAGAGGAAAAAAAACATCTTGTGTGCACGTTTTCATGCTTATATACAAATGTTTGTGTGTTTGTGTGTGTGCCTATACATGTGTGTCGATGCGTGTCTGCAGATGTGCATATGTGCAATTGCATGTCTGTATAAGCATGGATGTGCATATATTAGTTTTTTAAATGAGGTCTGTGTATATGCAGAATGTATGTTTATTCAGGTATTAAGTATGACAATGATGGAAAGTCTCGTGTTTTACTGTCTGGTGAGTGGGGTGACGAAGGGAATCATGCTCGGTTCACATGTCACGTGGTGGCATATATCCTAAATAATACTCTTTATTTGCGTTTATGTTATTTATGGTCAGTAAAAGTACACCTATAACCTCAAAGTGACAGTCTCTCTGACGGAACATAATTACATTTATTTCTACCAATAAACTGTAGACATCTGTATGCATCTACACAGACACGTAAGCACACACGTAAACACAGGGCGCACACAGAGAAGCCCACATGCACGAACTGGGAAACACACACATGCACAAAGACACACACTATCGATACACACTGAAGAAAATACACACAAATCCTGATAGAACCACAGAGAATGCATACTCAGAAAGCTACCGACTGAATGCAAAGAAGGCGCACACACCCACAAACACTGGCAGCTACAGACGTGCATGGAGAATACCATGATAGCAGGAGAGCAGAGAAACTAGTCCTATCTATGTATCTGGCCAAGTGTAAAGGAAGGGAAGTGACCCCAAGCCGCAGGAAGCCGGTGTCCCGGGCGGTGTGACCTGGGACAGAAGCTTTTCATATTGTACATATTTCAAATAGAGAGATTTCAAATCACTACTAACCAATGTTGAAAATAAATTCGGTGACTGTTGTTTGAGGTTGTACTATGTTTCAACATTTGTAGCAAGCACTATATAAATGTTAACCGCTCTCTCTTTTATCCGTCCATTATCCTTTTTCAATCAAAATAGCAAACTCACATGTCCACTACTCATATTAATTACATATTTCCCTATACTAAGTCACCAATAATCCTTTTTGGGGTTCTGGAGGAGCGTGCTACTCACCGAAAAAGTGCTTTGAAGCCTCGTTTGGGGTAGTGAGCGTTATATAAATGCAATCACAATTACAACATTTGCACTTACTGAGAAAGTACATGGCATTGAGGTCATGTCCACATGACTGTTTAAAGGCCACACAGAAGCAGACAGGCTTTATAGTGGAAAAGTATAGCTGCTGAGCTCTTTTTAATCCTCGAAGCATCCTGAGAATGTATTTTTGCGCGCAGCTCTAAAAAATTCTATCCCTCCAAGTATATTAAAAACTTGAAGTAAATTATGTTTTGCCTGCTATAAAAAACAATACCTTGCAATGCAATTGGTTTCGCATTACTGAAAATTTGAGCTATTGGTATTGCAAATAATAATGCAACGCCAATAGCTCAAACTTTCAGTAATGCGAGCCCTATTGCGTTGTAAATGTTTGTTTAATTTGCATACCCATAAGCCACTGCACAGTCATAAGATGCCCATTTCATTATCACAGGTAAAACAGTATTAATTTTTTTGCATTGAAAACCCCAAGCATGATTATGTAGGTCTATCCATAACACAGTGTCACTCGTTTTTTAGCATGCGCTGCTCACTTTGTGAGGTATGCAGTATACACTATAGCCTGGACGCTTCATGGAAGCTCCGCCCATTCTCCGCCCATCTTTTTCATTGGCTTAGGTCCTAAATGCTGCCTTCCCATTGGCTTTAGCCTTGTGAGTCCCTCCTCCTGACGGCCATGTCGTCATTTGTATGCTTCCATTGCTACTGGCCCCATTACTGTCAACACTAATTTGTTCTTGTTGCTCCCCCTCCCCTCCCACAGTCCATGACTTCTCGGCCCACCACCACCACCCTCCACACTCCTGTTCATGACTTTTTGCCCACCTGCACTCCCATTTCAAATGCAATAGGACCAGCGTAAATGCGAGTTCTATTGTATTGCAAATGCTTGTTTTTAAAGTAGTGCGCAATCATTTACATTTGACATGCGCGCAATGCCTTACATCACAGCCACCGCCCCTTCCTCCAGCACATACCCGCTCTGCTGACTCAGTGCCTTAGATACGCTTTTTTTCTTTCCTGTTGGTGTTAATCTATTTCAAAACTTCGGTGCCTGTACTTTATTGTAGTTTATCAGTACGACGCCCGCTTAACAGCCACTATGTTTAAGGTTTCACTATGGCAGACACATGCTTAACGTCTAGCTACACGGGCACTGCTCTTCATGTTTTAGAATAGCAACCGCACTCTTGTTTTTAAAATGTCTATCATACAACTCACAGCTCACTTTACCGGGCCACGCCCATCCTTTTTTTTTTTTTTAAGTTCTGAGTGCTCTTAAACTTTATTTAGCATTTTGTTAAAGACAAAGCAGAGCACTGAGTCCAGTTGCACGATACAGAGGGTACAATCTCAATGTATTAGTTATGACATTTTCTTTAAAGCACACCAGGTAGATCAATTGTGTGTAACAATGCATACGATATATACCAGAACCCTTTTGAGTGCCACCCCCAGTCATCAGTCCATTGGTACATTTCTATTTTTCCCTTCCATGCGACACTTACAAGAAGAGCAAAGGTACTACCGTCTATGGGTGGGCAGAGCATGCTAAAGATCATTGAGGTGTACAGTGCGTCCCATTAGCCTATCCCAGTCGGCACTATACCCCGCTCCTGCAGGGTGGGGTGGTATAACTGTTTTTGCTAAAAGAAAGATCTGAAGGGACACCAGATGTCTTTTGGCCTGGAGGAAGAAAGGATGGTACTAGCATACAGGTCGCTTTTCATAGAGCAGGTAGCTAAGCTTTGTATCCAGCTGTGTACCGCCGGAGCCCTCTTGCCGCCCCAGTTAATTGCTACTTCTCTTTTAGCCAAGAGTAGAGAGATGGCAGCAGATCTGCGAGTTTTAGGGGGAGCTGGACCACATATCCCAAGGGGGCAATATCGGGCAAGGATTCAATCGGAGCCTGTATCATTTTACTTAAAGTGTTGTGTACTTCAATCCAAAAGGCGTGGATGCGTGGGCACATCCAGGCAAGGTGTGGAAAGTCTGCCTGAGGGGATTGGTACCGCTGACAGCAATGCGGTCTGTTGGGATCTATCTTGTGTGCTCAGGCTGGTGTAACATAAATTCTGCGTAAAAACCTGAAGTGGTTCAATTTATGTCTGCTATTAAGAGATACCATATTAGTAACCTTGCAGCAGGCCATCCATTGCTCATCAGTGATAGGGTTGCCTAAGTCTGACTCCCAAGCGTTACGCAGTCGTTCATCATCCACTGGGACTAGGTTGGCGCATGCCTTATACAATTGGGATATAAGGTGGATCCCCTTACTGCTACCTATCACCATTGTAAGGGGGGGGAATGAGGGAGGCTCTAGTGGGTAGTCTGGGAGCTGTGCACACAGAGCGGAGCGCAACATGGCTAACACAAATCTGTCCATAAATATGGTATCCGGGAATGTGGATATATCATCTAGGTCAAATATGTGGCCAGTAGGAAATAGATCCCCCATTGTGTCAATGTTAAATTTAGTGCATGTTCTTTGAACTAACTTTTCGCCAGTTATAGGTAGAAGTTTGTCGTTGGGGAGTGGGAGGCATGAAGAGTATAGTGTCTGGGTGCCTGTAATACGACTCGGTTTAGCCCATACCCAACTAGCGGTGGAGACCGGTTGTATGTCTTTGGGATCTTTAGGGATACCTGAGGGCAACACGGTGGCTAAAGTGTTTGCTAAAACGAAGTCTGACTCCAGGCACAGGAAGGTAAGCCTGGCGTCTGGGTGGTAGGACGTCTGCGCGAAACTACATTGTGCTGGCAGAAAGTACAATTGTAGATTAAGGACCCCATATCCTCCTCTATCAGAGGAGAGCGTCATTATATGCCGTCTCACCCTGGGTGTCTTGTTGCCGCATACTAGCCTGATTAAGTGTGATCGCAGAGTGTTGAAAAATTTGTTCGCAAGTGGGATTGGTATGTTGTGAAATAAATATAAACACTTCAGGAGTACAATCATTTTAATAAGGGCAACCCGCCCCACCATGGAGAGTGGGAATTTGAGCCAGGAGTCTATTTGCGCCTCAAGTTTGGAGATTGCTACTCCATAGTTGCGTCGAATGATCTGGTCTGTATCCAGATGGATGTGCACCCCCAGGTATTTTACTGAATCCGTACACCACTCCAATGGAAATTCTGGATCCCAGCGGGCCGTTCCAGCCGTGAGAGGGAAGATAACTGATTTACGCCAATTTATCCCCAGCCCAGAGAAGGTACCAAAATGGAGGATCTCTCTGAGAAGTGGGTCCAGGTTGACTTGGGGTTCTCGAACATATAGGATTGTGTTGTCTGCATATAAAGAAACTAGTAACGGGCCTATGTTGAATTGTAAACCCCTGTGTAGGTGTTTTTCCAGAAAGTGCCTAATCAAGGGGTCCATTGCTAATATAAATAGTAAAGGGGATAACTGGGAATCCTTGACTCGTGCCCCGTGATAAGGAAAAGGGAGCTGACAGAGTACCATGTAGCCGGAGCCTAGATGTAGGTTGAGTGTTTAATAGAGCTGTGGTGGCAATAAATCCCTGTGGCATCCCCATGTGTTGCATTATGGAAAGGAAAAAGGGCTATTCCAGGGAGTCAAAAGCCTTCTCGGTGTCTAGTAGGACTGCTGCTGCGAGAATCTCTGGGTTTATTCTGTGCAATGAGTTAAATAGAGTGTGGAGGTTGAAGGCAGTGGACCGGTGTGGAACAAAACCTGATTGGGCAGGGGATATTATAGATTCCATACGTAGTCAGAGACGGCATGCTAGTGCTTTAGCAAGGATTTTGTAGTCTAAATTCAGTAGTGACATGGGGCGATACGAGCCACCCATTAGGGGGTCCATGCCTGGCTTGGGGAGCAGGATGATGACTGCTTCGCGGAGAGTGGGTGGGAGTAGCTGTTTCTCTAGAGCTTCAGCATAGACATCTTATAGTCGGGGAATCAAGAGGTCCTTAAAGGCTTTGTAAAACTCGCCTGTGAACCCATCCAGCCCGGGGGCAGTGGGCAAGTTCAGGGCTGTGATGGCTTTATTTATACTATCTTCCATAATGGGTTCCGCCAAGAAGTCCTGCATGAATCTCTTTAAATATACTAATGCTATCTCGGAAAGGTAAGACTCCTGACCAGTGCAAAATCAGGACCCAGTTTAGTAGTGGACAGTGTTTTGAAGTATGATAAAAACTCTGTCTGGATTTCCCGTGGATCAATTATTAGGTGCCCTAACTCTGAATGCAACTCTGTGATGTATGCTTTAGTGTAAGGGGGTTTGATCATTTACGCTAATACTCGTCCAGGGCGGTCTCCTTCCCCATACACCTTTGGGTTGTGGAATTTCCCCATATAAAGTATTTCCCTATCGGCCATCTCTGTACTCCAAGAGCAGAGCTGCCCTCTTTGTATCATAGCCTGGGTCTGCAGCCACCCTCTGTATAGTATCTAAGGTTCCAAGCTCCTTTTCAAGCCTCGTTAGTGTGCCACGTAGGTCACAAAGTACTCCAGAGCTCTTTGAGATGCATACTCCCATCATGTAGGCTTTAATCCCTCACACAACATCGCTTTGGAGTCTACAGACCCTGTGTTTATTTCAAAGTAATCTTCTATAGCGTCTTGAATTTCCTGTCTGAACACTTTGTCGTCCAGTGCTCGGCTTGGGAACCTCCACTGCCTTTCAAACCCTTCAGGGATGAGGGCTCTTCAGCGATAATAGAACCGGGGAGTGATCAGAATATGACCTGGGCAGTGTTTGTAGCTCGTGGTACCAGCTAGATATTTCTGGGGAAGTTAACCAATAATCAAGTCGTGATCACGTGTCATGAGTGCTGGTGTAGTGTGTAAATGTAGTGTGGTCTGAGTCACGGACACAGCCCAAGTCTAGCAGAGAGAAGTGGTCGCACAGAGAGTGCAAGGTTCTGCATGCTCTCGGTTTAGGGTCCGGGGCAGTTGAAGTGCTATCGGAGATAGGATTGAACGCAATGTTAAAATCACCCCCTAGTAGTAGGGGCATGGAGCCAAGCTGTAACAACTTTGAGAGAAGTGTATGGTAAAAATCAGGAGAATCAGTATTGGGACCATATATGTATACCATCGCTACCGTATAACTAAGTAGCGTGCCTACCACATTTACAAATCTACCTTCATCATCACAAGTTGCAGAGTGGCATTTAAAGGGAAGTCGTTTGTGGACGAGTATGGCTGTGCCCCTGGCATAGCAGCTATAGTTTGCAAATCTGGTTCAGCAGTGGCACTCTCCAGGTCCAGGAACAGAGACAAAATGGCAGCGTAGTACTTTGACTGGACAGTTGCGGCGAAATAAACAGTATCGCGTATGTGCCCAAGCAGTTTTTCCCGGGCGAGCGATGCGCTCACAAGAATGACAGACACTCCGGATGCGATAAATTGATTTGCGGTGGTAGCTGCTGGTGCCCATGCCACTGGCCCAGAACGGTGAGCTCCGCACTCCGAGTCGCGGGCAGAGGAGGAAAACGGCGGTGCAGTGCGAAGCCCGGATCTCTGAGATGGCGCGGGTCACACAGTAATGGCATTGCTACAGAGACTCTGAGAACGGGTCATGACCAGGTCAGACGCAGGCATGGCACTTCAGGTGCCTGATATTTGGAGACAACATCCGATTGAAGGCAAGTACTGCTGGCCGGGTGGCATTGAGAGTGGCGGCGCCTGCATAGAGAATAAAGCAGGGGATCCAGCCCAAGTGCCAGACGACATCCCTGGGTCAGCCCACACGGAAACAGGCACAAAATCCCTGATAGGCACGAGTGAATCTGGCAGGGGGGCCCAAGTAATAGAGGTTTTAGGCGGTGGAGCAAGTTGCCTGACCCCAATATGGCTGCCATAGTTTTCCCCACCACCGACTCTGTACAGACCTGGAACACATCCCCCATCTGCATAAAAGGCAGCCGTAGCTCCTTCTCTGGTTTGTTTTTACTCCCTCCCCACCTCCTTTCTTTTACCTGTATCCTCTAGTGGGGTCATGCTCTTCCACTACTGTTACTGTAGCCTATGTACCTATTCAAAACGTTTTTCCTGAACGCTGAGTCCTGAGCAACATGGCTGATGCCCGGTGGAGTTGCAAGACAGCTAATGAGGAGATTGGCCCTGGTTTACCCCTCGACCGTCACCTACCCAGCCGGACATTAGTCACAGTTCTTCCTCGTCTCCCTGCCATGGCTCCTTCCTCCCCTCCTTTCTTACAATTTCTCTCAACCTCGTTGTTTGTTTACTGTACCTTACTACGCCATTTTAACTGATGCAACTTGTAACGCAATGTTCCTCTGATATAGCGCTCTGATACCTCCGGGTCTAGCCAGCGCTATATAAACCTTTTTAGATGTACCTTGTAACGCAATGTTCCTCTGATATAGTGCTCTGATACCGCCGGGTCTATCCAGCACTATATACACTTCTCAAATCAAATAAACTCAAAATTGGTTTTCCAGAACACTGAGACCTGAGCAATATGGCTGATGCCCGGTGGAGCTGCTAGACAGCTAATGAGGAGATTGGCCCTGGTTTCCCCCTTGACCGTCACCTACCCAGCCGGACATTGGGCACGGTTCCTCCTCGTCTCCCCACTATCACTACTTCCTCCCCTCCCTCCTACGAATTCTTGCAACATTGTTTATGTGTACTGTACCTTACTAAGCTCTTGTAACTGATGTAACTTTAAATGCAACAATCCTAAATGTAAAGCGCTCTGATACCCTCGTGAGTCAAGTTAGCGCTATATAAAAGTTTATAAATAAATAAATAAATAAACCTGTCTCCTTTTGCGGGTATCATTTAAACCCCGAACATTCCATGTAGCTAGAGTAACACTCGAAGGGACAGGGTTGTAACCTAACTGTGCCATTACAATGTTGTGTCTAAAAGAGTAAAGAATAACCAATGTTCGTACCTATCAAATGCTGCTGTGATCAAACATACCACAAACTCAGTGCTAAGCAATAACAACAATTTCCCTCCCACCACCCCCCACCCAGCCTTCCCGCCCATTCGGAGAGGCAATACCAATTTTCCGGAAATGTTGCATGGTACCAGTGGATTTCTTAGTATGAGGAGAACCATGCAACTGGGGCACAATCTATCGTCATCAAAACTATCTCTAGGTGTACACCAAAGGTGGGGACGTACACAATCCAACAGTCTAGTAACCTGTATAATATGTTAAACTTTATAAAACAAATCCCAGTATTTACTGCAATCAAACAAATGCGCGGCAATAGAAGAAAAGTAAACATTAAGCCAGTGCCAGAGCTCGAGAACAATTCTGCACTGGTGCCCCATCCACTATGTGGGGAAGAGGCGACATTAGAGTCTGCGGGTGTTTGTTGTTAAGTTTGTATGTGTGGCAGAATTCTTTCACCTCTGTCTGGTTTTTTAATATTTGGGAGCATCGATTGACTTCCACCCGCAGCCTAGCAGGATACAGCATACCATACTTTAATCCCAGGCTTTTGAGTGTTGCCTTGACCCCAAGATACTTTCTTCTAGCATCTTGCACCATGGCAGTAAAGTCAGGATAGAGAGATAACTTTGAGCCCTGCCAGGATAGTTCGCCCTGATCTCGAGCCAGGCGCAGTGCTGTGTCCCTATCTCTGAAGTTCATTATTCTTGTAATAATGGGCCTGGGAGGGCAGCCAGGGTTAGGCCTTGGACTAAGTGACTTGTGGGCGCTTTCCACCACGAAGTCAGGAGTGAACGCCTCTTTGCCGAACAAGTCAGTCAGGATCGTTTCCACCATAAGGTCCATGCGTCCAGTGGCTGTGGACTCTGGTACGCCCATGAGGCGAAAGTTGTTACAGCGACTCCTCGCTTCTAAATCCTCGTTTTTTATCGCAACATCTTTCAGGATTCGTTCCCTGCGGTCAATTCTTTTCAGAGATTGCACCATCCCAACGTCCAGATCCGACGTGCGGGATTCTACCGCATCCAGGCGCCGATCGTGCACATGGATCTTTGCCCCTAAGTCTGCCATGTGTTTGTCTAAGGTGTCAAAGCGAACATCCAGTGCCTTGAATCCTGCCCTCATTTCTAACAGTAGTGGGCTCAACTGTCTGGTATCGTCCGCGGGTGCAGTGGGTGGATGCCCACCCGTCGCCATGTCGCAAGGCTGGTCACAAGTTGTTTCCACTAGTTTTTCAAAGGGGAGTAGGTGTTGTTTAGGGTCTCTGCGGCCCATGCCACGATAGCATTGGAGGGTGCAACAATGAAGTACGCGAACAGCTTTTATTGTAGGCCACTATTGAGATCTGTGCAGTGGGGCCTCTTAAAGAAAGTGAACTTGTAGGCTGATTTATAACAGAATTAGCTAAGTACTCCACCACTGTGTGTTCAGGACCGTGTCCTCAGTAGCAGTTCATGAGGATACAATATGGTCAGAGGCTGATCCAGCGCGTGACCGAGACCTATGGCATTGGCAGTTCTTAATGGTATCAGGGTAGGCCGAGTGCACGCTGAGGAGTTCCCTTAATGATGCTGTTATTGCGCCTGTGAGGCTAAGCTGGTGCCACTAGGGGGGAGGGAGGGCACCCGTGCGGTATGTGGATAGTCCTAGGCCAAGGGAGCAGGGGGGGAGTCGGCCCTGCGTGTACACAGGTGCCGCACCGCAGTAGCACTTAAGCCCCCAGGAACACTGGATGAACTGACTGCGAGAGGCCTTGGTCTGGGCATATATGAGAGTCAGGGTGCAGGCTCCTCCCCCGCTGCCACTGCTGTTTGCGGCTCCCGGGGCTATATGCGTACTCTGCTCGGGGGGCCTAATGGACCACCCAGAACGCGGGATGCTAGTTGCTGGTCTGGTTGTGTTCCGGGCACTGCAAAGCTAACGCCGCCACTCGCCACACCACCCCTGCTCGGGCCTTTGCTCGTCCTTTTACTCCACCACCAGGTTCACAGTCGGGTGTTCCCGTCGGGCTGCCATCTTAGGGAGCGTGTCTGCTGCTACCCCAGATCTCCTTCTCCAAGCTCGTCGCCAGCCACCAACGTCACCAGGATGTCTCTCGCTGCTCTGCTGGCTGTCACTGCATTATGGGCCGCATTAGGGTCTGGGAGTTGCACGGATGGCTACTCCAACCGGGAGAGCTTCAGCTCAGTACGGCCATTACGGTCGATGGCTAAGCCCGCCCCCACGCCACGCCCATCCTTACTGCACATCCTGCTCAGTTTGTTCCAGGCCCTCCCTGGCCTCTCTCCTGCCCTGCATTCACATCCTCCCAGTCCCCGCAAACCATTGTTAAGTTGACGCTGCCACCAGTTCGGTTAAATTGCATATTCAAGTTTCCTGCAGCCTCCCACTGGAGAAGCCAGTGCGTGATTGAAATTGCAGTCAGCACTCGGCACCCAGTGTACGCAAGCCCTGAAACATGTGAGCTCTCCTGCTTTCCTCCTCCTCTCCTTGCTCTCACCCGGAATCCTTTTTGCTGCTCAGAGAGCACCTCAACAGGCATGGATCGCTGCACTCTCACAAGAATGCCAACAGCCTGGGCGGGCAGTGGATAATAACCTTGGATCGTGCTTAGAACACAACCTGTCCCAGGTCTCCACACAGCATTGCCTGACACCTCGTTCAGGTGATGGGCAACACCCGTCCCTCCATGTGCACACTCTATGGCTGACCCCTTTCTGTTGACTATGTGAACACAAAGTGCCTCACATTGCACCTCTCATGCCCTTTTCTCCCTTGCCCATTTCCATACCCAGGAACAGGACCTAGCAACTCTCTAGCCCTCCTAACCCACCATCCATTTCCACTGCACCAGACCAGTACATAGTGAGTGCCTGAAAATACATAAGAGATGCATTCCTCACTCAGTGTGTGCCCCTTTTCTGGCCCTCTATGTGTCCACCTATTTGCAACAAGTCAGGGTCCAGCACCTCTTTATGTACCACATTCCCTCCACTTGTATACTCAAAGTGAGGCAGCCTCCACATTTCCATGGGCGCATTCTCGGTGCCTAGTACCCCCTCCAAAAGCTGCTTTAAGCGTTTATTGACTGCACTCCCGTCCCTCCATGTGTCCATTCAGGGCCCTGTCATTCTCTCACTGATGGTCTCCCATGTCCAGCTTTGCACACACTGCCTGCCACTCATACTACCTACCTCCTCCATGTCCTTCTGCCCACACAGAGATTGGTCCGGAGAAATTGTCTTCCACCTGCACCCGTAGATAATAATACTTTTTTCAGATCTTGTATTTTGAGTAATATGACCACCGAAGGCCCTGATTTTATATTAAAAACAGAGCTTTGGACTATACCATTTCCCACTGAAAGGCAATATTTCTCTCCATGTTTTCCCATACCTGGAGTGTCACGCAATTTGGTGCTCACTTTCCCTCCATGTTAAAGAACAGTAGATGTTTCAGCATCCAGGCTAATATGCTGCATTGAAAAATACATATAAGGTCCCAAAGTCGAGACCGATTGCATTGCAAATGTTTTAAGGTTGACGTAATATTTATCAGTTCTAATCATAACAGTAAGCAGAGGTAACAAAAATTCTAACACCAATACATGGAGCGCAGTGTATCTTGCAATTTATAGTCCTCGTTACCAGTGGCAAATGTAAAATCTGCTTCAAAACTTGCACCTGAATGTTTTGCACATGCAATTTATGCCATGTCAGAAAGCAAGATCATTATTATGGGTAAAGTCCATCCAAATAGGTAATTTGTGTTATGTACTTAAATGTGTTGTACGCGGTTTGCGCTCACTATGTGGTTTGTTTAAGTATGCATTTTCCAGGAAGGAGCCAGCTTCGACATTGGGTCACGCTAAATGAAGTTACATACAATGGATAAATGATGCTAAGGGCCAGGAATGACCGCGGGAGGTGCAAGGCTACTTCTTGCTCCTCCAGAGCAAAACAAGCTCTGTTGATTGTAAGCTCCACAGCCCTGTGCACACAAAACACTACTGCATGGCATTTTACATATTTAGAGACAGATATTTATTTGCTAGATATTCAGAGTTTTCAAAGCACAGGAAACAACAGCTGTTATTATTACACAGTTCAGGGGTGCACACCTGTGATGCCAGGAAATCCATTTGGCATCCAGTAAAACAATTGTTTGCAGAAGGTACTTGTGAAAACATGATTTTAAAATCTTTGGGGCATATTATCAAGCCCCAGTGATAATTATCGCTAAGCGCACTTAGCGCTAGGATAATTATTGCCGGGTAGCGTTGATTTTCATCACTGAGATAGCGTGCTATTAGCAACGCTTATCTCAGAAGTGATAAAAATCCTCACGCTAACTGCCAAATGAGAGATTATCGCTGGAAAACCAACGATAATCGCTCGAAGTTTGGCGTTAGCTTGATGATAGGGGCTCACAAACTTAGCCATGATATCCATCTTCCATAGGATATCATGGCTAAGTCAGGAAAATACCAGGTGTAAAAAAAGCAGCGCTAACCGCGGTTAGCGCTGCTTTTTTATCACGAACAGGGTTAGCGACATCATTGATAATAGGAGAAATGTCGCTTAACAACATTTCTCCTATTATTTTTCTCTGGAACGCCCCTTTGCATCTCATTAGAGATGCAAGGGGAAGCGTAGAGAAAAAGGGTGCTAACATGCGAATTTGCGTGTTAGCACCCTGTTGCTGATAGGGAGATAATTTTATCTCCGCTTTCTTGGCTTTTAAAGCCAAAAAAGGGGAGATAAATCCCTTGATAATATGCCCCTTTATGTTCACTCCTGAGAGACTTCTGTTTTCTCCTTTACTAATGTTTCTTCCTTTCTGTTGTCTTTAAAGCTGCACTTGGCACCTAAGGGTGCAGTGTGACTTAAAGGCTACGGCGGCTGACTTTGAAGCAGGGGAGCCATGTTCGAGTCTGCCGGGAGGCTCAAACATCCTGTGATTGTGGGCAAATAGCTTACTGTCCCAGTGTCTAAAATGAATGTGCCTTTTTGTAATGCAACTGGTACTCCTGAAAGCGCTCAGATACCTTCGGGTCGAGTTTGTGCTACATAACCCGCACACACAAAAAAGGATGCAACAGGCGAATCCCCAAAGACCAAATGTAATTTCAAACACACGGACGAGTGCTGATGCCTACCACATGCATCTACCTGCACAAATTAAGCACTGCGACCCATCCATCCATCCTTAACCCCTTCTCATCCTTTCACTTCCCCCCTCACGTCTACCCAATTATCTGTCCAGCCACATATTGCGCATGAAGAACCACTTGCGTGCTACACACAGAGGGCCTGAAAAACGGACTACACTGCAGCTAAAAGTCTGCACACACACTTCCACACATTCTGCACAACACATACTAAACCCGAAAAACCTCATACATAGAGACCATAAATTGTATGTACATGGTGCCCTGAATGTTTTACAAACAATCCCCAAATACCATAGACATAAAAACCCCAGGTATTTCTCGGAGGTCTAAAAATCCCCCATACAGACTACACTTCACACACGAACCCCAAATTTGCACGCAGACTTCAAAATACTGTGAATATGTCACCCTAGCAAATACACACAGAAACCTAATATTCTACAAATGGAATCACAATTTTGTCCACACACAGAACCCCGAATACTATGCACACACAACTGAAAGGCTGCACATGCGAAACCTGACATCACCTTAACAAATAGGGTAGTGGATGTTCCAAAATGTGTGCATCTGCAGAGCATGTAAGCAATCAGGTCTGTAAATACATATGTGCACATGTCAAAACATGCTGCAAACAGGCGCAGTTGTTTGGGAAACCTTTCTCCTCATTGCTAATAGTGGGTGTTCTCCGTACCAGTGAGAGCAATGGAAACCACAACTCTCTGCAACACACAATGGTTTCAAGATGTATGCAGAAATGCTGACCACATTATGCAACATGATCAACTGAAGATTTGCATGTTGTGCAAAACAGCCAAACTATACGGAGCATGCTGTAGCCGCTCAGACATTTTAAAACAGATATTTAAAAAACTTTAACCTGAGTAGTTTAGAACATGTAAAAGTTTCTTGAGAAAGAAAACTACGTGTTCAAAAGATGAGATTCAAAATATTATTAACCAACAATTGATAATTTTGCCTTCAAAGGAAGCTTAAGGGAGCCGTTTTGTATATATTGTGTTCTTTACCCTCATGTAAAATATGTTGTCGAACACAGAGACAATATTGGACTCAGCAGAACACACAAGTGTATCGGCATTCATGGTGACATTTTTAAAAACTCTCTTTTGGAGCACTGAGGTTGGTTTATTCTATGTTGACACTCCCTAGTGTCAGGAAGTCCACTTTGCATAAAAATACAGTACTCCAGGCACATTGTGTGTTTGTGCACAGAATATTTATACTGTAAGTGTCCCAGTAGGATGTGCTTCCGGATCTAAAGCACAAGCTTTAAAAGGCATGCAAAAAGTTTGAGACTTTTGTAAACTCGGGGTGCCTTTTTGGAGTAAGATTTAAGAACTCCTTGATGTCAAGGCCAACCTTTACACATGCACACATACATCTGTTGCCTTAGAGCACAATTAGGAGGCGTTAAATCACAAGAAGCTAACAAAAAATGGACGTATTACTATGTGATGAGAAACGCTCCAAGTGCAAAATACGTTTTGACTGGAGAGCCACAATAGGTTGCAATATTCCTGGGTGATGTAAATACAACTGCAATAAATTATAAAAAGAATATTATGACAAAGTAAAAGAGGCACAGTTACCGCCAGCCCTGCTTCTTGTAAGCAACGACTATCAGTAAAAAGTGATTGTTAACGCACCGCTTGCAGGTTTACAAAACACATCAATAAAAGGCATTGTATTTACAATGCCAATAGCTCAAAATCTCACAAATGCAAGACCTATTGCATTGCAAATGTGCTATAATCTACTTGTTGGTTAATGCATCCTCCCTATTGTTGTTCTCTGCCTTGCTGCTTAGCCAATGGTGATGTAATTGGAATGTTCAGAGTGGTTGTGCTTGAGGAAGATTCAGTTAGAGTGGATGAGCTGAGCAGCAAGGAGGCTGCTCCCTCCTGGTGGGGCATAATATGGATCTCACCATCATCCTGTAACTTATGACTGAAGAAGAAACCTGATGAATAAAGCCAATACCTTTATCTACAAGACCTATCTGCGTACTATTTTTCATTGTAACAAAATGCTTGTTACTCTTGATTTCCCTGTTATTTCCAGAAACCTTGCCTGCAGCAGGCATAAATGCATGCAGTTTTACAAGTTCAAACCTACCCTGTTTGAATATGTGGGTGACTTTTTGAGCTTGTTTTTTAATGGCGCCCCCTTAGTTTTGTTGCCTGGGCCTATTTTTTGTGCCAGTCCAGCCCTGCTGGGGGAGTATAGTCTGCTATCCAGGAGTGCCACAGAGGAGGTGCACAGTCAATTAGTGTCAGGCTTTGTAAGTCCATTGAGAAGAGAGGTGAGTTAGAAGTGCCTCACATACTGAACTGGAACGAAAAATTGTTATTCACAACACTCAGGACCCTTATTCTCTCATTAGCCAAAACACAGGACAGAAACAGCGATAGAACCCTCCATAGAAATGGGAAAAAGAAATAAGCAAACAGGGAAGAAAGGGAAAGAAAAAAGTTGTAAGAGTGTTGAGAGAAAATGAAGAGGTGGAGGAAGAGAGTGAAGAGGAATATGAAGAGGGGAAAAATACCAAAAAAGGAAAGGAAAAATATATACCTGGGAGATAAAGGAGTGGCTAAGAGAAAATGCATAAAGAGCATGGACAGACATAGTGTACCTCATTTTAAAGGGATTAGAAGAGAAGAACATTGTGGTATGCTGTAGTAGGGTGTTTGTGGTAGACAAGACACTCTTCTAGAACAGTTGAGTAATAAAGGTGCCAGGGAGGAATGTTGTAATTCAAACCATGAGCAGTTACATTCCAGGAGGTGCCGACTGATGGATGGGGTTTATTGTATGGGGCTTACCTTCATGAATAAATGAAGAAAATAAACTAGCTTTGTGGATACTTGTACTTTTTCACATTTGCAACGAGGATGGGATACAAACACATGCGTGCAAAGCACGTGTCAGCAGCAAGCATATGGTGGACAGCCCATTTGGCTGATGGGTTATTTTTTGGGAACTATCGAGTTTTATGACAGAACAATTTCTGCTAAGATTCATGTATCATACAGGGGTGATTCATTGATTAGCTGGCTTAACTAGAGAGATTTGTCCGTGCTTTTGGTTCCCAATGAAACGCAGTCAGTGAGGTTAAGAGATGGCTGGGTTGCAAGAGACAGAGACATAGGGGTCGATTCGTATTCGGGATTAAAATCCGTGTTACGATTCGTATTTGTACCCGTTTGCGTACGAATTTAAAAAAAACGTCCGATTTGCGAAGTACGATTCGAAATCCGCTAATACGTACGAAAATCTGCGACCCGTACGAACCTCAATCGAAAACCCGTACGAAATGTCGTCGGAACTTCAACCTTACGAGTTGTAAACATGCCGTACGAACTAACAAGTACGATCCGGACCAGGAACAAAGACGCACTAACAAATACGAGGCGCGCACCCCACAATCAAGCGTACACGTACCCCCGGTGACAAAACACGAGCCTAACTGACAGACGCACTAACAAATACGAGGCGCACACCCCACTATCAAGCGTACACGTACCCCCGGTGGCGAAACACGAGCCTAACTGGCAGACGCACTAACAAATACGAGGCGCACACCCCACTATCAAGCGTACACGTACCCCGGTGACGAAACACGAGCCTAACTGACGTACGCACTAACAAATACGAGGTGCACACCCCACTATCAAGCGTACACGTACCCCCGGTGACGAAACACGAGCCTAACTGACAGACGCACTAACAAATACGAGGCGCACACCCCACTATCAAGCGTACACGTACCCCCGGTACCGAAACACGAGCCTAACTGACAGACGCACTAACAAATACGAGGCGCACACCCCACTATCAAGCGTACACATACCTCCTGTGACGATACACTAGCCTAACCGACAGACAGACTAACAAATACGAGGCGCACACCCCAATATCAAGCGTACACGTACCCCCGGTGACGATACACGAGCCTAACTGACAGACGCACTAACAAATACGAGGCGCACACCCTACTATCAAGCGTACACGTACCCCCGGTGACGATACACGAGCCTAACTGACAGACGCACTAACGAATACGAGGCGCACACCCCACTATCAAGCGTACACGTACCCCCGGTGACGATACACGATCCTAACTGACAGACGCAATAACAAATACGAGGCGCACACCCCACTATCAAGCGTACACGTACCCCCGGTGACGATACACGAGCCTAACTGACAGACGCAAAAAGAAATACGAGGCGCACACCCCACTATCAAGCGTACACGTACCCCCGGTGACGATACACGAGCCTAACTGACAGACGCAAATACGAGGCACACACCCCACTATCAAGCGTACATGTACCTCCGGTGACGATACACGAGCCTAACTGACAGACACAATAAGAAATACGAGGCGCACACCCCACTATCAAGCGTACATGTACCCCCGGTGACGATACACAAGCCTAACTGAGAGACGCACTAACAAATACGAGGCGCACAGCCCAATAAAGAAAGCTACAGTCTACACAGTATAGGAAATCAATGTCCTTGGAACATACAAACAAACAAACAGAGTGCCCAACTCACAAACACCCTTTATGACACACCCACCAGAAATTCAAAAAAAGCCACGCCCACAAATGGACCAATAAAAGGGCCCACACATACAACCCATTATCCTTTGCAACATACCTATCCTGGCGAAGACACAACCATCACACCAACAACTGCAGCCACACACCTTCACACATACACCCTATCTTATTCACTCACACCACCCCTTCACAATCAGACCCACACACCCTCATCCATACACACCATCACCCCCCCAATCGCATACACCCCACACCAGGACCACACCAAAGGGTCCAAAGTTCACTAACCCGGAGATGGAGATCCTTACAGATGAGGTCATCCGAGTCTATCCACAGCTGTTTGGTGCATTGGTCAGACAGACCAGCATAGCTGAGAAGACACGCTTGTGGGAGAGGATAGTCGAGAAGGTGAATGCTGTTGCACCCATCAGGCGCACCAGGCCGGTTTGCCAGAACAGGTGGTATGATCTGCGGAGGGTGGTCAAGCGCAAGATGGATGAGGACTATGCCAACGCTCATCACACTGGAGGTGGACCTCCCCGCAGACTTGCACAATACCAGCCCTGGGAGGAGAAAGTCGTGGCCATGCTACCACCGGTGGCAGTTCACGGAATTGAAGGAGCAGTTGAGCCTGGTGAGTATCCAAACAACTCATGTAACATGTGTGGAATCCCAGCAGTGCGGGGGGTGTGTTGGGGGGGTGGGGCCATAACTCCCAGCAGTGCCCACCAGTAGGGGGGTGTGTGGGGGTGGGGCCATGACTCCCAGCATTGCCCACCAGTAGGGGTGTGTGGGGGGATGGGACCATGACTCCCAGCAGTGCCCACTAGTAGGGGGGTGTGGGGGTGTGTGGGGGAGGGGTGTGGGGTGGCATGACTCCCAGCAGTGCCCACCGGTAGGGGGGTGTGGGGGGGCATGACTCCCAGCAGTGCCCACCAGTAGGGGGTGTGGGGGGGGTGGGGCCATGACTCCCAGCAGTGCCCACCAGTAGGGGGGTGTGGGGGAGTGTGGGGGGGTGTTGGGGGGTGGGGCCATGACTCCCAGCAGTGCCCACCAGTAGGGGGGTGTGGGGGGAAGGGGCCATGACTCCCAGCAGTGCCCACCAGTAGGGGTGTGTGGGGGGATGGGGCCATGACTCCCAGCAGTGCCCACCAGTAGGGGGGTGTGGGGGGGTTTGGGAGGGGGGTGTGGGGGGGGGGTGGCCATGACTCCCAGCAGTGCCCACCAGTAGGGGGGTGGGGCCATGACTCCCAGCAGTGCCCACCAGTAGGGGGGTGTGGGGGGGGGGCATGACTCTCAGCAGTGCCCACCAGTAGGGAGGTGTGGGGGGGGTTTCGGGGGTGGAGCCATGACTCCCTGCGGTGGCCAAGAGTAGGGGGGGTGTAAGGGGAGTTGCAGAAGGCTGCAAGGGGGAGAGTGAGAGAGTGCAAGAAGTATGTTAGGAGGCAGCACTCAACCCATATGGGCCAGGTACACACCCATGCACCATGTTCAATGCACAGGGAGTGTGAAAGTACTGACAAGATAGCTGACCCTTGGCCCTGTTGTAGGCAGCACATGGGCCTCCTGTGACCAGTGCAAACACTAACACAGGGACAAGTGGAGATATCTTGCAGAGGAACTTACAAACACCATAATGGCAGCATGCTACATGGGGGGACAGACACACCACGAGGGAGGCCCACTTGTCAATCACACTCAAACTACTACCATGGCCTGTCAAACACACCCCTTACAGAAACTGAGTCCCTGGGGACAGACAATGGAGTGCACCACTGACACAATTGTCATGTGACAAAACCCCAAAAATACTGATCTGATGACGTATGCAAACAAAAAAAGCACAGTGCAGAATCACACGTCCATTGTGGCTCTCACACAGTGCTGTTGCCATAGCTTGGTGATGCTGTGGATGCACCCAAGTAGCACCATGGACATGGGTATTGACAAGGTAATGCGTCATAGAGAAGTGGCACGTCCTAAAGCCCTGTGCCTGAAGAGGGTGTATTGCTCCTAGGGGGTTGGCAGTGGGTTTCTGTCTTGGCCCTGCAAACCCTCTCTAAAGTAGCATGATGACATCAGCTAAAATCAACTCATTTGCCATCATAAACATGCAGCACAAAAACACTGTGCATGCTTGCACCTGCAAAAATTATTCAGACTGCATTGTGCAGATTGGGCCACACAGAGCACATCTTGAACTGTGTGGTGCTGGGCACACAAGCCACAGCAATGTCTGTGACATTCATAAAAAGACAGTACCCAACATGTCAAGCACCCCTGATCACATGTCAATCTCAGCCCACAACATACACATACACAAGTGAACAATTACGATAATACAAAGCAGGGGGAACATTGATAACGACTATGTATATTACATTTGGATGTTGCATGATAGTGCATTAACACTGTTCCTCTCTCACACCCACAGGGGAACGTGCGGAAAATACCCCCAACCAGGGGGGAGAAGGATCCCAGTCCCAGGCTCAGCATGGCAGTGAACCCACCGTAACAGAAACCTCTCAACACACCGTGGATGACCCCAACCAACCAGGCCCCTCTGGATCCCAAACCCCTGCAGCAGCTGGAACAGATACACCTGTGCCAACCACCACACCCATTCCCGCCACATCCCAGCAGACAGCTCAGAGCCCTGCCCATGATACACAACAGATCCTGTCTGACAATGAGGGACATCGTTCGCCGGGCACCCATGAGGTGGCAGACGACACCTCCACTGCCAGCACTCATGGGTCCCGTCGACATGATGTGCCCACAAGCGTCGGACCGGCTCGTGTGGGCAGGGGTGGTGGGAGTGGCGCGAGGCGGAGGCGAGAACCTGACCAGCCAGCTGCAGGGCCCGGTATGTCCGAACTACGAGACATCATGGATGAATACCGGCGGGACACCAGGGAGTTAAGTCTGGTAGTGGAGGCCCTCAACAAAATGACAGAGCAGCAGGCCCAGCTACATGCCAGTCAAGAACGACACCAGGGATGGATGGAGGCAAGACTGGATCAGCTAGTGACGGCGCATCGGGAAATTAACCAATCGCTCCGTCTGATCGCTGGCAACATGCAGCACCCTCCCTGTGTCACGAGGCCAGAAACATCTAGGCAAAGACCAACAACAGGCACAGGGAGGGAGGAGGAGGCGGAATTGTCAGACGGAGATTCCCATGCGTCGCCAAGGCCTGCATGTGAGGATCCCCCAAGGAAGGTTGGTCGTCCACGGTCAAGACGTTGAGAGGCATAGGGTCATGAACAACTCCCAGGTCACCTGGTCTGGCATGTAGCCTTTGTGTGCAACAGCATCACCCTATCGACTTTAACTCTCTCCCACATGGACTTGCTGGTCGCAGTGTGGCCAATGATGCCAAGCACTGTGGCCTGGACTCTGTTGACCCATACTAGAAGCATCACATCTCCCGCTGTGAACTTTGGATTCCCCCCTTCTTGTACAGCACCTACTCACGTTACACGCACAGGACCAAAAAATAAATCTCACTTGCACTAAAAGCATTGATGTCTTTGTATGTACTCTGATACTAATACATTTGTGAGGTGAAATGTCTTCAAATGCCACCCTCTCCTGCAAACTATTGCCATCAACACTCATGGATTTTAGTTAGGCAGTGGAAATACATAGGTCACAAGATAGCCGAAATTGCATACATGGATAGCAAGACTCACCCGTGATGGTTACTAACTGCAGAAGATGGGGTCAGCTTGAAATACTGCAATGACAGACAGTCATGCAAGAGTGTGAGGTGTCCAGCGCATGGCAAATATGCTAGGTCTCCACAGAGGGGGCACCAGGATCTGTCTAATGAGGAATGAGAACTAGCAGCCACATGCTGTTGTACTGTGGATGTGAAGATTGATCGCCTGGCCGAGGGTGCCAACAGGGACTCTGGCCAATAGGTTGTTAGATGACAGACGTCCATATAATATTTTTTGCATGGATCTGTGGAGTGCCGACTGAGTGTGGCTGATGAGTATGAAGGTGAAAGTGCATTTGACTGTGGGACCATTGTAGGTATCTCATGTGGATGGTCATGTGGCAGCAGCTGGGGATGTTGGGGATGAGGTGTGTGCATGCACCCTGCATTTTCACAAGTACTCTGTAAGTCACGTTCTTGGTCCTGTATAGAGGTAGTTGCTGTAGTAGGGCTGGCTGGTGTTGTGGACGGTAACCAGGCAGAACACCACCTTGCCAACATACATCACCATAGACATACCTGAAGGAAATTACAAATCCCGCTAACACCACACCGACAGAGTGGTAGGAGGACTTCCCATCATCCATATTAATAATCCCAGACTCACAACCAACAACGACGACACCCTCCACATCGCATAAAACATGCTTTTACTGATCCACACAAACAACACCCTCTGAGGAACACTCGTCTAAAGAACACCTGGAGTCCCAACACTATTCACCAACTCCATCGCTCACCTCATAAGCATGCAAGCCCTCACATACACGGACTACATCCTCCTTGTGGAAATTTACTGTCATCGTAATGACAACTATGACGTAAACTCCACCGCCCTGATGGACAACCCTGCCAAGCTTGGATTGCAACAACAAGTGACAACCCACACCCACAACGCTAGACACACACAGGACCCCATCTTAGCTGAAACTCGACACATCTAATCCAACAACAACACCTCACAACACTGGAAAAACCACAGAAGCCTACATTTCACCTTCAGGAAAGCAAACACAATCCCCCTGCACACAGACCATGCCACGCAGCTGCAGGTGCAAGCTCAACAAGGACTAAGTGACAGCCACCCTTACCCTGGGCCCACAAGCCAACACCACCAACCCCCACACAGCTGCCATCTTCCTCAAACAGTGGGTCACCGACTGCGCATACACCTTCATCCCAATCAAGTCCTCCGCCACCAAACAAAACTACCAAACTCCGGAGCCTGCTGCAACACACCTGTAACACATCGGCACGTATGATCCTCATTTACCACAACTCGGCCACATCACACAACACCCCAGAGGCCTGCACAGACTCCCTGACAACAACCAAATCAGCTTCTAAATCCACATCCACGCACACAAATCTCTACACCACGCAGGACCACCATACCACTACCACTCACTCACCTTCTACACACCCACCCGCAGCCTCTGCTCTACCAACCATGCTCTTGCCACTGTCCCTCACATCCCGAATAACACGGACAGTGACAGATCAATCTCCTACCTCGACTCCAAGACCTGGTACACCCTCCCTAAAAGTCAACTACAGAACCAGGACCTGCTGCCCTTAACAACAATTGTCCAGGACAGTGTCTTTAGATCAGTACCGGCACCCCCAGCGCATTGAGACCGTCATGGGTAGGTAGTGCATCAAACTAACCAATCTACTGATTGTAGATGGCTGAGGCAAAATCTGTATGTAGTGTGGGCGAGCTGGAGATGATAATTACAATTATGCTGGTCAGGATGCTGATGTGAAACAGGCTGTGCAGATGTTTGACAATGCAGAGTGTGTCCATGGTGTTGGATGTGACTCAGAGGGTGTAGGGCATTAAGTCTGACCAATCAATCAATCAATCAATCAATCATGCCATTTGTATAGCGCACTACTCACCCGGGAGGGTCTCAAGGCGCTTGGGGGGAGGGGTATGCTACTGCTCGAACAGCCAGGTCTTGAGTTGTTTCCTGAAGGCGAGATGGTCCTGGGTCAGCCGAAGATGGATGGGGAGGGAGTTCCAAGTCTTGGCAGCCAGGTAAGAGAAGGATCTTCCTCCGGCGGTGGCTCTTCGGATGCGTGGTACGGCTGCGAGGGCGAGGCTGGTGGACCGTAGCTGGCGGGTGGGCGTGTAGAAGGTCAGGCGGTCGTTGAGGTACTTGGAGCCCAGGTCGTGGAGAGACTTGTGTGCGTGGGTGAGGAGCCGGAACGTGATCCTCTTGTCGACGGGGAGCCAGTGCAGGTTCCTCAGGTGGCTGGAGATGTGGCTGCGTCGGGGGACATCCAGGATGAGTCGGGCGGAGGCGTTCTGGATGCGCTGGAGTCTTTTCTGTAGCTTGGCTGTGGTTCCGGCGTAGAGGGCGTTTCCGTAGTCCAGTCGGCTGGTGACGAGTGACTGGGTGACAGTCTTCCTGGTCTCGGTCGGGATTCAGCGGAAGATCTTGTGAAGCATACGCAGGGTGTTGAAGCACGATGAGGAGACGGCGTTGATTTGTCTGGTCATCGAGAGGGAGGGGTCCAGGATGAAGCCCAGGTTGCGTGCGTGGTCGGTTGGCTTGGGTGCGGTGCCCAGGGCTGGGGGCCACCAGGAGTTGTCCCAGGCGGAGGGCGAAGATCCCATGATGAGGACTTCCGTCTTGTCCGAGTTCAGTTTCAGGCGGCTGTCCTTCATCCACTCGGCGACGTCTTTCATCCCTACGTGTAGGCAGGTTCTGGCGGTGTCGGGGTCTCTGGTGAGGGAGAGGATCAGCTGGGTGTCGTCGGTGTAAGAGATGATGTTGAGGTTGTGCTGGCGTGCGATGGCTGCGAGAGGTTTCATGTAGATGTTGAAGAGGGTGGGGCTGAGTGAAGATCCTTGCGGGACGCCGCAGATGACTTCGGTGGCCTCGGAGCGAAACGGGGGGAGGCGGACTCTTTGTGTTCTTCCGGCGAGGAACGAGATGATCCACTCCAGTGCCTTCTCTTAGATACCGATGTTGCTGAGGCGCTGGACTAGGGTGCGGTGGCAGACCGTGTTGAATGCAGCGGAGAGGTCCAGGAGGATGAGGGCCACTGTTTCCCCCTTGTCGAGCAGGGTCCGGATGTCGTCAGTGGCTGCGATGAGGGCGTTCTCGGTGCTGTGGTTGGCTCTGAAGCCGGACTGCGAGGGGTCAAGGGATCCGTTCGTCTCGAGGAAGGCGGTCAGCTGTCTGTTGACGATCTTCTCGATTACTTTAGCAGGAAAAGGGAGGAGCGAGATGGGGCGGAAGTTTTTGAGATCGGTGGGGTCCGCTGTAGGTTTCTTCAGGAGGGCGCTGATCTCGGCGTGCTTCCAGCTCTCCGGGAAGGTGGCGGTGTTGAAGGAGGCGTTGATGATGTTCCGGAGTTGGGGTGCAATGGTGGAGTCGGCCTTGTTGAAGACGTGGTGTGGGAAGGGGTCGGTCGGTGATCCGGAGTGGATGGTGTTCATCGTGCGGGCTGTGTCTTCGGTGGTCACCGTGGTCCAGGTGCGAAGGGTGGCGGTGGGGGGCGTTGGTTCGACGGTTGGGTGTGTGGGTGGGGCGCCGAAGCTGTTGTGGATGTCGGCGATCTTGCGCTGGAAGAACGAGGCGAGGGAGTCGCAGAGGTCTTGTGACGGAGTGATGTCGTTGGTGCCGGTGCTGGGGTTGGAGAACTCCTTGACGATAGTGAAGAGAACTTTGCTTTCGTGGGCGTTGTTGTCCAGTCGTTTCTTCAGGGATTTCTTCTTGGTGGTGCAGATGAGCTGGTGGTGCTTGCGAGTAGCGTGTTTGAGGGCGGTCATGTTGTTGGTGGTCCGGTCGAGGAGCCAGGCTTTCTCGAGGGTGCGGCAGGTCTTCTTGGAGTCCTTGAGGTCGTCGGTGAACCAGGATGCCTTCTTGCTTCTGGGTCTGCTGGGAGGGTTCTTTAGTGGCGCGAGGTCGTCGGCGCAGGCGGTCAGCCACTGTGTGAAGTTGCGGGCTGCTTCATTGGGGTCCGTTGTGTTGGCGGGTGGGCTCTGGCTGAGGGAGGTGGTGAGCTGGTCTGCGGTGATCTTGCTCCAATTCCTGTGAGGTACCTGTTGCGGGTGGTGGTGGGTCGTGGATCTTTTGAAGCTGAAGTGGACGCAGCTGTGGTCGGTCCAGTGGAGTCCGGTGGCGTGGCTGAAGGTGATGTACTTGCTGGAAGAGAAGACGGGATCAAGCGTGTGGCCGGCGTAGTGGGTGGGGGTGTTGACCAGTTGCTTGAGTCCGAGGTTGGCGAGGTTTTCCAGCAGGGCGGTGGTGTTGCGGTCCTTGTTGTTCTCCAGGTGGAAGTTGAGGTCCCCGAGGAGGATGTAGTCGGTGGAGGGGAGGGCGTGCGGGCTGATGAAGTCTGTGATGTCTTCGCTGAATTGTGTGCGTGGTCCCAGGGGTCTGTAGACGAGGGTGCCTCTGAGGGTCGTCTTAGGGTCGGTGTGAATCTGGAAGTGGAGATGTTCGGCTGCGGCGAAGGAGTCGTTGGCGTCGGTCGTGATGCGGATGGTGTTCCTGTGGACGATGGCGATGCCACCTCCGGTCTGGTTGATGCGGTCCCTCCTGATGATCTTGTACTCGTCCGGGATGGCGATGGCGATGTCGGGTGCAGAGGAGGCGTTCATCCAGGTTTCCGTGAGGAAGGCGACGTCCGGTGATGTAGCGTCGAGGAGGTTCCAGAGTTCCACGGCGTGTTTGTGGACGGAGCGGGTGTTGATCAGGATGCACTTGAGGTGGTTGCTGCTGGTGTTTGTCTTGGCGGGTGCGGGGCAGGTTCAGAGGCAGGTGAACTTGCAGGTGCAGCAGGTGAAGGGTCCGTGGGTGCGTCTCGGGGTGGCTCGGCAGCAGGCGTGGGTCTGGCCGGCATTGAGTGCGTTGAGAGTGGCGGCGTCGTAGGTCAGTCGGGTCGTCTTGCCTCGGCGGGGAGGGCCAGGAGTCCTGGCGCTGGGCGCGGGCCAGGCGCGGACGGGCACAGACGGGCTTACCTTTGGCGCACCTTCGGTGCTCAATCGGTGCTCCCGCTGCGCGCGTCCGCTGCGCGGTCGCTCTGGGGGCGTCATAAGTAAGGAGCCGGGAGGGAGGAGCAGCTGGGTGGCGGGAGCGGGGCGGCGAATGGAATCACAGGGGCGCGGGGCCGCAGGGAGGCAGCGGCGGGAAATTCCAAGAAGCAGCGGGAAATTCCCAGGAGCAGCGGGAAATTCCCAGGAGCAGCGGGAAATTCCCAGGAGCAGCGGGCAGCGAGCGAAGGAATCTGCAGGCAGGAGGCGGCAAAGGCAGGCAGGAGCGGCAGCAGTGAGTGGGGCGACCAAGCCCTGTGGAGGGCTGAGCGGTCACCAATCATAATCCTGGATAGGGTGTGTGATCCCTGTGGGGTTTAGAAAAAGCATCTGTGATCTCCCGGCATGAGTGGCGCTATCAGGTTGCGTACAACCACGTTACAGCATTTTAGTCGTTGTGTGGTGGTGTTGTGCCAACGAGGTAATACACCACAATGTGGTGCTACTGGAAGTAGTGTGTGTGCAGTACGAGGGACATGACCTGGTTGTACGGACACGCACTGTTAAGTGTGTCTGCGTTGAGTTGTCAGTATGAGTTGCACACACAGCCTGAGAGCCTGTCATGGGTGTGTTTGTGTTAGGGTGTGACCAGGTTGATGATTGTCTGCTGTTCACTGTGTGGAGGTTGGCTTGGGCATGAGTCTTTTGTGTCACATGTGTCATTCAATCAAAATAAGCCCAAGTGGATACAAAGGCAAAATGCAGAGCCCCATTCAGACACTGTTCAACCACAAAAAGGCCAAACCCAACTCTCAAGAAATCCCTAACAAGCAATGTCAGAGTTACATGGCCAAGCAAAAATACTGCCTCAGAGGTCTACCTTTACACTAATCCTTAGGCTCATGTTTTGTTTTACGTTTACACAAAATTGACACCAAGGTCTGAAACCACTCACTAACGTTAAAATGAAGAGAGATAAGAGAGAGTGCCTCACGGTAGCAACACCCGAGGGGGTTCCTGACAGACAATTGCCAGTTTACCCACTTCTCATCATTGGCCACTCTGTCTTTGTCTGAGCAAGGTACAAAGAGCCAAATACAAACATTGATTCACTAACTAATGATAATAGTGTGATAACATAATCAACCACTATGTCCCCTCATGTTAATTATGGTTAATATCATGTGTGTCTGCACCTGGTACCCCTATGAGAGCCAAGGACAATCGACCACCACTATTGAGAAGGGGGCTGGACTTGCTAGCTACACAACTTCCTACAGATGTGGTCACATGTGTCATGAAATGAGCTGAGTGGCTAGCAGTGTGCATGTTGCAGGTGCTGAGGGATGGGCCTTTGTCATGGCGGTTGTGCAACAGTGGCACAGACAAGATGCGGCATGCTCCAATGATGGCTTGATGGATGAGTATCTCATAGGTGTGTGTGGCTTGATTGGGGCATGCGGTGCAGCGTTCTGGCTGTCGATGCTGCAGCCAGGAGGAGTGAACACATGAGAGCAGAAGGGACATTTGAACATGCCAACCAGCCACACAACCCAAGGCTTCCTGCTAGGCAAAAATTGAATATTGTATGTGAGCCAGGAGTGGCTGGTTACCCATGGGTCAGTCCCAGCAAATGTGTGAACATTGAATACACATCACGGCCACAGGACCAGGCACAACAATGCCAATCAGGGCACACGACACACTGCGTCAGCATCAGTAGCCTGCACGTTGTGTGTATCAAACAACAGAACACATACGCAACCATGTTCATCATGCACAATATGGTCCATCAGCCATTAAGAACAGCATGCTTGTTGTGAGTGTACACATACCCACATATGATCACTCACTGTAGAGATTGACATATTCAATGCATGCAGTCTGGAAAGATACTGGCGGTGACAGCAATGAGGCACAATGTACATTTTGAAACACAGTTCCTACACATTAGTTTGAACTTACTTGCAAGGACATGCTGCATCTGCCTAATTACATGTCCAGTGGCATTACTCAGACGACTATAATACACATGCAATGATGTTACCTGTAATGCTGTTGATACACTCTCCACACAACTGCCAGGGACTGTCCGTACCTGTGACCATCAGAGTAGTGTGATGCTGGAAGGTTTCTATCTCCCAATATCCCCTTGGTCTGACTACTAATGACAGACACATTAGGGCGATCAGGCGAGGGAAGGTGAGGATGGGAACTTCAGGGAGGGAGATCTGAAAAAGAGCAAAACATGCATGAGGGTTCCATACTTTCAGTTACAGAATCTCAGAGTATCTTGGCATCTACACTGTACCTCTCACACCTGTGTAGTGCAAACACTGCCACTGTGTCTTATTAGTGATCACAGATCTTGCAATGGCCCAAGATCAGATCCCTCTACAGGGACACATGAGAGTTGGTAGGGGTTCTCACCATAATGGAGCATGTATGACGCTCACTAGGCTGCTACAATGGAATTAGATCCATGCAGTCATGAACGACGTCCCAGTGTAAGATTGATGCACACAATCTCGGTAATTGTAACGTATATCAGTGCAAATTACACAAAGCCAACTATACGTACTCAGCCCTGTGAATAAGTGAGGGTCATGACAGGAAAGTTGACATCACCCGCATGAGCCGTAAGCAGCTCCTCAAATTAGAACGGAAATACACAAAACATCATTAATGCCCATAGGGCCCACTCATTACCTCTTGCAACTGTGCCTTACTATGCTAGACAGGAAAAGCATGTGTAAACAAACTCAACTGTGAGTACATAGGCAGAATGCTAGTAGGTACAACCCTACCGTGACCAGGATATGCTGCATGGCAGAAGAGATTCCAGACATTTACCTCAAAGGACTGTTCCCATGTACGTGTGAACATTAGGCCCAGGCCAACGTTGTGATGTAATCTGCGCAACATACCTGGCATCATAAGAAAGGAAAGTTAACTTCAACTTACTGAGAAGGCTAGCGATGCAGTGTTGTCCACCGGAACTAAGGTAAGGATCTGACAGTAGCATGACATACTGCCACAAGGGGCAATGCATCCATGCTAACAGACTCACAAGAGAATTGACAGAAAATGTGGAACATACACTGGCCCACACCGGCATTACATGGTTCACAGGAAAACAAACTGTACTGGCCCACAAGGTTGAGTGGATGATTTGGACACATCCTGCTGCACACAGTGAGGCAGCAATTCTCCACAGTGCCTGTGTTTGTGATGTCACACACAATGGCAAGCCGTGGCATCTGCAATGTGTCAGGGTCAATGTAAACACACAAGGATGCATTCACCAAATTATGAACTCTACTACAGATGACTGTCAGGTTAGGTGACTGTCATGTCATGGGAGTGGCGCTACATGAAATTTGATACATGGCAACGTGACATCTATGTATGGGCCTACAACATGCGCAGGAACAGTTGCTACCCAAAAAAAAAACCATTACACCAATGAAATGCCGGTTTGGAATCCTTACCCAAAATGAGACTTCTTCGTTGTCTGTGCAGGGTACGCTGATTCAGCCACGGTTGCTATCATCAAGAGGGATTGCAGGAGGACCAAGATGACACAAACGGACAACCGGCCGGGCAACCTGGAAAGGACAGGCCCACAAGCGGTCACATACTGTATAGATTCATTTAGACATGGTCACGTACAATACACTGACAACATAGAACACTTGTACATTTGAACTATAATCTTTGTGCTTATGTGTGTGGCATTACATCTTCACTTGTGTGACACAGCACCACCAACCACAAAGTGATATTGTGTACAGTCTGCTGGACACACATTATGCTACAAATGTCAGTCTACGGTGGAAGATTGCACACTATCATACAGGTACTCACTGTTATGCGAAGAAGTTGCGCATGAGTTGACTCCGGATATCCCGGTCCTCCTCCTCATCGCTAGCATCCTGGCCAAGGCCTTCGTCCTCAACGGGCGGATGGTCCTCTTCATCAGGATCCAAGATGAGTGGCACCTCCCCCTCCACTGCCATGGTGTGCAGCATGCAGCACACAGTGAAGATGTCACACACCTTAAGCGGGGAGTATGGTAGTGATCCGCCTGTCTTGTCAAGACACCTGAATCGTCCCTTCAGGAGTCCAAACGTACGCTCTATCACACGCCGTGTCTGGCCATGTGCATTATTGTAACGCTGGTCTGCGGCAGTTCGGGGGTTGCGTATTGGAGTCATGAGCCACGACATGTTTGGGTATCCGGCATCTCCAACAACAAAACATCATGTCAATGACTGCGCAATGAGTAGCCATGAGAGAGATGCTTGACATAGAGACATACATGAGTAACAGTGTATACCCACCAACTAGACATGCCCGATGGTTGCGCAGCTCCAGCATCATCTGTGGTACCCTGCTCCGCCTCATGATGAATGCATCGTGGCATGATCCTGGAAAACGTGCACAAACATGGGAAATCATCATGTTAGCAAGACACACCACCAGGGCATTTATGGAGTGGTAATGTTTCCGGTTGCGGAAGGCCTGCTCCTGAGCCTGTGGTGGTACAAAAGGGGGTGGTGATGGATGGAGCATCTGAATCAATCAAACACTCACACCCAGTCAAAAGATCTGGGTTGAATCCATCACCGTTCTTTAGCCCACTCTGCCACCCCAGTTCAGACATGGCTATATGCAAATCAGTCTGACCCTGTGCCTCATGGGAACAGTCCAGCCCGAACTGCCAAGCCATGTCTTCGCTGGACCGGAAACAAGCTTCTGAGGGCCGGTTTCTGGCATTCCAGCCGTCTTCAGCCCGGCTTGCTTGAATCCAGTGGCAAAGTGAGCAAGGGACTCACGTCTGAGCATACCCTGCCACACTTATGGCGGCCAAAAGCGGCACAAAAGGGGGTGGTGATGGACGGAGCATCTGAATCAAACACTCACACCCAGTCAAAAGATCTGGGTTGAATCCATCACCGTTCTTTAGCCCACTCTGCCACCCCAGTTCAGACATGGCTATATGCAAATCAGTCTGACCCTGTGACTCATGGGAACAGTCCAGCCCGAACTGCCAAGCCATGTCTTCGCTGGACTGGAAACAAGCATCTGAGGGCCGGTTTCTGGCATTCCAGCCGTCTTCAGCCCGGCTTGCTTGAATCCAGTGGCAAAGTGAGCAAGGGACTCACGTCTGAGCATACCCTGCCACACTTATGGCGGCCAAAAGCGGCACAAAAGGGGGTGGTGATGGACGGAGCATCTGAATCAATCAAACACTCACACCCAGTCAAAAGATCTGGGTTGAATCCATCACCGTTCTTTAGCCCACTCTGCCACCCCAGTTCAGACATGGCTATATGCAAATCAGTCTGACCCTGTGCCTCATGGGAACAGTCCAGCCCGAACTGCCAAGCCATGTCTTCGCTGGACCGGAAACAAGCTTCTGAGGGCCGGTTTCTGGCATTCCAGCCGTCTTCAGCCCGGCTTGCTTGAATCCAGTGGCAAAGTGAGCAAGGGACTCACGTCTGAGCATAACCTGCCACACTTATGGCGGCCAAAAGCGGCACAAAAGGGGGTGGTGATGGACGGAGCATCTGAATCAATCAAACACTTACACCCAGTCAAAAGATCTGGGTTGAATCCATCACCGTTCTTTAGCCCACTCTGCCACCCCAGTTCAGACATGGCTATATGCAAATCAGTCTGACCCTGTGCCTCATGGGAACAGTCCAGCCCGAACTGCCAAGCCATGTCTTCGCTGGACCGGAAACAAGCTTCTGAGGGCCGGTTTCTGGCATTCCAGCCGTCTTCAGCCCGGCTTGCTTGAATCCAGTTGCAAAGTGAGCAAGGGACTCACGTCTGAGCATACCCTGCCACACTTATGCTAGCCAAAAGCGGTACAAAAGGGGGTGGTGATGGATGAAGCATCTGAATCAATCAAACACTCACACCCAGTCAAAAGATCTGGGTTGAATCCATCACCGTTCTTTAGCCCACTCTGCCACCACAGTTCAGACATGGCTATATGCAAATCAGTCTGACCCTGTGCCTCATGGGAACAGTCCAGCCCGAACTGCCAAGCCATGTCTTCGCTGGACCGGAAACAAGCTTCTGAGGGCCGGTTTCTGGCATTCCAGCCGTCTTCAGCCCGGCTTGCTTGAATCCAGTGGCAAAGTGAGCAAGGGACTCACGTCTGAGCATACCCTGCCACACTTATGGCGGCCAAAAGCGGCACAAAAGGGGGTGGTGATGGACGGAGCATCTGAATCAATCAAACACTCACACCCAGTCAAAAGATCTGGGTTGAATCCATCACCGTTCTTTAGCCCACTCTGCCACCCCAGTTCAGACATGGCTATATGCAAATCAGTCTGACCCTGTGCCTCATGGGAACAGTCCAGCCCGAACTGCCAAGCCATGTCTTCGCTGGACCGGAAACAAGCTTCTGAGGGCCGGTTTCTGGCATTCCAGCCGTCTTCAGCCCGGCTTGCTTGAATCCAGTGGCAAAGTGAGCAAGGGACTCACGTCTGAGCATACCCTGCCACACTTATGGCGGCCAAAAGCGGCACAAAAGGGGGTGGTGATGGACGGAGCATCTGAATCAATCAAACACTCACACCCAGTCAAAAGATCTGGGTTGCATCCATCACCGTTCTTTAGCCCACTCTGCCACCCCAGTTCAGACATGGCTATATGCAAATCAGTCTGACCCTGTGCTTCATAGGAACAGTCCAGCCCGAACTGCCAAGCCATGTCTTCGCTGGACCGGAAACAAGCTTCTGAGGGCCGGTTTCTGGCATTCCAGCCGTCTTCAGCCCGGCTTGCTTGAATCCAGTGGCAAAGTGAGCAAGGGACTCACGTCTGAGCATACCCTGCCACACTTATGGTGGCCAAAAGCGGCACAAAAGGGGGTGGTGATGGACGGAGCATCTGAATAAATCAAACACTCACACCCAGTCAAAAGATCTGGGTTGAATCTATCTTCGTTCTTTAGCCCACTCTGCCACCCCAGTTCAGACATGGCTATATGCAAATCAGTCTGACCCTGTGCCTCATGGGAACAGTCCAGCCCGAACTGCCAAGCCATGTCTTCCCTGGACCGGAAACAAGCTTCCGAGGACCGGTTTCTGGCATTCCAGCCGTCTTCAGCCCGGCTTGCTTGAATCCAGTTGCAAAGTGAGCAAGGGACTCACGTCTGAGCATACCCTGCCACACTTATGGTGGTACAAAAGGGGGTGGTGATGGATGAAGCATCTGAATCAATCAAACACTCACACCCAGTCAAAAGATCTGGGTTGAATCCATCACCGTTCTTTAGCCCACTCTGCCACCACAGTTCAGACATGGCTGTACGCAAATCAGTCTGACCCTGTGCCTCATGGGAACAGTCCAGCCCGAACTGCCAAGCCATGTCTTCCCTGGACCGGAAACAAGCTTCCGAGGACCGGTTTCTGGCATTCCAGCCGTCTTCAGCCCGGCTTGCTTGAATCCAGTGGCAAAGTGAGCAAGGGATTCACGTCTGAGCATACCCTGCCTCACTTATGGTGGCCAAAAGCGGTACAAAAGGGGGTGGTGATTGATGGAGCATCTGAATCAGTCAAACACTCACACCCAGTCAAAAGATCTGGGTTGAATCCATCACCGTTCAATAGCCCACTCTGCCACCCCAGTTCAGACATAGCTATATGCAAATCAGTCTGACCCTGTGCCTCATGGGAACAGTCCAGCCCGAACTGCCAAGCCATGTCTTCCCTGGACCGTACAACAAGCTTCCGAGGACGCTCTATCACACGCCGTGTCTGGCCATGTGCATTATTGTAACGCTGGTCTGCGGCAGTTTGGGGGTTGCGTAGTGGAGTCATGAGCCACGGCATGTTTGGGTATCCGGCATCTCCTACAACAATACATCATGTCAATGACTGCGCAATGAGTAGCCATGAGAGAGATGCTTGACATAGAGACATACATGAGTAACAGTGTATACCCACCAACTAGACATGCCCGATGGTTGCGCAGCTGCAGCATCATCTGTGGTACCCTGCTCCGCCTCATGATGAATGCATTGTGGCATGATCCTGGAAAACGTGCACAAACATGGGAAATCATCATGTTAGCAAGACACACCACCAGGGCATTTATGGAGTGGTAATGTTTCCGGTTGCGGAAGGCCTGCTCCTGAGCCTGTGGTGGCACCAGTCCAACATGTGTCCCATCAATGGACCCAATTACATGTGGCATGCGTCCCAGGGCATAGAATGCACCCTTGACATTGTTCAACTCTTGTGGAGTGGGGAACTTGATGAAATGTTCAATGTGCAGCAACATAGCCGCTAAGATATCACGGAGGACCCGACTAAACATAGTCTGGGACATCCCCCCCACATCACCTATGGTGAATTGGAACGTACCTGTGGCAAAGAAATGTAGGGCTGCCATCACCTTTACCTTGGGTGTCAGCGCAGTTGGATACCTGTGCCACGGTTGTAGGTGTGGTTCCAGTCTGTCAGTCAAATCCTTTATCATTTTCTGTGGAAATCTGTAGCCCGGATGCAATCCCGTTCCCTCATGGCATCCAAGTCAGGCAATGGCTTTGGCAGAGGGGGTGCCCTGCACGACATGTGTGGAGAGAAAAGTGTACCACTATCAGGCAAGACATTTTACAATGTACATATCACAATCAACAGTGATTACACACATGAAATCACATATGAACATGCGATGGGCTATACCTCATGGACAGTTAAGCAAGCTACTTGTCTCTCTTGACAAATAACTGATTGCCCTGTCGTCTGTGAAATGTACATGACATGCACACAAAAGATAATCTGGCCATGTCAGAGTTGGCAGAGCAATGTATAGCGTCAGTGACACACGTCACATGACCTACATGAGAAGGTGGTCGACACATCCAGACAGCTGACTGCACGGAACACACACACGTCACATGTGCTCCATATATTGTTTTTCAGTTATATTGTGCATGGGTTTAGCATTTTACAATACTAGACCTCAGACATCCTCTGAATGCAGATGTGTATGTCTGTGGCCAAATGCTGTATGTTGCGATCACACACATGAGCTGTAGAAATGCCCCTGTGGCATGGTGTGCGTACATGTGTGACACTTGCTATCACGACACAGACCCATCATAGATGCACCTATAGAGGCTGACGTATACCCATTACAAACAGCATGTACAATGGATTACATGGCACACACATTACACTGTCACACAGGGTCATGCATATCCCAAATTGGTACTGTGAGACAGTGCCCCTGTCCCTGGCATCATGTGACAGATATCCGTAATGAAGAGTGTTCCATCACAGTGTTAATGTGAATGACTACATGTCCATTATGTTACTCATGTGGCAAGTGTGAAGGTAATGTAAACCACATAGTGGCCCGTCACATATGTCATGTCTCCACAGCCCATCAGTCATCATTTATGCCACTAGTTCACATGCCCTCTGCTATTACAGTGTGTGCCACACCGGGGTCGTGCTAATGTAGGTCAGCCATGTAACTACATACATGGACATCCTCATGATGAACTCACACCCACATCCCTGCCAAGTGTTTTCCTGTTGTCACTATAGTAATGGTGACATGCGTGTGCCTGTGGAATGCACTGTACACATGCATTGACTGGAGCATGTGATACGCACACTAGCCCACTGGTGCGTGCGGGTGCACGGGTCGTCTCACCAATGCATTGTGTCTATACGCGTGTGCAGCGTACCCCACTGGTGCGTGCGGGTGTACGGGTCGTCCCACCAATGCATTGTGCCTATACGCGATACACGTCAGGAGCGTACCCCAATGGTGCGTGCGGGTGTACGGGTCGTCTCACCAATGAATTGTGTCTATACGCACGTGCAGCGTACCCCACTGGTGCGTGCGCGTGTATGGGTCGTCCCACCAATGCATTGTGCCTATACGCGATACACGTGAGGAGCGTACCCCAATGGTGCGTGCGGGTGTACGGGTCGTCTCACCAATGAATTGTGTCTATACGCGTGTGCAGCGTACCCCACTGGTGCGTGCGGGTGTACGGGTCGTCCCACCAATGCATTGTGCCTATACGCGATACACATCAGGAGCATACCCCAATGGTGCGTGTGGGTGTACGGGTCGTCTCACCAATGCATTGTGTCTATACGCGTGTGCAGCGTACCCCACTGGTGCGTGCGGGTGTACGGGTCGTCTCACCAATGCATTGTGTCTATACGCGTGTGCAGCGTACCCCACTGGTGCGTGCGGGTGTACGGGTCGTCTCACCAATGCATTGTGTCTATACGCGTGTGCAGCGTACCCCACTGGTGCGTGCGGGTGTACGGATCGTCTCACCAATGCATTGTGCCTATACGCGATACACGTCAGGAGCGTACCCCACTGGTGCATGCGGGTGTACGTTTCATATCACTGTCAAAACATGGCGTATGCAACGATTCACGCACCGTACTTGTGTGTGGATGCCTGAAAATACATAGGGAACACCTAGGGGACGAGTTGGATGCACTGAATGCAAGCTGGTTGTCAAGGAAACTGATGTTTGAATGTGCTACAGGTGTCCTGCAAAATTCAGTTGGCCAAAAGTATACAATGTTGCTATGTTTGTTGTGTAGCTGAAAATTCAAACCATGCAAATGTGTGTCAGGGCCTTATGTGTAATGGATTGGATGAAACATAGGATGCACAGTGATGTGCCCTATCACACTGTCTTCCTGAGAATGACAGCCCCTCAGCAGCAGAGATTTAAGGCTGCAAGTGGCTGTGAGAGGACACTTGCCTGCACAATCTTTGAGTGGACAACACTGCTGCTGTCTCTGCATTCCCTGGACCCTGATTTAGCTGGACATGGAGAGGGCTCCTGCATTCAGTGAGGGGGAGAAACAGGCACTGCTAGATGCCCTCCTACCCAACTACAGCAAGCTGTATGGGAAACCAGGGGATCAGGTGAGTGCTTAATGTGTGAGTGTGACTACACCCATTGTGTATTTATGGGACACAGAGAGATGCAATGTACTTCAGAGTGAGTGCCTGGTGTGTACATTAAAATATCTACCATGCAGTGAATGATGTATCTAAATCTTGTGTACAGCTTACCGCCATTGTGCTAATTACATTCACTTGAGAGTGTGTGGTCTGCTTAGAGTTCTTAGGTGTTGTGGGATATGTGCCAGCATGTCACGTGCTGGACACCACCATGAAAAAGCATAGCTTGTTCAGTGTTAGCCATGCTCAGTGAGTGTTTAGAAAGGGCATCATTTGGCTTTCACAGACATGTAGTGCATTGGTGTTTGCTCACAGGCCACATTCACCTGAACAATGATACTAGTCCTGTCTGCATCCTCTGCCCTGTTGTTATCATCAATGTGGGGCAAGTGTGGCTCTTTGGGACATGGAGAAGGTGTACTGATGTACTTTCACTTTTAATTCGTGACAGGTATCTGCCTATGAGAAGGGTGAAATCTGGCAGGACATCGCCAGGGCTGTCAGGAGTGAGGGGGGGGCTCGCAGGAAGCAGAGTAACATCAGGAAGAGGTGGCAGGACATCCGGTGCTGGACCCGCCGCATCGCCAGGGTGCAGCTCAAGCTGGAAACTCCACGCCGGCATGGCGGCAGCCGCCACCTCACCCCCCACATGCTCCGGGTCCTGGAAGTGGTGTTCCCAGACCTACATAGGCAGTTGCAGGAGGGACAGCAGCAAGAAGGGGGTAGGTACATGTCTGTTTGTAGTCATGTGTGTCACATGCTACCTACAGTGCTCCAAGGCATGCTTACACTCCCACAGTTGGAGTGGTGTGGTCAGACAGGCACTTCATGCATTGGCATAAGTATGGCCCAGTTTCAGCAGATGCTTGTTTACATCCCTTGCCCTACTCCACATTTTTGCAGTGCTTTGACTATTGATCTTTTTTAACATGTACTCCTATGGTGCAATGTCCTAGTATGCATATTCCTTTAAACATCATCATGTTGGAGGGGGGGTCTGTGGCAACTGTTGGTACCTTCCATGTGTCACCACATGTGCACTGTCTCTGGCCTTCTTCATATTTTGGCACTGATCTTGAGTCTCAACATGTGTTTCTTGCACGATTCTGCCTCAGTGGCCTTTTTCCATGGTACACTTTCTAATTGTCATGTGTTAGCTACAGGTGCACACTGTACATGTGCAATATTTTGGCCTCGTGCATACTCACACTGGCCAGTGCGTGTGTGCATATCTTCAAATTATGTGGCATGTTCTTTGTAAATAATATTGATGGTGAGCCACACAATGTGAGTTTATCTGTAGCCAGCTGTGATGGCAGTGTGAGGTGATGGAACAATAGTTTCCGGTCCCAGGATGGCATCACATGGCACTTTGGCCTGGACTTTTCCTATGTGGCACAGGGTGATAGCAAAACAAACATGACCAGGTGTGGATTTGGGTGGCAGGGTGGGCTAATGAACTGTGATTCATCATCAGCTATCCTGTTGTCAGGCAGTGGCTCATGATTGTGTCTCTCATACAAGTGTTTGCCTTGCCTGTTACTTGTATCGTACTATAGATTTTGCGTTGTGTCTCTTACAATTGCCCAAGACTAGACTTAGCATTGTGCATAGTTCTGTGCAATGTGACTCATTATGCATGCCATGTTTAGAAAGTTCCCCAAATGATTTGTATGTGGTATGTCTGATGTGTACAGGTGACTGATATGTTTTTCTTCTTCTCCTTGCCAACAGCATCATCATCACAATCTGAAGGAGACACAGGCACGGACCAGGCAGAGGGACCCAGCGACAGTGCTACCTGCTTTGAGGAGTCAGAGGGAGGCAGTGGCACGGAGGGTGAGGAGAGTCAGACAGCCGTCCATCATGTGCATGACACCTCCTACAATGCGGACGGCTCAGAATCAGACTCTCCGGCGGAGGGGGAATATGCAGCGATGCCATCTTCAACATCTTTGGCTGTCCCCTCCTCCTCCATTGCAATCTCCACCCTCCCAGTTGTTAGGGTCCCTAGGGTCCGTGCTAGCCCCCGTGTCTCCTTTGTTTCCGGCACCGGAGCCCCTGCCCCTGTCTCCCCTGCTGCCATCAGTGCTGAGTCTGTGGACCTACTCCGGCAGATTCAAGTAGGTCAGACATCCATGTTGACTGTCCTCCATGAACAAACACGAATAATGACACAGTTGTTGTCGTTCATGGAGGGCATGTCATCTGCCACGTCTGATCTACGTCGGAGTGTGACTACCATAGAGTCATCACTGACGGCAGCAATGTCCACCCAGCAGCATCTCCCCCCACCCTCATTCAGACCCATCCACCTCCACCTCTCCCATACCTACCCAACATACACGCAGACGCTACAGATCAGGCACAACAACAGACACACCCAGCACACACACACACCAGAAGAAGCGCAAATCTCCACGCACCCAATCTCAAGGGGATGTAGGCACACCCACAGGGAGAGGGGACACACGTCACACACGCATCCACAAACCCACGAGAACAGACTCACAGCACTCTACCTCCGCCCCCAATGTGTCCCCGGGTTCAGGTGGTAGTTTGTGTGAACTGGCTGCAGTGTGCAGCGAAGTCTATGAAGCCACATTCGGCGACGCACAGGCCAGTGTGGAGGGATCCACACCACCTGCACCCACTACACCTGTCCTTCCCTCTCCTGTCCCTGCGGTGCCAGTGGATTCCACAGATGATGCCCCCACTGCTTCCAAAGACAATTGAACTGTATGTGCAGGCAAGTGTGGGTGTGACAACATCCAGGATGCCACAACCTTGTTTGGACTTTATTTGGACTGGCAATTGGCCTACTATGAAAATGGGTTTCAATTTATTTTTTCTCTTTGGATGCGGCTGAATAAAGCTTTTTATTTTTGGTTAATGACTTTTGGTTTCTGATAATGGCTTTGACTGCTGTGTGCCTGGGAGCTGGTGTGATGTTCACATTTGTGTATTGTTACATGGGTCTATTTCCTGATGGTAATAAGGTCAAACATGGTATGTTTCTACTTACACTGCTGGGCACTGCTGGGGGTCTTAGCCACACACACCCTCTATTGCTGGGCACTGCTGGGGGTCTTAGCCACACACACCCTCTAATGCTGGGCACTGCTGGGGGTCTTAGCCACACAAACTGTAATGCTGGGCACTGCTGGGGGTCTTAGCCACACAAACCCTCTAATGCTGGGCACTGCTGGGGGTCTTAGCCACACACACCCTCTAATGCTGGGCACTGCTGGGGGTCTTAGCCACACAAATTGTAATGATGGGCACTGCTGGGGGTCTAAGCCACACACACCCTCTAATGCTGGGCACTGCTGGGGGTCTTAGCCACACACACCCTCTAATGCTGGGCACTTCTGGGGGTCTTAGCCACACACACCCTCTAATGCTGGGCACTGCTGGGGGTCTTAGCCACACAAACTGTAATGCTGGGCACTGCTGGGCACTGCTGGGGGTCTTAGCCACACACACCCTATAATGCTGGGCACTGCTGGGGGTCTTAGCCACACAAACTGTAATGCTGGGCACTGCTGGCCACTGCTGGGGGTCTTAGCCACACACACCCTCTAATGCTGGGCACTTCTGGGGGTCTTAGCCACACACACCCTCTAATGCTGGGCACTGCTGGGGGTCTTAGCCACACAAACCGTAATGCTGGGCACTTCTGGGGGCCTTAGCCACACAGACCCTCTAATGCTGGGCACCTCTGGGGGTCTTAGACACACACATCCTCTAATGCTGGGCACTGCTGGGGGTCTTAGCCACACAAACTGTAATGCTGGGCACTGCTGGGGGTCTTAGCCACACACACCCTCTAATGCTGGGCACTTCTGGGGGTCTTAGCCACACACATCCTCTAATGCTGGGCACTGCTGGGGGTCTTAGCCCCACAAACTGTAATGCTGGGCACTGCTGGGCTCTTCTGGGGGTCTTAGCCACACACACCCTCTAATGCTGGGCACTGCTGGGGGTCTTAGCCACACAAACTGTAATGCTGGGCACTGCTGGCCACTGCTGGGGGTCTTAGCCACACACACCCTCTAATGCTGGGCACTGCTGGGGGTCTTAGCCACACACACCCTCTAATGCTGGGCACTTCTGGGGTCTTAGCCACACACATCCTCTAATGCTGGGCACTGCTGGGGGTCTTAGCCACACAAACTGTAATGCTGGGCACTGCTAGGGGTCTTAGCCACACAAACTGTAATGCTGGGCACTGCTGGGCACTGCTGGGGGTCTAAGCCACACACACCCTATGCTGGTGGGCACTGCTGGGGGTCTTAGCCACACACACCCTATGCTGGTGGGCACTGCTGGGGGTCTTTACCAACCACACCTCAGATGTCACGCACCGTACCCCGGGCTTTCTGAGGTGTGTGCGGCGCGTATCACTATTGCAATGGTGATATGCGCTAGCGTGTGACGCACCGTACCCCGAGATTAATGACGTGTGTGCGGCACGTATCACAATTGCAATGGTGATATGCGCTAGCGTGTGACGCACTGTACGCCGGGCTTTCTGAGGTGTGTGCGGCGCGTATCACCATTGCAATGGTGATATGCGCTAGCGTGTGACGCACCGTACCCCGAGATAAATGACGTGTGTGCGGCACGTATCACAATTGCAATGGTGATATGCGCTAGCGTATGACGCACCGTACCCCGAGATTAATGACGTGTGTGCGGCACGTATCACAATTGCAATGGTGATATGCGCTAGCGTGTGACGCACCGTATCCCAAGATTAATGACGTGTGTGCGGCGCGTATCACTATTGCAATGGTGATATGCGCTAGCGTGTGACGCACAGTACCCCGAGATTAATGACGTGTGTGCGGCACGTATCACAATTGCAATGGTGATATGCGCTAGCGTGTGACGCACCGTACGCCGGGCTTTCTGAGGTGTGTGCGGCGCGTATCACCATTGCAATGGTGATATGCGCTAGCGTGTGACGCACCGTACCCCGAGATTAATGACGTGTGTGCGGCACGTATCACAATTGCAATGGTGATATGCGCTAGCGTGTGACGCACCATACCCCGAGATTAATGACGTGTGTGCGGCACGTATCACAATTGCAATGGTGATATGCGCTAGCGTGTGACGCACCGTATCCCAAGATTAATGACGTGTGTGCGGCACGTATCACAATTGCAATGGTGATATGCGCTAGCGTGTGACGCACCGTACCCCTGAGATTGATGACGTGTGTGCGGCGCGTATCACAATTGCAATGGTGATATGCGCTAGCGTGTGACGCACCGTACAGGTATATTTCCGTTGTTGCGGTGGGTTGTACTCAGCGTCTGCGCCGTCGTCGGTTTCTATGTACGAGGTCGTAGGCGTACAGGGCTCGGATGACACGGTCGATGGGGTTCATGTCGTGTATGTCGCGTACCGGGGTTCAGTTCGTGGCGGACTCTGGATTTACGGCGTTTTGAAGCTCTCGTAGGAAAAGTGCCGTACGGAGTGTCGTCAACACGGATCGTACTTCCTGGTTCGGAAATGGCTGCCAATTTACGTACGGATGTGGCGTACTGCGTCGGACGGACTGAATCCGTAAGAAGTTTGTATTTGTACGGTGTTTTGTACGAGTCGTACGGAGTGGAGCTTTGGGTTGGGATCGTACTTGCTAGTTCGTACGGGGACGTTGTTTGAGTACGAATCGTACGGGAAAATGCTCCGTACAGCTTATCGGAGCGCTTTTTACCGGATCGGAATCGACCCTATAGTGTTACATGTAGAAAATGCATGCAAATCCACTGAATATGAAGCATGTTTCCCTGAGGTATTCTGAAAGGATTTAGGGCATCTCAGGGACTATGTGCATTGCATAAAATTGAAACCAGGAATGATTCACAAAGTAGGGAAGATGAGAAATGTTCCCTTAACGGTTAGGAAAATGACATAGAAAGAATTGGACAAATTACAGAAGAGTGTAGTGATGCATGAGTTGAGGGCAATGGAATGGGTGTCTCCTGTGGTCATGACTAGAAAGGCAAATGGAGAAGCCAGACTGTGTGTGGAAATGAGAGAACTGAACAAGGCAGTGGTGGCAGATAGCAATCCCTTTCCTAACATCACAGGGCAGTGAGTAAACTTAAAAAGCTATTTAGAGGTGAGAACGAACCATAAACCCTTAAAGGAGGTCTTTTGCAAAAAAAGTGATCGATACCATCCCCACCAGGATTTAGAAGGTGGGCGGTGGCAATTCAAGAATTTGATTCTGTTGTAATATATTTACCTGGCGTTCTGAACATCATTGCTGACTGTTGCCCTAGGTTGTGTTCACATGAACCCAGAGAAGCAGAAGTCACGATTCATGAGGATGAATTTGGTGATGGAATGGTGGTGATCTGTGCAATATCAGGTAGCATCATTCAAGAAGAGGAGCGGAGAAGGGAACAGGTGAATGATGTGTAGTTGCAGGATGTACTTCACAGGTCATAAAATGGTTGGCCTGATGGGGTTAGAGTGTCCAAAGGCATGAAAGGATTTTTGCAGGTGAAGGACGAACTTTCGTTGGAAAATGACCTAATAATGAGGGGGGAGATTAATTCTGCAAGAGAAACTAAGGTGAGGCCTATTGAGAATGCCCATGAGAGCCATCCAGGGATTTCCAAAATGAAGAAGAGTGTCAAAATGAATTATTGATGACTGTGCACGGATTTGCTCATTCACAGAGTGGTACGTGTTTGCATGGAGTGCAGTAAGAGTGCTGAGATCATGAACTGCAGAAAGCAACCTAAGTTGATTAAAGAGCCTATAGCTGGACCTTGGATTGAGATTGCTTTCGACATTGCCGGACCAATCAGAGTCTAAAGCAGAGATAGATATGTTATCACTTGCATGGGCATTGTTTCTTGGTGGCCGGAACTTAAAATTGTCAACACTGTAGAGACGTTTAAAGTGATTTTGTTTCTGGAAGAAGTCTTCAGAAAGAAAGGATTTTCAGGGACTATCATATTTCATAATGGTGGAAAACTGACTTCTAGTATGATGGAGGAGTTTATGAATGAAATGGGCATCTAGCACAGGATCACGTCCTTATATCATCCAGCTGCCAAAGGCATGATTGAATATTTCAACAAGGTAGTTAAGGAGTGTATTCAGCATCCAGTTTTGAATGGTATGAATTGGGTGGATGGACTGAAAAAGAAAGGTCGCATTGTCAGGTTGACTCCTCATTCTTCAACAGGAGTTACACCTTTCCTACTGTTTAGGGAAAGGTCTCCTAATGATTTGGTTGGTCCAGCATGGATAAAGAAAGTGAGGACGTCTAGAAAAAAGTTGATCTCAGAGAGCAAAGAGTTTAGTGACGAATTGAGAGTGGATAAGGAGAAAGAGATTGTGAGAAAGCAGAAAGAGTGTTATGAACAAAGGATGGCTGTAAAGACCACTAAGTTTAAAGTTGGTGATTGGGTGAAGATATAAAACCCAAGGAAAAGTGGGTTGCTGGATACGTTTTCTCAACCTGTTAGGGTTACCAAACTTTTCAGAAATGCGATCAAGACTGAAGATTATTGCATTTAGAATTTAGGTAGAGTTGCTTTGTGGAAGGGTGTGGGGTCAAATGATCATGCTGCTAATTCTGAGAATGGTAAACAAAAATCCTTTTTCCAAGGAGAAGCAATGCTTTCATTCTTTGGATTCTGGTGTTGCTGATGGTTCACGATCAGACAACAGGAAAAGTCTACATGTGAGTATGAGACCTACACATATCTAGGATTTTGTGTGTAGTTATACTTATGTGATATGTATATATCGCCTATGACCCTTTTATGGTCCTTAGAAATGTTATGCATTAGTTGAGTGTCTTTTAATAATGGTGCAAGACCTTAACTATTTTATTGAAGTGATGGGGGAGGTGTGAGGTATGCTGTACTGTGGTATTTGTAGTAGACATGACAGTATTCTAGAACAGTTGAGTAATAAAGACTCCCGGGAGGAATGTTGTATTTCAAACCACCCCCTTTTGCACCACCCCCGTTTTCACCACCCCCTTTTGTACCGTATTTCAAACGTGAGCAGTTACATTCCAGGAGCCGCTGACCAATGGATGGGGTTTATTGTACAAGGCTTACCTTCGAGAATAAAGGAAGGAAATTAACTTGCTCTGTGGATTCTTATACCGTTTCACAAAGATTCATTGAATGCTTGTCTCCTCGCCCCATCCTTATACCTACATCCGACTCCACTGCTAGTCCACAACTCAGTGGGGTGAGTACCTGTATTTATTTTTCTACATTTAAAGCACTGTCTATAAAGTGTTTATATAGGTTGAGAACTGCCCCAGTTAGCAAAACGTGTGACACTTTTTGAGCTATCAGAACCTCAAATGGGGGCCACTTTTATTTTTGTGCCAGTGTCTTATTCTGTCTCAGTCTGACCCTGAGCAATTGGCAGCACCTTTGTATGATCCTAAACTTACCTGCTATATGTGCCCTGCCTGCACCCTCTAAGATCCGGTCAAACCCTGCTCTGGGTGGCCATTTCCCTCCTACCTGCAAAACCTGGCTTCCTGTGTTTGATGCACACTCTCGTCAATTGGCAGTGCCCTCTATGTGACTCTATTGTTCTTGTCTATGTCCCCTAGCTAGCAGTAAACACCAAAACATCTTCGTTCTCTGCCTTGGCTTGCCATCTCCCTGCTTCCTGCAGCTGCTTCCAAGAAACCTGTTTGCTCACAGCACAGGTGACAAATATGCAGAGGTACTTTATGTGAAGTGTATTTATGGGAAAGGCTTAGAAGGGGACAGGATTACTGATGGGCCAGGGGCTGAGCGCCCGGGAGCTTCATCACAGCCACACTTCATTATTCCAGGGAGATCAGAATTATTCCTGGCACACCGAAGATACTCACAGAGCAGAAGCCGCAGAGCACTGCGGCTCTCTGCCTTATATTAATCATTTACTGGGACTCTATGTTAACTGATCTGTATATAACCTTGTGTAGTGCAAAGCAAGGGCACAAAAATCTGCAGAAGGGAGGGGATAAAGGGAGTGGTAGGTGGCTGGAGAGGTGAGACAAGGCTAGAGGTATGAGAGCACAAATGAGAAAGATGGAGGGATGAGGGTGAGGGTTGGCATTGATGGTAAAACCAGCTTTGAAATGCTAATATCAATAATTGGGAGGAGATTAAGAGAAATGGGTATGAACGGAAGGCAGGATCTACTCTCTCTTCACAGTTCAAGTGTTCAGTTCAGACACAACATTGTGTGTATCTTAAGCAACCAGCCAGCCACAGACCCATCCTAAAATTAACAAGTGTTGGAAGGAAATGTCCCCTGCATGTCACTGAAGTCCAGTGGTCAAAGTGGACAGGATCTGAGGGCCTTGGTATGCTCACACATTGTTAGTTTAAGAAAAACGGTTTCCCTACTATTTTTGAAAGCACAGTCGTCCCAGTTTTGTTCATTAGGAGAGTTGAAATGTTTCAGCTGAAGTGCAAGACAGGGAACGTTCTGTGCTATGAAATCAAGGGTGGAACAGACAGCTGAACGAGCCTTCTTGCCAGGGGGCCTGCTTGACAGAAAGAAAGGGAAGAAATGTACACAACTGGTTAATCTGCAAATGTAAAGGATGCTTGGAAGCCAATCTTAACTTTAATTAATTGAATCACTTTAAGGTTCTTGATTACACAGATTTATTCTTTTTGAGTGGTATTGCAAAGGAATTAAAAGCTGAACTGTGAAATGTGTGCGTTTAAAGGGCATTTATAAAAGAGTTGTGCTATGTACTAAAATATCTATATTTTTATATCACACCTTTTTACACATTTTGTATCAGCCATTCTTATACTGCGTGTAATGCAGGTTTAAAATAATGACTAACAGAGTCACAGTGATTTCTGTCATAGACTGGAATCTCGTAACACTAAACATACATTATTCTTGACTTGCACCAACCAGGTTTCAATTCTGTGGCTTTCTGGTTACAGACACAGATCTTAACAGTTCATTAACTAATAGAGGTTTCATAATGTACAATAGTGCATTTCCCACTGATTAACTTAACTTGCATTTATTTTTAATCTAAGCTGTGCCTTATTTTACATGTAGTTACCTGAAGGAGAGAGACCGAATAAAAGTTACTGAATGTTTAGTTAGTGTTTTTAGCCGCGCCTTTCACCCCGTCCAAAACTTGCTTAACCAGTCCCATTTACCACAGCATGACAGTTTCTATACTTTTTACACTGCTGAGACCTTCACTGTCACACAGAATGATACCACAAAACTAGACCCAGGCAAAATGTCCATAACATTTGTATAATATCATGCTATTTTGGTAAATTCATGATAATATTGTTATGTGGAATTTTTGATTGCATCATGATACATCGTTATGTACCGTTCTCTCCAAACATTTAGTGGGAGCCCTCTGAAACAGCAAAAACAACCATAACAGGAGTTGCTGATGTTTGCATCACTTGTTTTTTGCATTTATGTTAGCACAAAATGTGTCCATGAGTCCAAAACAGACATAAAGAACAATTTTTGCACTAAAATATAGAGCAAATGATGGTTTTACATGTTGCATAATTGCACATAAATTTGCATACTATTTTGCAAATCTTACATATTAACTCAAAAGCAGATTACACACATTTTGCACACTCCTACATAGAGCATTGCTCCTGGGTCAGGATGGACACCTTAAGTGCACCCTTCACAGGAATACCCATTGTTTTACCTTTCACCTAAAGGGACCCAATGCCTACTAGTCTCTCTGGTGAAAAGGTTCTGCTAGCTTTACTGAATTGAGTCTGTCACTGCACCTGTGTGAGGCATTGATGGATGGTGCATGAATACTTATTTATTCATTTATGTGGTGAGAGGAGAGTGGAGACTATGTGCTTGCTTAACTAAGTGCATCAAGGAATACATCTTGGAATTATTTTGTGTGAATGGCTACTAAGAATGGAGTTGCTTTGAGATGAGTCTGCCAGAGTGCACTTAGCACCACTCCTTCTATCTGCCTGCATCATTTTCAGAATAAATGTTCCTGACCTTTCTGAATACAATCTAGAACGATAAATGTAAGGATTATCCAACCTTGCGAGAACTTTTATGGAAGATCCCCTGACAAGCCATGATCATATATTGATCATCCAAGCACCATGTAACATCTAAGTGAAGGAATTCCTTAAAACGTGAACATTAAACAGGGCTAATTGCTCAGCATGGGCATTAATAGAGGGCAGTTGTCTGCTAAGTGTGTAAGGAGATTTCATTGACCAGAGAGAGGAACAACACACCATTGTGATGGAGATGACTACTGAGGTCCAGGGCCAATATTTTGATAGCTAGCTCTTGCCCTGTTAGGGATCAAACCTGGATCATGACTCCTGCAAGGAGAGCTAAGGACCACCTCAAGAGTGGCGCACTGCCTACTGAGGAGGAGGGAGTGACTGACGCCTAACCTATAATGGAGATCCTACATTTGGAGTTCATCAACCCAGATGCCTGTGAAAACTGTGCTACATGCAAAAGAGTTAATGGTACTAATTCCTGGTCAAAGTGTTGCCTTGGCTGGATTGAGGGAGTAAGCCTGTTTGCAGCCTGCGGGGGGTCGCACAAGAAGAATCAGCTGTGCGAGTACCTTTTGTGGTGAATCCTATGTTACTGACCCCCAGTGTTCCCCTAGAAGTCCCCGACTGGACCTCAAGATAATATGGTCCTTAATTCATGACTGATGATGCATGAATGGGGTTGCTAAATATGGCAGCAGAGAACAGTAGCTGCAAACTGCATTACTGTCCATTCAGTGAATACTGAGAATACTATTTGTGAAGCCTTGACTTTTGAGACTAGCATAGAATGAGTTATTGTTGGGTCACAGTGTGGAAAGGGGGAGGATTACAAGAGGCTATTGGGCATGTGGGTGTGGTGGTAAGTCTTTCTGCAACACCAGGAGAGCTCTGATAAAAGCAAATAAAATGTTATGACATCCGGGCAGTAGTTATTTAAAGAGCACCTGACATTTGTATGCCAGGGTAGCTGTTTATTAAAAAAAACGAAAATATTCACGCTCTTCATTCCCTTAGACACTGTTAATTGAATGATACTGCCACTAGAAACAACAGATCTGGGGCAAATGAGAGGAACTGGTAGCTGATATTTGATGCTATGCACCAAGGGTCTCCAACCTTTTCTGTAGTGAGAGATATACCTGATCAGAGAAAATCATGTGAGCTACTGAAGGCTATACAACTTGAGCATTGTTACCAGAGAGCCCCACGCCCAGCATAATTGACTTTAAGCCTAATGTCCATGGAGTCAGAACCCATGGCACTATGACAAGGTTGCCATGTGTGTCAGTGAGAGTGCGGTCTTTGGGAAAACATGAACATTTGTGCATCTGAATGGGATATATTTGTAAGGATGACTGACAGCCTGTGCTGTATGTACTTGAAGCATAGAACATAACTTTCACCATATGTCACACCCTTACATGTATTACGCAAATAAACAAGATTTTCTTTTTTTTTATGGGAAAAGTTTAAGTGTTAGTTTATAAAATGGCTGTATTTTCCAGTTATACCTATGGCACAGCGTCTACTGACCACTGACATCAAGGGGCCTGCTGTTTGTAAATGTGACACTTGAAATGGGATAAAATCAAAATGAAGAGTTAACTTAATGGTTAAGGTAACGTCATTATAATTTTCTCTCATTTAAAAGCATTCAGAACCATATGTTTGTTCACAACTCCAATACTGAGTTGACAAAGACTTTTATTTAAGAATTAAATAACTCAGTGCTTTAGTTATTCACCTCTGTGACCCAGCCTGAGTCCTAAATCTGACTGAGCACTGCTCTTTATGAGGCCATGCTATCTGCAGCCTGATTATAATAAAATACAATAAACACATCCTTCCCTTCACTTGAAAAGGAAAATATTAACTTGTGGTTATTTAAAAAGTAACTCATTGCAGTGAGCTACTCTGAAGGAGTCTGGGACCAACTGGTAGCTCACAATTGACTGGTTGGAGACAACCTCTATAGACATTTCTCTATAGAAATACAGATCACTAAGGAGGGCTCTGGGTAGTTCTTCATCCTACCATTTTGCCTTATTTGATGTGCAGAATTTAGGTGTGTGTAAAGTATTTTGCTTTACAAAATAAAAGTACCGAATTGGAAATTGATTAATAATTTTTACTGAGCACTTTACTTAGTCCTGCCTAGGTTTGCCACCTTCCCAAAAGAAAAATACCTGATATTTGTTCATGTTTTAAGAGTCTGAAAGGGACTGGATATGATATTTAAATAGAAAATCACATACAATCATCTGTATTCATTTCTATCATGGCTTTTGTTTCACTTTACCTATCAGTCAGGGATCAATAAGGCAGTTCTAGCTGTTTTCTTCTTATATTTGTTGTTTGATGTGGGTAGTGATAAGGGGAAACATATCAGCTTTAAGAGATTTTCCTAATTTCTGTATCGTTCAGGGCATTAAAATAAATGCTCATGCCAGTATCAAACCAGCCAGGTGGCAACTCTAGTCTGGACACATTTGCCTGTGTCACCACCCTGAGTTAGACTGTTCTTCCCTATCTTGATGAACAAATTGTAAATGGGTTAATTTGATTCTCCTATTGGGTCCAATAATGAATTGATCTTAATACCCAAAATGTAACAGATTTCAGTCATCACAGTTGAAGCTCAGGAACCCCAGATTGCCATTGGACACCGCCAAACCAATTCCACCTAAATAAGTCCTTTAAAAAACCAGGACAGAACCTTTAGTACTTATTTTCTTACACTGATGAGCACAAGCAAGTAGGCTTGTCATGTCTGCTGCAATTCTTCAGGAGCAGCACACTGTTCAATGAGGTCCCACCTCCAGGCAGCAACAAATCCCTGAGTTTTCCAAAAGTACCATGGTGTTGGGGGTGCCGGGTGAGAGGTAGGTTTGGGGAAGCGAACAGCAGGGAAGGAGATCTCAAATTACAAGAGTATTCTGTTTATTCTGTGTTCTCTCAAATACCAGTTACTAAATTACACAAAACATTATGTTTAAGTACTTTTCTTTCATGCGGCGAAGCTCTTTATACAAATGTGATGCCACTTCCTTCACTAACTTATTCTAAGTGCTGGAAAAGCAATAACATGGTATTAAACCTCGTACATTATTCATCAAAGAACAATAAAAGTTTGAAGTATGTTCCTGTTCCTATGTTTACCTGGAAACAGTCTTTTACTTTTAAAAGTTGCCAATTCACTGGAGTGATTTCTTGAACAGGTTAATATCATCTTGTTATCTCTTTTATAAAGTTTTTCTTTTTCTTTTTTAGGTGACACGACTCCGGCTGACTTGGATTTTGCACAGTAAGTTTAAGTTTGAATATTGTTCCTTCTTGCATTAATATCTGCATATGCCTTCTACTTGTAATCCGTTTTCTCTAGAATATTCCTTTTCTCCGTAACATTTTTCAGCTCAAACATTACCATATGTGTTCATGATCATTAAAGTTTATGAACTCAACAGGTTTAATTACTCTTATTCATGGAAGAATATATAATCTGTTTTGTACTTAAACCTCAAAGAATAAAGTCAACCATGCTGAGCAGGACCACACTCTTATCTGAGTGTTGTTTCTCCTTTTCTGAGGAGCCTTGAACTGGGAATGATCTCACTGCCTTTAATTTGTATAGTGCTATGGCACACAGAGCTCCACTCATTCAGTCTATAGCCTGGGCATGGTCATTGCTGAGGCTGGTAGTCTAGGAAATAAGAGGGCCCTCCTTGCGTTGTGGAAGATTCTGAATAATAAACCTGTAAGCTCAGGTGCAGCTCTCTTTTTTACAGAGAGCCGCCTGACATGACCGCAACAGGGTTTTCTGGGATTATAAACCTCAAGGCTTGAAAGCAGAAACAGACTTGCAAGAGTGTTCTTGCATAATTCTATTGTATACAGCAGAATCGTATCAACCAATGCTACATTACAGCTAAGTATTGGTTAAGTGAAGAAAAGGTTCTGAATAATCTACAATGTTTAACTAATTGGTAAAGTGCTAAATACTGGCAAGATGTCTACCGTCCTGGTGGTGTGGTTATTACTGGGCAATGGCCTACCACATGCAGTGAGTATGTGGTCTTTTCAGTTCTTGAACACATCTGTCATAAAACTTTCAATGGAACGCGAGCATATCAGTCAAACTTGGATTGCCCACCCACTTCAACATGGTTAGCCATGCCATATTGGTCAATGCCTCTTCACAGTTCATGGTTGAATAGACAATTGTGGCATGGATAAAATGTGTTCTGTATGGCTTTGATCACTGTTCCTACTTGACAATTTGCTTTTGATGCAATGATCATTGATCCAAAGTTTCCGAATAAATGTCGACCAATTTTTGACAAGGGTACATGTGTGTGTGTGTGTGTGTGTGTGTGTGTGTGAGAGAAACTTATGATTGTAATTACCTTGCACATGTGGAAGTGGACATAAAGATATTTTTTTGTACATTTAGTTCACACATTTCTACAATTTAAGTAAGATCTGGGCAAAGAGAAACATAACAGCAAGCAGACAAGAGATCACGACTCTGCTCAAATAATCAGTGTTGATCCCACATTCAGAATATCCTCAAAGTCTACAGGCAAGCTGGATACATTATTGGTCCACGAAGCAAGAATATTGGGTTACACCTTGATGATGTGGACACATCCGTATGTGCACTGATGACAAGAGTGGTGACAAGAGTGTTGTTTGAAATCTATAGACCATTTTGAACCAATGGGGCAAGCTTTGTAAACACTTGAATAAAAAGCTCAGTACCTTAAAGGATATTTTATAATCCACATGAATCACTAGAGAGAGCAAAGTAACTTCCTGATTTAGAGTAAGTGATTGATATCCTATGCACACTTGCAATAAGGGAAAATGATATGTCACATTTGTGACAGTGTACTCATCCACCAAACTCTAAATCAGGTCCTAAGTTTCTCTTCCTGACTCCAAATATATATCTATTAAACATGAAGATTCATGAATAGAGGCTATTATTGTACCATCTAGAATTTTTAAATATATAATTGAATGCAACCCTAGACTTGCTTTCACAGAGAATCAGATTTTGATTGGTGTTAGTGAGCAATTATTCTACAACGGTCGGAATACTTTCAGAGTAGAGGGATCGACGTGACGCCCTTTTGGGGAGATTTCTCCTTTGATAAACCCCCTAAATCTTTAGGGCCCCTAAGATCCGCCATCCCCCTTCCGAAGGCAGTATTAGGAAATAAAGAACAAGATAGAGGTTTTAATGATCTTAAAATTCAACTATCAAAAGATCTCCGTTCAGTGTCTTACCCTAAGCCATCAACATTCCATCTACAGGATAAAGCAGAAGATGCCTCTGTCCGTTGGGACTGGCTTGCCGGTGTTCTTTCAAAGAACTTGACAATCGTTTATCCCCCTAATTCTCATCTTTAGCGAGAATATAACGCTATTATCCTGGAATTGTGCAGGGCTAAAGAACTGTCCAGAAAAAAACAATTTCCTCTTGTCATTAAAAGCTAGTGTGATTTGTCTCCAAGAGACTTGGTGCTCGGAGAAAATTCATTTAGGAAGGGACTATTTTGTTCTTGATGGTCAGGCTGTCCCCTCCAGGAGAGGACACGCCAAGGGGGGAATTGCCTGTCTCCTATCCACTGAGATAAAATGGAATTTCTCCCACTATATGGATTCTAGTAATCTCTTTCAAGCTATAATGCTGTTTAGTTATGAGAATGTTAAAATAGCTAAACCCCTAGTATTGATCAACGCATATATTCCCCCTGAAGTTAGTTTTAATGTAATCTTAAAAAGAGTTTTTGTGTATATTCAGAGCCTAAGGGAGAATTTTTCTTCCCCTAATATTATTCTTGTAGGGGACTTGAATTGTAAAATTTCCAATACAAGTATGTCTCTGTTTCAAGATAAAGACAAAGAAGAGTCTTATCATATCCCACAAGCTTTTCTTCCCGAGAAATCTAAAACAAATAAGCGCGGGAAGATGCTCCTTAAAGAACTTTTTGAAATGGAGGGGATTATAGTGAACGGAAGACTCCCCTCTGACTCTCCCGCAAATTTTACTCATAAGTCTCATCAGGGAGAATCAATATTAGATTACGTTATAGTTGAGAACTCTTCATTTTTTTTATTTAAGGATCTCAGGGTCACTGATACGGTTTTCAGCGACCATAAATTACTCCTCTCTACCATGAACATAATTCCTCAGAGTCCTGATCAATGGTCGGTAAATAGTGATCATGTAAGTTTTGGAGTAAAATCAGGAAGGTGTCATTGGAACCCTCAAGCTGAACAAAATCTGGAGAGCGTCCTTGATACCGCAATTGATGATCTCGCCAATTGGCAGGGTTCAGAAATGATGTGCTTCCAAGATTTTATGATGTTAATAACTTCACTTACTAAAAAAACGAATAGGAATAGGCGTTCTGCAACTACCTCTTGGCCCCTACGAGCCATTAATTTAGAAATAAATAAACTTGTAAGGAAACAATATTTGAATAGAACTACCGAAAGAGCTAGTGATGTAACCTTATTAAAAAGAAGGAGGAAAAGGTTGAAGGAAAAATTACGGAAGGATGAGGAGGATGATATTTGGATCAAATTAAGAGAGGCTACTTTTAAAGGGGATATGAGAAAATTCTGGTCACTTATAGGAGATGGGTGTGGATCAAGAACTCGCCCACTCCCTATTTCCATAGATGAGCATATATGGGTGGAGTATGTCACTTCCCTTTATGCAATAAACGGAATGTTATCACCTAATGTAGCAGTTAATGATAGGGATCAGCCCCTGATTCCCCTATCGGAAAAAGATATTAGTACAGCTATAAGGGAAATGCGTTCATCTGGCGCAATGGGGCCAGACGAATTACCTATTTCGGTTATAAAACATAATAGTGAAAAATGGAGTAAGTTGTTATGCCCAGTGTTTAATGCTTGTCTTTGTAGCGGAAAGATAGTTCCCTCATGGAAAGGTAGCATTTTAGTACCCCTTTTTAAAAAGGGTGATCGATTAGTCCCCCAAAATTATCGCCAAATAGCTCTGTTAGACGCTATTGGCAAGGTTTTCGCTAGATGCCTCTTGAAACAAGTTAATGACTGGGTAGTCCAGGCAAATATTCTCCCTCTAGAACAAACGGGATTCCATAGAAATCATGGCACCCTGGACAATTTAACCGCTCTCCAGGTAATAACGGATAAATACGTCAAGGTTAGAGGTGGGGGAGTCTATGCTGCTTTCATAGACTTCTCCACGGCCTTTGACAGAGTTGATCGCCCACTATTGTGGAGGAAATTATCTGCTCTGGGTATGCCAGTCAAGCTTTTGCATCTAGTTCAGGAACTTCACTCTGAGACTTGGTGCAGAGTGTTGTTGGGGGGAGAAAGAGGCCTCTCCCAAGTAATTCCAACAGCCAATGGTCTTAAACAGGGCTGTTTATTGGCACCCTTACTATTTTCCCTTTATGTTTTTGATCTCCCACAGATCCTTTCCCTGAGTGAAGGAATAGCCCCTTCTTTAGGAGACAAACAGGTAGCATGTTTAATGTATGCAGACGACATATTGCTCCTTGATCTTACGCCTAAGGGCCTTAATAGTCGCCTGCATGCTTTGCATTTATTTTCTAAAGATCATCATTTGAAAATTAACATGTCTAAAAGCAAAGTACTGTGTTTCACGGGGAAGATAAAACCTAAATTATGCAACTTCTGTTGGTTCTTAGGGAATGAGAGGTTGGAGGTTGTAAAGAGTTATGTTTTTCTGGGAAAAATAGTTTGTGGTAATTTAAGTGACAAAGCACATATAGATGGTAACTCCAGGAAAGCCTTGTCCCAGGGGAAGGGACTGGGCGCTCTTTATAAATCCACTGGTAGAAGACACTTTGCAATTCTCCTGGAGGCATTTCGAGCGAAAATTCCCGCTTCCCTGCTCTATGGCACTGAACTGATAGATTTAAGTCAATGGGGTTTTTTGGATACCATTGAGGGTAGACTTTTACGTTGTTTATTGTCAGTCAACAATGCGTGCACAGTAGAAACCCTTAGACTTGAATTAGGCCTACGAAGCAGTTGGGCACAGGCGCTGGCAGGAGTAATACGTTGGGTTTTTCATCTAGCCAAGTGCAGCCCCGATACATTGAGATGCCTAATCAAAAAAGAACTATTGGGCCCTATGAATGAATATTCTTTACTTATAAAGAATTTTAGAAGGGCAGTTACGTTATTAAAATTGGAGGAATCATCGCTCTTTTTATTATCTTTGCATCAGCTAAAGCTGTCTTTAAAACGGGCAACATGGGAGTTAAGCTTTAAGAGGGACAGAGATATTGTTTGTACAAAGAAAGGTGTTACTAGGGTTGTTAATTCTTTCATATTTAAAAAGTCACAACCCTATGCATCTTGGTCCCTCCCCCACGGCTTTTGCCGTTTTTGGTTTCTTTTAAGATATGACCTTCTCCCTTTAAACAAATTATTAGCCAGATGGCACGGTTGTTCCGATAAATGTAATTTATGTAGCGTTGATTCCTCAATCCAGGATATTTCTCATATCCTTTTTATATGTCCTGCCCTAAGGGCTCAGCGTCGAAAGTGGTTGAGACCAATATGTTTAAAGCTACGCATTTCTTCCTCTAAATCTCTATTGGACGCTATGTGCAATCCGCCTAATGAAATGTTTTGTCACAGAATTTTTAATTTCTTCAAATGTTTTTTGGTTTTATATTAATTGTAATGATGGTATGAAATTTTTTTTCGCTGTAATTGTATGTTTTTTATCTTTGTAAATATGTGGATCTCAGCTGAGTTCCAAATCATATGCAAATAAAATTGAAATTGAATTGAAATTGGTGTTAGTGAGCATATCACATGCCGGAATCAAATGTATCCCATTATTGTTGCCACCCCCTAATGCTGTCCAAGATGGGTCCTCTAACATTGATTAGATTTGCTTGCCTAGGTTCACTTGTTGGGTCCACGCACGCTTCTGACCCACAGTGCTCAGTTGGGTAAAGCAATCAATAGCAGAGCTACGGATTAGGCAGGCTTTAGAGCAATCAATAGCAGAACTGACGAGTGAGTCGGTCTCGTTTGCAGCCATCCATCAGAGACGCTGAGACAAACTGCTGTCAGGCAGCAAATGGAGAAACAGATGATGTGAAACAATGTGTCTGGAGCTTCGTAACTCATTTTACAAATTGCTGCGGTGAATAACTTGTTGCCTGTATTTATCTCTTTTAAATTGTCTGTGCGAGGCGCCCATCCGTCTCCATTCTCCCGCACCGCCAGTGTCATGTCAGACACTTCTTTTTAGCTCTGCGGTGAAGACCTGTGTGCCTGGAATTCCAATAGCCACTCAGTCAAGCTTGACATTTTAGCTTCTCTCCGGGGGGGAAGCATTAAAACATTTAAAATGTTAAAAACTCGGGAATTGAAAAATGCAGTTGTCATCCGACCAATAGTTTCAATGTAAAAAAAACACTGCATTGACCTTTTTAAAACGAGCATGTCAAACATGATTGCAACATGATTGACACATTATAATAATGTTCACAGTTTCAAAACCAGTTAATAAAACAATGGTCGAAATAATTCCCTCTCTTCGGGAAGAATTAAGGAAAACTGGTTAATCCAGGGGTTGATAGCATTAGTATTATGCTCTCAAGGAAACAATTCAATGCATTTACTCCAGTGTCTTTGTGATAGAGTACATTACTAAGCGCTGGGTGTGAAGATTAGTGGGGTAATATACTTTCATTTATAAGGTTGGTGAGATTCATAGACGAGCTAGAAAAGATTAGGTATTGTTAGGTTTCAGGGGTATGACTTTAAAAGGTGGCGAGGGTGGGATCTTTGAAATGAGGTGTGAGCAATTTACATAAATACAATAATCCAGATTAATGCAATAACCCACCCTTGTGCCTCCCTCCCCAATGTTGCTTGAACCATCATTGTCAGTGTTGTTGCATCCCTCACCCACCCTTTCTTCCGTGGTTATCAGGGTTGTTGCTTGCCCCCACTCGCCCTACCGCCTTCCACTGTTGTCTGTGCGGTTTCCTACCCACGCCCGCCCTACCCCCTTCCGTTGTTTACCGTTTTGCTTGTGGTCCATTGTTTTCCATTTACTTTCTTCCAGTACCTCCCTCCTACCCCTTGTTGCCCTTATTGACCCCCAACACACCCTCTCCCTCTCCCTCACTGGTGCTTCCCTCCTCCCGACCTCTGATTTACCCTTCCTCCTCCTATCCAGCAATAAACAAAAAGAAAGTGCTACGATGAGCAAGTGCTGATCAAGTCAAAGAATTTTCTGCCCAACATTCTTCATTGTTCGTGTTTCCACCACACATGCCCTACCCCCTCACTCTGTGTTGCCTTCCATCTCATCAACAATAATAAAATAGTGCTATGATGCGGCTTGCTCTGGCAGCGTCATAGCACTTTTTTTATTTAACATTCAGGTGTGCGGCACTGCAGCCATGCTACTGTACGACATGTCTAAACAAACATTGGCAAAGCCAATAGCTCCCTCGTAGGCAAGACATACTTGCTTTGCCAATGTTTGTTGACATTACATGCAATAAGTGGAGGCAAAACTATAGGAAGAAATAACATTATGTGCATGTGATGTGGTTCGCTAATAATTAATTTAGATATGCACTAGAATCAGACAGTCTGTCTGCTGCTAGGCTACCACTAGACAGCTGAACAGCTCAGGGGTTGGAAGTGCAAAGTTATTCTATCCCTGATGAATTAATTTAACTTAGCCTGAAATATGAGAAAAATCCCATTCAGCACTGGTGATGACCTTCTTTCACGACAGTGTCTTATTCCCATATGTGCCTCTTGGTGTGTTAGTTAGCAGACATTAAAACCAAAATATTTTGATTAACATTTTTACCCAAGGATTACGCTCCGTCTATTATGTTTAAAACATAAATTGCAAAGAATATGGCTTTTATCTATCCGTCCGTACTTCAATATCTATCAGCTGAATATCAACCGACTATGTTATTCTATCAACAATATATGTCTCATTTCATTTCACAGGACACGTTCATCGTAGTTCCTTGGTTCTGCTGAAAGAAACAAACACATTACACAACCTCTCACACTAAAAGCGACAATAAAAGATAATACATTTTGGAAAACCAGCGAAATTGTTGTAAATACATTTGTTTAACCTTTTCTAGGTGGTTAATATTACTCCTCTACATTCACATTACACCTTGCTGCTTTGACTTGGAAGACCTGTCCACCCAACACGGCCCCCCAGAACTTTGGCTGGCGAGATCCAGGTTCTAGTCTAAGATTTCTGCTGGATACATAGGTCTGACAAAACTAGAGTAGAGTCCTAGAAGCTCTTAGATAAATTATCCACTGCTTTATGGATTATTTGATTCCACAAAAGTAATAGAGAAATCTAGAGAGGCTTTGCAACATGATAGATCTTTCTCATGCCAAAGATCAAATGTGGCATTTGTAGTCACCTGCAAAGGGGGTAGTGGCATTTCTGGGGTTCCCCTGGAACACACTGGCATACATTTACTAATATTTGATGCAACGCAAAGCAGCAATAAAAGATGCTGTGCTGTCTTGAGTCAAAGAGAGAAAGAATAAAATGTGCCAACACTACTTAATTAATTGTGCATTTTCTCTCTACCTCTCTGCTGGCACAATTTTGGCTGCCACACTTCAATGCACATACCCTTGCAGCAGAGTGCAAGGGTGGTTCGATTCGCTAAAGAATATGTTTTGTACTGGAAGGCGATCCTTCCAGTGCAAAACTATCCTTTAAGACTTTTCCCTCTTTGTATGTGTGTGGTACAATGCACCACAAGGCAATGTTGAAAAACTAAGGGGAAATGAATAAATGTTTCCACTCGACTTGGCATAAAGTTGTGGCACAAATCTCTGTGTATGAATGTTAGTAGATGGGAATGTGCATCACAATCCAAGGGTGGCTGCAAGGGAAAGCCCCTGTACCACACATGGAACACCCACTTGATGCAAAGTGGTGCAATCTAGCACATAACACAACTTTGCCTTATTCTGAAGAACTTACCCACACAAATCCTGGTCTGCGTTACATAGTAAAACCCACTTCGCCAATTTGTGCTGGGTTTCTGTCACATTTGTGACATACACCGTTGGACTTGGCCCTTTTTGGCAGGGCCTTCCCAGAACTTTTTGTCTTCCTCTTGTATTTTTTCTGACCTGTTGTTGATGGTTTTATGACGCTGGGTAATTTATCACTGATGATCAGTGCTAAAGTGCATGTGCTCTCTCTTATAAACTTGGTAAGATCGGTCTACACCTGTTTGGTATGTTTAATTGTCCTATAAGTCCCTTGTACAGTGGTATCCCATATACACAGGGCCTATAATTTAAATGCTACTGGTGGACTTGCAGCGCTGCTTGCGCCACCCACCGAAGTGGCCTTTCAAACCTGTCTCAGGCCTATGCCACTGCAGGGCCTGCACGTGCAGTTTACTGCCGCCGTACGTGGCAGATAAAGTGGATGCCACGTCTGCCACTCCACTTTTATTATATATAATTCATCCTTAGGATAGGCCTTAGCTAACCCTATGGGCAGGGTGCTGTGTAGGTAAAAGGTAGGGCATGTGCCTTAACTGTGTGGCATGTCCTGGTAGTGACAAACAGCATTTTTGGTTTCTCACTGCTGTGAAGCTGCCCTCTCATAGCGTTGCTTTGGGGATTACCTGATATGTGCTTCAGTGGTAATTTGTGATCTGAGAGGGGTAGCGTGACCATGTTTGGTTTTTTGGAATAGTAGTGATAAATCCTGCTTATTGGTGAAAGCTGATTTATTATTACTATGTTAGAAATGCCACTTTTAGAAGTATGTACACATATAGGATGAACCCAACTCTTGTGTCGATTAAATGTGTTTCTCAAATTTACGCTAAGATCAAACAATGTTTACTTATTTATGATAATTTTTTATTTACCATTTTCTTTATGAAAGCTCAAAACATTTTTATCAAATTGTGAAAGGGAACACAATGTGGTCAAAACACATTTTGTTTCCGACAATGAAAGTGGTCATTCAACCCGTATCAAATTACTTACACAACATATGACAAGACGATTCAAATCAAGTAACAACAAACAAAACAACACTTTTTTATATATCAATCTTACATGATACGCACAACATTTGCTAGTCCTACAACAATCTAGACTATCAAATAGGTGGTGTCTAGGAGAAACAATGAGAATTCATAATGGGTCCTGCTCACGGGGTGCATCAACTTATAATAACACCCTCAGGGAGAAAGAAAATAAATTAAACACTCCTCAATGTTTGACGAATTGCCAACGCGTTTTGAGTCCCAGGCAAAAAATCCAGGGGCTCACTTCAGGGCTTCTTGATTTTAAAGTGATGGTGCTGTCGGTAACGATAAAAATGCTTATTAGGTATTTTCTTCGGTCTTTAACAGAATTTGCTGCACCGACTTTTCACTCGAAAATTGAGCACGAAAAAACAGAAGCACTGTCCAGCAGTTATTCCCGATTGGGTAAAATTCATATCTATTTGAGGCATTGCCATAATGTTCAGTAGGGTGGGAGCCCCGACAATGACCAAATCATAACCCAATTTTCTGTATATCTTTTTACTCGTTACAGACAACACCATTGCTTTAAAATTAAGAAGCCCTGAAGAGAGCCCCTGTAATTTTTGCCCGGGACTCGAAACGCGTTGGTAATTCGTCAAGCATTGAGGAGTGTTTAAATGATTTTCTTTCTCCCTGAGGGTGTTATTATGAATTGATGCACCCCGTGAGCAGGACCCATTATGAATTCCCAATGTTTCTCCTAGACACAACCTATTTGATAGTCTAGGTTGTTGTAGGACTAGCAAATGTGCGTATCATGTAAGATTGATATATAAAAAAGTGTTGTTTTGTTTGTTGTTACTAGGTTTGAATCATCTTGTCATGTGTTGTTCATTTATTGTCATGTGTAAGTAATTTGATAAGGGTTGAATGACCACTTTTAATTGTCGGAAACAGAATGTGCGTTGACTACATTGGGTTCACTTTCATGATTTGATTAAAATGTTTTGATGTTTCATAAAGAAAAAGGCAAATAAAAAAATTATCATTCATAAGTAATTTATTGTTTGAGCCATGCGTAAATTTGAGAAACGCATTTAATCGACTTGAGGGTTGGGTTCATCCTATATATGTACAAATTTCTGGCCATACCCGACCCTTGTCCCTAGTTGGGCCTAACTCCCCAGTTGTAATACTTTTAGAAGTAGGCATTCCTGTGTGCTTATTAGGCCTTGGCGGTAAATTCCGTTCCGCTTGTGGAATTTGTGGAATATGGGTACTTTTGCGCTCCGCGGAGAATGCGAAATTGCCCAAAATTCTGCGTTCCGCGAGTTCGCAAAATTTTTTGCTTGTTCGCGTTCTAAAAATGCGTGTTCATGAGATATTTTCCCCCGAGCACGCAAACAGCGATTGCGAACAGGAAAAAAGCATTGCGAACAAGCAATTCCGCATGTTTGCGGAATTTCTGCGTGTTCGCGGACATTTTTTACCTTTTCGTGGAGATTTGCGTAACGCAATTACACAAATTCAGCCCACCCCTAGTGCTTATGTGTGTTTGTGCTCTGCCTGGATGTGTATTGACAGTCTGGTTATGACTGACAAGGGAGAGGGAATGTGCATTCACTCCAGCCAGTCCCTGGGGGGGGGGAGGAATTACTCAGCACTAGGCTGAATAGACCATGGCTGAATATAGAGTAGCGGGGGGAGTTTTCCCTTACACCTGTATAGGCCTGGTCTTCATTTGGAGTGGTGGGAGGAGTAGCACCTGAATAGGTCTGTGCTTGCCTTCCACAATGCTGGCTCCACCCCCTGTAGTGTGTCTGGGTACTGGGCAGGAAATATGAATGGGGATGTTGTGCATTTCAATTGTGTTTGAAGTGCCCCCCAGAACAAAGACATTGGGACTATAAGTATAGAGGATGTGACCCCATGAAGAGAAGACACTGGAGGGACTGCTGTGTGCCAGTAGGAACTGCCTTTTGAGAATAAACTGCTGCCTGCTTGGTGGCTAAAGGAACTGCCGCTGCGTGCTGGCCTGCCTATGCCCTGCTCTCTGCCCCTGTGCAGGAGAAACCTTAACGCTTCATGTTCCCTCTAACTGTTCATGTGGTCAAGCACAGGCGGAGCGCTTCATATTTTCCTTGTTGGCAGAGCGTGCTTTGAAAGCGCTGTAAGGTTGAGTTCCCAAGGAGGGGGCTCTTTCAGTGCTGGCTGAGAGGAGCGCTTTTTGCCCTACAGCGGGGGCAACCCTGCACTCTCCTCTGTTGCCTGCATTTGGTTCTGCAGGCCTGCAGCCGGGGCTCTGCTACATGGCCCCGGCTGCAAGGAAGCACACAAGCAGCAAGGAATCCCGGCTTTGGATTTCATGGTGACTTCAGGAGGGGGCGGAGCCCATTTCACCCAGAAGGGACTGGAGCCTTGCAGTGTCCAGACTGTAATACAACGGGGTCGCATTGTAGACCCCGCAACTCTGTTTGGCTTCCCTCGAGGCGGCGCAGCGTTGGAAACTGCAGAGGGAGCCAAAGAAGGAAGAGAGTCTCTGGAAGGGAAGAGCCAATCCCAGCAGGGCTGGCATTGACTCTGTGGGCCCCGCCCTTCCTGAGGAAGATGGGGCTGCGGCAAGAAGGAAGGCAGCAGTCGCTGCAGGGGCTGCCTCGATGCAGCCGTCTGTTGACCAACTGTGAGTAGTGGGGGCCCATGTCTGCCTTGCTTATCAGCAGCGCCCAGTGCAGTCGTGGGTGGCTGCCTACCACTTGTTTAAAAGCAGGGTGGCTGAGGGGTGTCCCCCTGCCAAATTGGGCAGTGTGTGTCCCCCGATACCTCCACATACTTGGGAACACCGGGTCTTGGTGTTAGGATGGGGCAAGACCTTGACGGAGGCCCCCGAGTCCTGGAGGAGGAAGGAGACTCCAAGGCATTACCACATTCCCTGTGGCAGGTGGGCAGGTAGCTCAAGAGCCTACACAGGGAAAGGCAATTGCCGTAGTACAGGTAACAGGAGTGCAGGTGCCACTTTTAGTTGTGGTAACTCCATTGTCTGGGTTGCACCTTATATGTTCCATAATGATGATCTGCAGTGATGGTGGTATGCCTAAGGTGGGCAGGATTTGTTTATGATATGTACACAGTACAAGTGACTGCCTTAGTGCACTGCTGATAATGTTTGTGCATAATGTTTTATGCTAAGGGTGATCCTACCAGTAGTTAATGGTTATCCTAACTGTAATGTTTATGACCGTGGCCTGATTGGCCAAGTGATTTATGTAGTCCCTTTGAAGTCATGACAAGTGCCTTGTGGCACAGTAATATATATGATTGCGATCTAATGTGTTTTTATGAATAATACAAAGGATATTTTTATATAACCTTGTGTGGAGTTTCTTTTGTGGTGTGTCTAGTGTGTCACTGTTGTGTGAGCATGTTGCACAAACACTTTACACATTGCCTCTGGGATAGGCCTGACTGCTCTGCCAAGCTACCAAGGGGGTGATCAGCGGTTATCTTCATTGTGTAACAACCTTGCCCTGACTAGAGTGGTGGGTTTTGCCTGGCTTAGGTGCATACCCTAGCCAACCAGGAACCCCCTTTCTAAAATACACCTAGCACAAAGTGTTAATAAAGGTGGGCCAAGATTTTTTTCATAAAACAGTCATAATTGTAGAAATGCATACTCAGCCACAATACGCGATTTGGGATTGTAAACCACATAATATGCATTGAAGAGCAACATGGAAAAAAAAGATTGAAACTTGATGACATGGCAGTAGAAAGACGGAGGTTTTGTTTAAATACGCTGATGTATTTCTTAGCAAATGTAGATTAATGTTTTTGGAGCAAAGATGTTTGCCAGTGCATATTACAGGATTCGTGATCAAAGCCTTATTACATATGCATATTACAGGATTTGTGATACAACCTTTTAATTAAATATTTAAGTGTAGTATGTATAAACATTATAAAATAAGACATAATAAAACTCTGCAAGCTTAGTAATGCAGCACATTCTACATTAAAACTAGGAGCTGAGTAAAATTGGGGAAGATTATGAATTTGGGAACAAGGAGCTTGTAGACAGCTAAGAAATCACAGCACAATTAAAGGCATTTTAGTGATCAAGGAAGATGTGGTTACCTGCGGTGTGAGCCCTGGTCAAGCAGCAACAACAATCCTTGGCAGGGCGAGGCACAAGCCAACCCTAAATTAACCTATGCTCAACCCTCTGGTAGCTTGGCACAGAGCAGTCAGAGTAGTGGAAATGTGTAAAGTATTTGTGCAACATTTCAAACAGTAATAATGTGAAAAGACCTCACAAAAAAGATCCCACACCAAGTTAGAAAATTAGAACTTTCACTAATAAATAAAACAAGACCAAAATGCCAAAATGTAATCCTTAGAAACTGAGAAATCAAATTTGAAAGATTAAGGTTTAAATACCGCTAAAAAGCACAAAGCACCAACTGTGAATATCTGGACGTGGACAAAGTCACAAGTTCAGGCCAACCACAATAGAGCATGCCCAGCTACAGGGACCCAGTTAGGTTTACTGAACTTAGTACTTTAAATCAGGGTTTGCAGAGATTTGTGAGGGTCAGTGTCTAAGGTGCATCGCAAAGCCAAAGCAATGCATTGGTTCCGAGATTCGGCAAGGCTGCAATGCAAGTGCTTACGTTGTCATCGAGGATCTCATCAATGGGGATTGCAATACAAAGTCTGGATCAGAGGATGCAGAGGGCAATTAGGGCAATGTGTTGGCTTAGAAAAGCTGTGAGGCTTATATGTGGAGTATGTCACCAAGACTGCTGTTGATGAGGCATGTGAGGGCCTGTTTTGAGGATGCATTGCGCAGATGGAATGATGCAGTGGTTCTGAAGAGCTACGATGTGATTCGGGCCTTTGCAAAGTATTTCATCTATGGTGCAGCAGACATGTGTCAGTTCTGCTCATATTTGCACTGTGCAGGAGAGGGGATATGTCAGTTCTGCTGCATCCAAAGAGACTGTCAGAGCACCTTAAGCCCACTCCCAAGGGTCCAGGAATGTGGTGGCACCACATGGCAGGGCAGACTCACAGATGGCAGAGAGGAGGTGCAGATGCAAGGTTGTTGGAATCCTGTTATGTCCAGCAGAGTGGCAGTCCTTTCAGCAGCACAGCAGTCCTACTTCCTGGCAGAGTATCCTGAGGTCCAGAAGTGTGCTGAAAGGTTAGTGCCTGAGGTCTTCTATTTATACCCAGTTGGGCCTTTGAAATGGGGAGAACCTTCTAGAAGCAGGCCTTTGAAGTGCACAAGTGCACTGCCTTCCTTGCCCTGGCTCCATACAAACTACAGAGGTGATGGATCCCTTTGTGTGGAGACAGGACACACCCTATTCAAGTGCCCAATACCTCCCTCCCATCCAGCTTGTGATCGTACATCCAGGCACACATAAACTCCCTATTGTGTGTGGCTGTCTAGGAGGAAATATAACACACAAGAAGATAGAAGAGGGCCTAAGGGAGTTTTAGAGACCGAACAGTGACATATTCCCCAAATAAATATGAAAAAACACAAGTGATGTCAAAGGGTCTGAACTTAAAGCTATGTGTGGTACATTAAACTAGGAAAGGACTGTGTCAACCCATTAAAGTCTAAACAAAAACGTGAATATAGACATGGAAGAGTGTCCTGTGTGCCCTAACAGGATACCCATCAGTCACCACTCGGAACCGCCCTTCATCATTTGGGATTTCTGTACTGCATATCCGAGGTCAACTATCGGAGAGGATCAAAGGTCAGATGGTATAACCTTTAGTTCACCCGATAGTGACTGATATGTTCAAAAAGCCATAAGTGCCAATAAATAAATATGGGGTAACTGATTTGCAGTGCTCGTGAAAAAGTGTTAAGTGAAAAGATAATAATAAAATTGGGTGAGGGAGCAAAATTGAAAGTTTTATTCTGTTTTATTGCTCGCTCCTCCAACATTAAAAAGAGCAGCAAAGGTAGGTTTAACAAATATCTACCCGAAGTTGGTCGACATGTTTCAGCATTACAAAGGGACAGATGAGTCCAATGCTTTCATCAGGACATGGATAACTAAAGGTGCTACTGCAAAGGTATTGAGTTAAAAGAGTGACTATATCATAAACATACTGCAACATGAGAAAAGGTCACCTGGGTTCCTAGGTGTAGAGTTTGCTTGCAGTTGTGCTATATGTCACATTTGTGGTCGAAGTATTAAGCCCCACCTCGCCTGGCAACAGCTCAGGAATCAAGGGAGGCCCCGCTCTCTCCGTCAGTACCTCGTTACCGTCTTCCAAGCCAGTCTAGGAGGAATACACAAAGCCCAACTGTCAACTACACCCAGTCATGTGCCTCAGAAAGAGGCGGCGTGCACCAAATTTGAAATCTGACTTGAGACTAAGTTAGGTTTTTTCATTACAATTCCAAAGAAAAAATCATGAACTGTTTACCAGTTCTCCTTTGGAAATTATAGCTTAATAAATGAAAAAAGGTAACTCCAATTGTATCCTATGGGCGAGGTAGGCCTTGCAGTAGTGAAAATCAAATGTAGGAGTTTTTCACTACCAGGACATGTAAATATTAAAAGGCCATTCTTGGGGAGATGGGACTGTGTGCCGACCTGTTTAACTTTCTTAGAGCTTTGCATATGGCTGTAAATGCCAGCGTTAGATAAGGCACAGCGGGGGAAAACACTGAATCATTTAGCCTCCCTTGAGAGTTTAGGCAGAGATGTGTGTTGGCCCCATTAATGTTTTTATTATACATTAACAGCCTGTACACATGTATGAGTGAAAATGGAGCCGATCATGCGAGGGTGAAATCTATCAGTGTCCAGTCCTTGCTATATGCCGATGACGCTGTGTTGATGGCCTGGACGGCTAACGGGAAAAAACTCCTGGTGGATCGGATAGTGAAGTTCATAGATAACCTGGACATAGATACCTACATCTGTAAGACACATTTTATGATCTGTGGCAAGAAGACAGCCCAGACGAGACTTATTGATATCAAAGTGCAACATATCACTAGGGTCTCCACTTTTCCTTATCTGGGGATTTCATTTGACCACCAGAATAACTGGCTTCCTTGCATTTTCAGTCGCTGTTCTAAATTCACCCAAGCCTTTTGTGCCTTATTTAGGTTTCCATTGTCAGTAGGTAACAAGCCCATTCTGCCCCTGTTACATATATACCGAATGAAGTGTCTCCCAGTCCTGATTTACAGCGCTGTGATTTGGGGGTACCGTATGTGCAAGGGAATCCAGTTGGAAGAGGACCGATTTTGTGGGAAACTGTTGGGCGTGGGTCCAAACAAATACTCATTTGTCACCCATGAGGAATTGGGTCTAAACTATGTGGAGGACCAGGTTAAACTGGCTCCATTGTTACTATGCATTTCTTTCTGGGCTAATGAGACACTGTGGTTTAAAAGGAGTGTGATCGAGGACTGTATGGAATGCACGTATGGTCAAAAGATACAGTGGATAAACTACATAAAATTGGTTGCCCGCTCCCTCATTTGTATGAATATCTTTGAAAGGCCACACCTCCTCAAAAAGGGTGATCGCAGTCTTCTAATGGATTTTTTTTTAAATAAGGCCAAAGAAGAAAGGGAAGCTCGGGTGTTGATGACAAATTCTATTAGATGTTTCCTACTGCTGAAATCCGGTAGTTGCCCTGAAAATGATCTCACTGCAGTGAAGCACCCCACGGATAGATCTTTACTTACCAAATTTCACTTGGGCACTATCCGTACAATGATTTTCTTCCCTTCGGGTCAGTTTGATCCTCAAGCCCTTTTAATTTGCCCTTGTGACGACTGTTCCCCCCAGACCCTAATACATTTGATCTTATTTTGTAAATACTATGAATTCCTCCACAGAAGATATTTATAACCACTTTTAAAAGAGTTGGGACTTTACTCAATTTCGACCTGCTTTTCTATTCTTACAGTTATTACTGGATGAGGTGGGGATGACTGCAGTTATCATGTGCGGCTAGGAACAAAGATGTATATGATAGGCCGGGAACTTGTTCCTAAATGAATTTTGTATGATTATGAACTGTCTAAATCGGATGAATTTATCTGGTTTGTGTTTAATAATGGTTTTTAACGTTTTATGTGCTCTTTTTTTTAACATGTGTTTCAATCTTTTATGGTTATTACGTATTATCGAATAAAGATCAATATAAAAAAAATGCCATATCCAACTTTTAAATATATTGCATCCTGCCTTCTGTACTGCTCAGGGCCTACCATAGGGGTGACTTATATATTAAAAGGAAGGTTTTGGCTTGACATAATGTCTATTTTGCCAGGTCGAGATAGCAGTTTAAAACCGCACACAAAGGCTGCAGTGGCAGACTTCAGACATGTTTAACGTTCTATGTAAGTGGGGGGCACAATCAGCACTGCAGACCCACTATTAGCATTTAATTTACAGGCTCTGGACACAAGTAGTACCACTTTACTAGAGACTTACAAGTACATTAAACATGCAAATTGGGTATGAGCCAATTCTACCATGTTTTAAGAAGAGAAAACAACCAAGTTAGCACTGGTTAGCATTGGTATAGTGGACAGAGTCCTAAAGCCAGCAAAAACAAAGTCAGCAAACAGGAGGGAATGTTAAGAGGTAAACCACGCCAAGGATGCCAAGTCAAACAATAACCAACCTCATTGCGATGGCTACACCTTCAAGATCTGTTATCTCGCCCCCCTCGCCAGGTCCAACTCTTGCCTTATTTAATGCTCCCCTTACCGAGGCTCTAGACCTTGTACTCCCAGAAAGAAACTCTAAACCTAAAAATAATCAATCCTGTCCCAGAACCAATCCCTAGTTTTCAGACAAACTATGTGGGGCGAAGCGTATAACCAGACAAGCTGAGCATCGCTGGCAGAGGTCATACAACAGTAAATCTCAGCGGACCTTCTTTTCAGCTCGTGCTTGCTACCATGGGGAGATTCATAGTTAAAAAACTACATTTCTCACCAAATGGTTCAATGGCAGCTAATGCACAGAGGGAGATATTTAGGAAGTGCAGCAATTAGTCAACGCCCTGGCTAATAGCCACAAAGTATTGGGCTCACAAAACGTTTGTGAGCAACTTTCAGAGTTCTTTGAGGTTAACATTTTGAAAATTAAAAGCATAATTGCTGAGGATCCCCTGACATCAAGTACTGCAACTTCTGAGTACCAAAGCCTGAAGAACCTCAAGAAGGAGAAAAGCATTTCCTAACCATCTAGTTTTCTTTTGAAGAACTTACATTAGTTACTGTACTTAAGACCTTTGCTCAGTCAAAGCCTACCTGTTTGCATGCTGACTCTTGCCCAGCTGACATTAAGAGGACAATTGCTTCTGATTGTAGTAATGAAATCACAGAACTGTGCAATCTGTCTATAACGCAAGACTGTGTTAGTAAGAAGTGGAAATCTGTGGTCCTAAAACTTCTCCAGAAGAAACCCACGCTGTGTCCCCTTAATCTCAATAATTTCTGACTTATATCATGGCTTCCCTTTTTTGGCAAAGGTGCTGAAGAAACTCCCTTTCCAGCAGTTGTATGAGTTCCTGCAGGCAAACAACCTGTTACACCAACTACAGACTGGCTGTAGCGAAATCCACAGTACTGAGCTCAGGGTCCTGTCTGTGCTGGGTGTTCTATGCCTCAAAATAGACAAAGGCAAGCTGGAAGCTCTCGTTTTGCTGGGCTTGTCTGCCACCTTTGATAACATCGACCATGGTATTCTCCTTGCTGGACTAGAGGCCATTGGCTATGGCTATCAGTCGCTGGCATGGTTCCTCTCTTTTCTGACTGACCGAGTGCAGGCAGTAGCCATTCCACCTTTCATCTCGAATCTCAAGGCCTTGGCTTCTGGAGTCCAGCAGGAGTCTATCTTATCCAGGCTTTTCTTTAACATCTACGTGGACCCCGTGGCTGGCTTGCTGAGAGAACAATGGATCTTATTCTATATGTTTGCGGATGGCACCCTGCTCCTATTCAATCTGAGCCCCCAGGGACAGCAGAAACATATCGTCCTGCCCTGTCTCAATCAGATTTCCTCTATCATTCACCAGTGGATGGCTAAAGAACTTCCTAAATTCGAATCCCGCTAAGGTGAAACTTATGAAGGTGGGTAAGGCTCTGGCTAACTCGCTTCTCCAATCAGGCTGCCCATTAGAAAAGTCAGCCGAACCCGATGGAAAAAGTTTTAAAAAATGCATCTTGGACTTATTCTTTTATATTTATGTTAAGGAAATAATATACTGCATTTGCTGATTGAGTTGTGCCCTGTGACTCATGTAACGGTTTACTATTACACCAATAGAAGATTCGTTGTTTTTGGGTTAGCAGATACTTGGATAAATTTGACCCTAGGACCACTGGATTTGTTCCAGTGACACACATGGTCACCTAGGACGCTGTGTACCCACAGTGTCTTGCAAATAAGCCTATGGCAGTTTAACTCCAGGACCTCTGGCGCACTGCCTGAATATTTCTGAAACAGATGAATGGCATTCCACTCTCTACCCTGGTGTTGATGTGGGTCGGTTGTGGCAGACCTGTCCCTTTCTTAATTTAGCCCCTAAACAAGTCCTGCATTCAATTATAGCAGGCAAATTGAGATTTGGGTACATGGGGCCAGATGTGTTCAGGTAAAGCGGAATCCTCAGCTTTTAATAGGGCTCATAGCTTGCTTATTACCTGTACTCCCAGACCAACAGTGCATTAGTATTAATGTGCAGTGACGGGGTTGTTCTTGACGGATAGGGAGCCTCATTTCTACTACACCGAGCCCGTATTTATTTAATTATTAATTTTCTGCAAGAAAAGCAAAAATATTTTTTATCAGAAATGTTGCACCATAGATTTATTTTGCTGAATTGGCCCATACAACATTTAAGCAAATTTGATGGCTCACATTCACAATCCTGGTAGCAAACGGTATGTGTTAGTGAGGCCACTGCATTGGACAAGGACAGCAATTACAAACAGAATATTTCATACAATTGAAAGTGAGGCAGATAGAACCGAAACCTTAATGGCGCAGATGGGAAACATCCTTTACAACGAAACTTTTACAACGCACTACCATTACGACGCAACTTTTACAACGCAAACCATTACAACGCATAGCGCTGGGGGGCGCTCTAGGATAGGGAATGTATTTAATATACTATCCAACACCTTCCCTACTATCCACTGGGACTGGAGTTGGAATAGTAAATTAAATAAATCACTATCCAGCGCCTAAAAGCACTATGCGTTGTAATGGTATGCGATGTAAAAACCGCGTTGTAAAGGCATGCGATGTAAAAGTATGCGTTGTAACGTCATACATCCGGCGCAGATACGTCACTTTAAATGGTTAGTTAGATATTTAAATGCTCAAAGTGTTTGATTTGACAATAATGTACCACATGCTTTCAGAATTTTCCTTATTTCTAGCATGCATTCTCTCCCATCTTTTACCCTTCTCTCTTCTCTTCCTCCATTACTCTCAGTCAATTATTCCACTTCAATCCACTATTTCTCCTCACTCCTTCTCAATGTATTGTGTTTCTATCTAGGAACCTAATTCGATATTTCTATTTTATGCCCTTGTACGGTTATAATAAATAATATCCTTATAAAGGCATAAGAATCATATCCAAATTTAGTCGTAGCCCATGCAGTCCACATTAAGCAAGGCTACTTCCCTGGACTCCTAGAAAGCACAACGAGTTCTCTAAACAAACCAAACCTCCAGCAACCTGGGAAATCCCCATTGCTTTTGTTTTGATTTCGTCCTAGAACTCCTGTGAGCGCTGTAAGAACGGCCAGTTCTTAGTGACATCTTTATTGACGTCTTATGTCCAACCTTACGTCAAACCCGGCACCTTTCAGTTATAAATATACCAACGTTGCCTTAAGCAAACATACAGTGGTTTTGGAGCAGAGCGGCTATCTACTTGCCCGAGAGCCCAGCTGATGCGAGAGCCCACGGACCCCGCCCCTCCCTTTTGACGCACTAAGAGAGACGCTGTCTTTTCTCCTGCCGAGAAATCCAGCTCCGGTGTTTCCAGATACCCTCGTGGGTTACTGGGATATCGAGTCCTGAGAGAGAGATACCAGACCTCCTGCTTTCTATTACCCAGGTACGGAGCTGACTAAACCCTTCAAGAGAATTCTCGAGTCAGATTCTTGTCAAAACCAACTTAACTTAAACTGCTACTTACTTACTCCTTCCCAGGTATTAGGCTTAGGTCAGGTACACCGGGGTAGGCGTATTTAGAAGCACCAGTTGAGTACGTTAGTCAATGTATATATGTATTATATATTTTATCTATTTTAAAGTATCATATGGCTAAGAAACCATATCAATGCTTTTACAGTATTATTTCATAATACTCCTTTTACTGTACGCACTTTACTTTACTATGAGTATTGTAATTGTGGCAATTCATTTCTCTTGCATGAGAAAGAAGACTGCTCAATAAATTACACCTTTTATTGAAAACGCCAGTCTCTCTATTCTCTGCAATCTGGTGAAACTAAGTATGCACACTTGACTGAGTGAAATAGCTGTCTATTGTTTTCACACGACTCTAGAGATACACTCTTATTCTGAGGGAGCAAAGTTGTCATGTTTTATGGTTGTCAGAAGCTAATCCCTTCTTGTCTATCCAGGGAGGTTAAACTCCTCCTCGTTTATTCGAGAACGTTTCTAGTGACCTCTGAGCTAGCTGGCAAACCTTAAGTCTAATATAGTCAGTAGAGACCTAGATGACCTCAGTCCTACGTCTACACTGCTGTTTATATTATTCCAATGCGCAGAGCCTATTGGGAATATAGGAACTACACTACATGGCGCCCAACGTTTGGTAAGGCGATAAATCTAACGCAAGACGTTAGAGTAACTCAGTCGTGCTTTTTCACACAGACCCCTTTTTCCCGTAAATACTCCAAAAGACGTCAGGAGTGGGTAAGAGGTTAAAATCCGCCGGAACTTAGTAGGAAGAGATTCCTGTGTATAGTTTTTGGTTTAGTCAATGTTGAAGGATACAGTGTTCCAAAATATTGTGCACCTAATCTTTGTTTCCTTGAAACTTGATCTGCAACAAAAACCTTTCTGTTAGTAAAATGGTAGAAAGTGAAGACGAAAGGGAGGCAGCTAGAATAGCAGCTCAACTCCTAGCGGATGACACAAGTCTCCAAGACAATGACCCGAATGTTATACTCATTCCGGTCAACATAAGAAAAACTATAACTCTTAAACTTATAGAAAATGGACTGACATCACGAGGTGGTACAGTCATATTTGTGGTAGAGGCCCATGAATATCGGCAGACAGAGGTATTCTATTCATGCATAAACTTTCCAGCAGCAAACGCTGTAACACACGAATTCCACTATTACAAAATAGAGGAACCTCCGGATGTAAACACTCCTTTCGAGGATGTTGAAATCCCATTAAATTACCAAGAGCACCTGCTCTGGTTTAAAGGCGTCCTAAAACATCACAATCACATCATCAGGCTCGGTCCACTAGGTAGACCAGGAGCAACATGGCCGTTTCTAGCCAGCTACACACCACACCCCGACATTGAAACAACGACAGACCGGGAACTTTTAGCTCAGCTAAAAATACCGATTAAAATACATAGACAATTAGTCCAATATGTAATGCGGAGTTCAACAGTCCAACCAGCTATTAACATTCCACAGCTGACCCCTCATCAGGAGAACACGAACAAAATTACACCACAGAACATACAATCATGTCTGGGTAAAGTACCCGCAAAACGGGAACAAATTCCATTCTGGTTAGCACAAAAAATCACTCAAATAGAGGCAGTATTTCCGGATACTACCCCTACTGAGAAACATAGAATTCTGACTATCTGTCTTCCAATGGGGATCGCACCACATGTGGAGGACTGTGACACTTGGGGCACAGTTTTTGCTTCAATTTACACAAAAACACATGGTGTTCCGTCTATGGCGATAATACCAGATGTGCTAAGACAGATTCAAAATGAATACGGTCCAGAACCTGCTTTAACTCTGGGTATGAAATTACTAAAAGACTTCAAGCAGGTCTCGGCTATATTATTAGCCAACATAAAAGGAGAAGCAGCATCTGTGGCGATCCGCCAGAAATTGAAAGAAACAGATATTGCAGAACAGCCATTTGAACTTGCCAGAATCATAGAAAAATCATCCTATGAAGAACTAGGAAGAGATAGTTTAGGTGGGAAACCAGTAAAACCCCAACTAACTGAAAATCCTGAAAAACATTTATTAAAAATAATCTAAATACTTCAAAAAAGAGCTGGGATGGAAATAAACAATCCACTCCCAAAGGAAAAAGATTCCAGTCCAGAGGAAGGTCTCCTCGGCGGAGAGAAATATCTCTGGACCAAGGACACAAGTATCCCCAGAGGGAGCCCTCTGAGAAAAGATACAACCTTAGAGATAGGGATAAATTAAGAAAACCTGATAGATATCAAGATATTGATACACGTCCCTCTCGATCTTTTCAGACTTCCTCGCAGAAATCGGAAAGAAGAGGACGGTCAGAACACAAGGAAGAGCACGTCAAGTCCAAAGACAAGGAACCTGCTCATCAAAGTAAAAAATTACAATTTCCAAGAAAGAAGGTAGCCAGTATTAAAATAATTAAACATGCCGAGGATACTGAGGACACAACTGAAAAACGGAGAGTGGGCCCAGATAATGCTAGACAGCACAGCAGAAGTGACCATAGCTCGCAAGATCCTGATGAATCTTCTGGAGACAGTGGACACGAATGAATACATTCAGGTGGAAACTGCAGATACCAGAGTTAGCAGACCTCATAAAATATACGAAATAACATTACGTATAGAGGAAGATAAGACTAGGAAAGTAAGGGGTCTATTTTGGGATAACCTTTCCAAAGGCTATGACATCCTTCTAGCTGAGAAAGACTGGCCACCAGAGTTTGTCAGGGAGTGCTCTCATGGCGAAGAAATGATTATGCCTGCCTTCTCAAATCATATTCCAATTCATAGAAAATATATACTTGCAAGAAAATGGGCAGTAGCCCAAGCTCCTGCATTATATAAAAATCATGTAGGATGGGATGAGGACTCTCCTCCTCACAAAATCCAGTTAAAATGTCAACCCACTGAGCAAAAGCAGTACCCAGTTAAGAAAGAAGCTAAAAAACAAGTCAGGGAGATCTTAGATCAACTTGAATACCAGGGGGTGATTGAAACATGCACCTCACAAATGAACAATCCTTTGTTTCCTGTCTCCAAGCCAGACGATTCATATCGTCTAGTTTTGGACTACAGACACCGTAACTCATTTTGCAAGACATTTGCAGTACAAATCTCACACAGTGCAGCACTAATGAATAACATCGTGCGCAAAAAATACAAAACGACATTAGACATCTCTAATGGATTCTTTTGTCAAAACATTGCACCTGAAAGCAGGTATTTGACCGCTTTCTCAATAACGAGGTCACAGATATTTCTGTCGACTCCCACAGGGATTCAAGAATAGCCCAGGATTATTCTCAGCAAGGGTAACAGAGTTACTACAAATATATGATGATGAGGCATTATCTTATGTCGATGACATCTATCTCACAGATGATGACCTGGATACTCACTTGAAAAGAGTGAACACCATAATACTTGGGTTCACAGCAGGGGGTTACAAATTCAACTTTAAAAAGTCACGAATTGCCCATCTAACTGTCCTGTTATTAGGATATGAATTATCAAGTGAAGGCAAAAGCCTAGCAGACAACTTCCTAGAGAAGTGCGCTGTACTCCAAGCACCAAAAACGCTGAAGAACTTACAATCAATACTAGGTTCTATGAATTAATAAAACCTGATTTTAAACCAATCAATTGGACTCAGAAACACACAGAAATTTTGAGATCATTGCAAACAGACATGTTAGCTAAAACAAAATTGCAAACTCGCGAAAACATACGCAACCTTGTAATCCGAGTCATCCCAGGAAGATGCGGATTCACGTACCTGACCTCTAATGAGGGAGAAACGGTACCAATAGCTTATAAATCACATTTGTACACACAAGCTGAAAAAACATTCAGTCTTACAGAAAATATTGTAAATGCGGTTAAAACTGTTGTAGCAAAAGAAAGAGCCCAAGCCCAAGGGAGAAGGATAACTGTTTTAACAGCAGAATCAGCCTTTGAGGCATTAACAAGCCCACGCAATTTGACTGCTGTGGCATTAGATCCAAAGTGGATCGAATGGGAAAATTCTCATGCTGCAGAAGACGTGAAATATTATTTTGACCCGAAAATGAAAAAAATGAAAGATCTAACATATGAAAAAGAATATCCTCTGCCAATCGAAATTCTGCCTCTCGAACAGTACACATGTGTAATCTACATGGACAGATTTGCACAACATTACGATGTAGAGAAAAAATCCCACAACGCTGCGTGCGCGATTGTTAAAGGCCGCTGGCGCTTTGGTAAATCCAGACCAATAGTCACGAAAACTGAATCACTCAGAAACTGCTCAACTCAGCAAGCTGAAATAAGATCTTTAAAGATGGCGCTTGAAAATGCCGATCGCGAATTCTCCACACTAATAGTGTGCGATTCGCATTACTGCGTCAAGTCTTACAATAATGACATGCAGAACTGGGTTCAAAACGATTACAAAGATGACACAGGTGCCACAATAAAGCATGAAAGGCTTTGAGAACAGGTAGTTCTTTTGCAGAAAGAACTACGAAAGACTCACGTGATACATACACTGAGTCATCAGCGTGATGGCGTTCACGTTGCAGGGAATTCATTGGCTAACAGAGCCACAGCGGAAGCAGCTCAACCGGCTTCCGTAGCCACAAAAAAGCATTCAGAAAAATACATAGACGGGGAAACCATGCTAGCGGTAAAAACTTCTTCAAAAGGCTACTGTGCAGCACTACCCGTGAACTATCCACTCAATTATACATGCATAATTGATGCAAACTCCGTTCCTTTTGCTCGAATACCTGGAGTGGGGGATAGAGTAATTCCAAACACGAACAGGAGAGTCTTCTTAATTGCGGACGCACACATGGGATTGGGTCTAAGGCACCAAGAGATCAAGGAATCTCTGAAAGAATTACAATCAGAATACTGGTGGCCGGGGATGAGCCTGCAACATTGCAAATTTGCAATGAGCTGTCCAAACTGCAACGGAGATCGCAGTAGCGAACCGACCGGAGTATTGCCATGGCCCTTCTTGTAGTTAGCATAGGGCTATCTATATGCAAAAATCCAGCGTCCCATTAATTTCTTTTTAAGACTAGATTCACTTAAAATGCAGACACCAGCGCTCGGCTGACGCCGGAACTGTTATAAAAGATTTGCGAGTCCATATCGGCACATACGCAATTGGCCTGCTACATTCTGACCAGGGTCCTGCTTTTAGCTCTAGGGCTTATAAGGAGGCCATGACCAGCATGGGCATTGCATTGCGGTACTCTTGTCCCTTCCATCCTGAGGGAAATGCGGAAGTGGAAAGAAAAAAACGGGACATAAAGCAATCTAAAACGGCGAGGGTATTAGGTTCGGGTGATGGGTGGGTCCAACATTTAACAAGTGTCCAACGTAGTCTTAATAATCTGCCAAGAAATTCTCTAAAAGGTTTCAGTCCGAACGAACTATTGTTCGGGACTAGAATGCATATTCAGGACCTTGATAGTCAGACTACAGTGGTAGAAGAAAAATGCTTTGATATCAAAGATCGTTTGGCTATTTTACAGGACTTAAATGAAACAAGAAAAGGCCTGAGCAACGTAAAGTTAAAACAGCAGCCAACAGCCACTGAAGATAAACCACCTGTCCCAGCAAGGCCTGTCGGGATTCCAAAGATTGGGGATCTGGTCAGAGAGAAGATCGCGGTGAAGAAGGAATTTGGGCCTTCTTACGGAAAAGCAGTACCTGTCTTAGCTGACAGCGGAACAAGATCAGTTTTACTACCACCCCTTGCTGGTAAAAAGGAGAACCGAGTTGTATCCATCGACCTGGTAAAACCACAAACATGTGGCCAATAATAAGTAGTAGGCCCAGTGGACTCCCAAGAAATAGCAGGGTACCAAAATTTGCTACAATACAAGAGGTTCAAACTGAGAGACTAATCACATTTGATAAACCTGCAGTAAATAAAAAAGGACTATGCAACAAAGCCATGGAACTTATGCCTCTTGAAACCCAAATTGCAACAGTTCGTCAAGAAACACCTGTCTATAACGATGTAGCCTCAGACTATGCTAATGAAACAAAAAATGCAAAAGCAAATGAAAATCCGGAAGCGATTCCAACAATTGACAGAACTGCATCTGGCTACTTCATCAATTTCGATAACTTTTCTGAAGATCCAAGCGAACCTGAAGAAACGCCAGCAACAAAAACTTTTAAAGACAAAGAAACTGAACTCTTTCATCAACTCAAAGAAACCTATCTGATTTCTCCATGGATTGAATTTTGGATTGTGTTAGGTGTACTTTTCCTCCTGCTTTGGCTCATCATGGTTCTTTGTTTGGGAAAATTCATTGAGGCAAAATACAGTACAATGGACACAGCAAGTCAGAACATCAACTTGGTCCTAAAGCCACACAAGTCATCTCACATCGAGAAAAGAGAACTATCATCAGTGAACGTCACAGCCAATCCAATACCCGGTGGGGTAGCATGGGACAAAACGGATTATGAAATCTATGGCCCGATTGAGTTCTTGAAATATCCACATCAGTTCAAGGTTTCATTAAGTGACTTTGTAAAATCGAGTACATTCTCTGATGATTGGGACTTTGAAAGTATTAATGATATGATGTCAGGTTTAGTAATGTCAGCAAAATTTACAGAACATGATTACTTACAGGGTTCATCAAATTATGAAGAAATGTATTGTTATAATCACTTTGCACAACACTATTTGCATAAATCTGCTCAACCTAGAAATGTTTTTAATTATAATCAATAGGAACATTGTGCAACTCCACCTAAAAGCAGTTCGAAAACATTTTACGAGAAATTCCCATACTTCTCAGGGTTTAACACAAGTGATGCAGAAACGTTTTACTTCAAACTGGTAAATAGGACAGGGGTGAAAACAATGCTGACAAATACTAAATTGATCTATTCGGAAACATTTTATGAAAAAATTATTACATTTGGTTTTGATTTCTGTAAAAACAACATTGAAACAAAAACCATCTGGGGTACAAAAGAATGGCAGGTCCCAGGTTTAGAAGCATTATTTAGAGCCTGCATGATCCCAGAACAAATAATATTCTTGAATGACACCGTTTAACAGACTACTTGTCTTGGCCTAGCTAAGATTAAAGACTTAAACAAACCGTCTATTCCAAAGCCAACACCTGACAGTAATAGCACTACAGATGTTGAGATAGACGTATCCCATATTTTTAACCAAAACAGAACACATCCTGATTGGAAAAAATGGTTGATCTGGCCCACAGACACAAATAACTGTCAAGAAAGATTCCTGAACAAAATACAGGGGTTCGAAATGACAAGGCCAGACCCTAGATACTCCCAGAGACAACATCCAGGGATAGTAACAACATACAGTGTAGGGAAGCTATGCCTCGAATGGCTACAAAAATCCACACTGGCAGAAATTAAGCAACACTTGACTTTACTTAAAGACGGTGCTGACTTGCGTGATTTCATAATGGGACCACGCAAACAGCGTCAAAAACGTTTCATAGCGGCCGGTATATATGCTGCGTTCAACGAGACTTGGAAAGTAATGCAAATTGAAACAGCAGAAAAAATACGAGAAATTTATCGTATTAATTTGGAAAAATCACTTTCTGTTGTGGACAATGGGTTAATGACTCTCTCCTCCAGAATATGCTCACTGGACAGTATTGTATCATCTGCTATTGATATAATAGAGCAGGACTTACTAATGTTACAACACGGTCAGACCCAAATTACGTTCTATTGTACAGCTTGGCTGGACGTTGCAAAATCTGCGTTCAGGCTACGTACCATGGCGTTTAATCAACACAACGTCATTATTCTCTATCTTTAACCTTACTGATAAACAAATCAGTTTGGCACAAAAAGGAGCAGACTATACGATTCTGAGCATTGAAAAACTTGAGAGATTACCATTGACAATGTCAGAAAGACCTGTCATTGAATGGATAATACACGGAATAATTACAATTCTGATAACAACTTTCCAATTTAAATACTGCCAAGAGTATATACCAGCGGGCCAGTATGAAAGGTTGGGTAAAGGGTACATCAAGTCAACATGGAATTTACCTTATACACACACATGCTACAGTGAAAAGAAAAAGAATGTATTTCTTAGTGGTAACAAATATAAAAGATCACTGAGCGGTACACTTCTTTGTGAAGGCATTAACTTGCACGGAGCCTGTGATGGGTTTTCAAATAACCTTTCATGTCAACTGCACGGCACTCCTGCAACACAGATAGAGCCATTCTTTAGACAACTTTCTAACGGGAGTTATATTCTAATAACGGACCACAGCTGTTGTGGCATGGTGCCAGGGAAAGCCTATCTCGTGAGCGTGAGTTCCATGGTCACTTGCTGTATGCAAGTATTGTATCCAAACAGCACTCCAGATACGGAGGCGACAATTTGGCCTTCTTTGAATATCTCTTCTATTCGAATTGATACTTTAAGCAGAATAAAGTCTGTTCTTTTACAGACAACTGTGCCCTTAATGTCATCAAAAGAAACGTATGATCTGCAAGTTGCAAGCACAACGGCAGTGATACATTCCCTTTTATCAACAAATTGCCCCATGCATTTCATAGAAATGCTAAGCCAAATCCTAAATATGTCAGATACCAGTGGTATCGCACATGTATTTAAGACAATTTTTTCGGGACTGTTAACAACCTTCGAAACAGTTCTGGGCATTTTTCCCAATTTTGTCCATTCTGTCTTTGGCGGCCTACCTCTACTTTTGGGACTCGTAGCAGGAATTTTATTTTTGATCCTTCTGCTCCGATATGGCAAGCCAAGTCACAGACAAGACTCCAGCAACGATGGAAGAAACGATCCTTGCAGTACGCTACCGGGACCGCATAACTAAAGTCCTTGGAATAGCCCGGCTAAGAGATCTGAATATGACATGGTTTCTTTCATTCAGACCTATCTGGCAGAATTGCATCTTACCTGTGCTTCGATGTATGCTATGCGGAGAAGAATGCGTGTTGGACGTCTGTCTTACACTACCATCAGCAGTACCATTGGATACAGATACTTTGCTAAGTCCTGTAACGGCTCATGCATCGTGTTGTCCCCAGCGGCTACCCATTCTGATGACGGCATTCGTTGAGACTTCACCACTACGATTAGGTGGCAGTGAAGCACGAGATGAGAGCAGCATCACACAGGTACGACCTTCTGTGAGCATTGCTGATCCTGACATCGATGATAGCAATCATTCTCACTACTGCACTGTTGCGGCATTTTCAAACTTGTTCGAACTTTCACCTGAAGCCGTAGACCAATTTTTTGAGAGTCTGTCTGAAATGATTTCTCCCCTGAACAGAAAGAATAACTTTTTTAAGCAACGAGCACACAGCGTTCCCTGAACTCTGAATTCGGCCTTCAGCTTTGATAAACAAAAGCTACTGAAAATATTTGGAACTATTTTTTTCCCCTGAAAGCAAATTTTTTTTTTCCAATTCCAAAATATTTACCTTTTTCTGGCACATGTACTCTTCTTAGAGTAGAACTACTCTTAAAGAACAGAGTTTCTATTTTTGGAACTCTAGAGACAATATATTACCTCAGCCTCTAACACATGTACAAGCATTTGTATTATTATGTGATGGAATGGTCTCGACCTTCTCTTCTGTATTAAGAGCCATTTCATGTGTAATTTTCGCAATTCATTCAGCTGATAAATATATGCAATCTTTTTTACTGAATGATAACACTGCTTGATAAGCGTACAGTACCAATAATTATTTTTGTGTATTTACCATATACCATTTCAAATGCAAAAAAGGTATTTTGGGGTGGGTTGGAAAACACATGCACTTTTATATGATTACTATCTCTTAGTTTTAGTAATGATGGACATTAGATCGTGGAGTGGGTATTGTGTTTCTATCTAGGAACCTAATTCGATATTTCTATGTTATGCCCTTGTACGGTTATAATAAATAATATCCTTATAAAGGCATAAGAATCATATCCATATTTAGTCGTAGCCCATGCAGTCCACATTAAGTAAGGCTACTTCCCCGGACTCCTAGAAAGCACAACGAGTTCTCTAAACAAACCAAACCTCCAGCAACCTGGGAAATCCCCATTGCTTTTGTTTTGATTTCGTCCTAGAACTCCTGTGAGCCCTGTAAGAATGGCCAGTTCTTAGTGACATCTTTATTGACGTCTTATGTCCAACCTTACGTCAAACCCGGCACCTTTCAGGTATAAATATACCAACGTTGCATTAAGCAAACACACAGTGGTTTTGGAGCAGAGCGGCTATCTACTTTCCCGAGAGCCCAGCTGATGCGAGAGCCCACGGACGCCGCCCCTCCCTTTTGACGCACTGAGAGAGACGCTGTCTTTTCTCCTGCCGAGAAATCCAGCTCCGGTGTTTCCAGATACCCTCGCGGGTTACTCAGATATCGAGTCCTGAGAGAGAGATACCAGACCTCCTGCTTTCTATTACCCAGGTACGGAGCTGACTAAACCCTTCAAGAGAATTCTCGAGTCAGATTCTTGGCAAAACCAACTTAACTTAAACTGCTACTTACTTACTCCTTCCCAGGTATTAGGCTTAGGTCAGGTACACCGGGGTAGGCGTATTTAGAAGCACCAGTTGAGTACGTTAGTCAATGTATATATGTATGTATATATTTTATCTATTTTAAAGTATCATATGGCTAAGAAACCATATCACTGCTTTTACAGTATTATTTCATAATACTCCTTTTACTGTACGCACTTTACTTTACTATGAGTATTGTAATTGTGGCAATTCATTTCTCTTGCATGAGAAAGAAGACTGCTCAATAAATTACACCTTTTATTGAAAACGCCAGTCTCTCTATTCTCTGCAATCTGGTGAAACTAAGTATGCACACTTGACTGAGTGAAATAGCTGTCTATTGTTTTCACACGACTCTAGAGATACACTCTTATTCTGAGGGAGCAAAGTTGTCATGTTTTATGGTTGTCAGAAGCTAATCCCTTCTTGTCTATCCAGGGAGGTTTATTTGCAATCTTATACCGCGCTGGGAATCGACTCCCGAAGGAGTATCTCCGCGCCCTTGGCATCATTTTAAGCAAAGCAGGTTCTTTCATGTGTCCTATTTCCTAATATAAATAACCTAATATTGGAAGAGAAAAGTTTTTAGTTTCTTCCTAAACGGAAGGTGTTCCCTGCATTTTCTGATTTCTCTGGGGAGATTATTCCATAGCTTAGGGCCGGCAACAGATAGGGCCCTGCCCCCTTGCCTTGTCTTCTTAATCCTTGGGACACATAGGAGTTCTTGATCTCCTAATCTAAGCGATCGAGAGGGAACATATACACCAAATTTTTTAGTCAGGTAGTCAGGGCCTTTCCCTATAAGGCACTTATGGATAATACAGCACGTCTTGAACATTACCCTCTGTTTCACTGGAAGCCAGTGAAGTTTGGCCCACAGGGGTTTAGATGGAGTGCGTGCAGGGGCATTAAGGACAAGGCGTGCCGCGTTGTTTTGCACAACCTGCAACCTGGAAATGACCCCCTCGTTGGCAGCTAGCAACAATCCATTGCAGTAGTCTAGTCTGCTCAATACGAGCGCCTGTACCAAAGTTCTTCTGGTGGTATCAGGGAGCAGGGGGAACACTCTTCGGAGAAGCCCAATAACATGGAAACAGGAGCCAACCATTTGGTTTCCATGTTGTTTCAAGGAAAGCTCCTGGTCCAGTTTTACTCTGAGATTTTTCACGCACTGTTTGGGGCTCAGGGACTGGGCCCAGATCTTGCGGCCACCAGTCGGGAGTCCACAGGCGTTGAGCTTCGCCGAAGAGCATCACCTCCGTTTTGGAGACGTTGCACTGTAAGAAGTTTGAGGCCATCCACTGGGCCACTTCTTTCATGCCCCGGGCAAAGGAGTTTCGCACTTCAGATGTCGAAGTTTTGAATGGAAAGAGGAGTTGGGTATCGTCCGCGTACGATACTGGGATGAAACCGTGGGATCTCATGATGTTAGCCAGGGGGGCCACATAGATGTTAAATAACGTAGGGCTCAGACAAGAGCCCTGTGGCACCCCCTTAGAGATCTCCACCTCCTCCGACCGAAACGTACCCAAGATGACACTTTGGGTACGTTTTGTGAGAAAACTCCTTAGCCAGGCCAGCACCTTACCCTCCAGCCCAATGTCTAATAACCTGGAGGTCATGGTGTCATGTGACACCGTGTCGAACGCCGCTGACAAATCTAAAAGCACCAGGATAACGGAAAAAACCCTATCCTGTAGCATATGCAGATCGTCAGCGACGGACAACAAGGCGGTCTCGGTGCTGTGCCTTGGCCTAAACCCAGACTGGGAGGGATCCAGCCCTCCTGCACTTTCGATGAAACCTGACAAGTGCCAATTGACAAACTTCTCCGTCAACTTCCCCAAGAATGGGAGGAGTGAGATTGGTCTAAGGTTTGTCAATTCAGTCCATGGGATGGTGTTATTTTTCCTCAGTGGTCTCACCAGTGCACGCTTCCAGTCTGAGGGAACTTCCCCTGTGCTCAGGGACATATTGATTACATGTTGAATTCCTGGACCCAGATCATTAGCCAATAATGGCATAATGCGTGCCAGGATGATGTTTGAGGGGCACCCGCTCTTTGTCTGACTAATTAAAGTGATTACCTCCTCCGTTGTTATGGGAGGGAATTCTACCAACTTTTTCGGGCAGTTCGTTTGTGCTCCAGTAGATAAGTGAGCCATATTGTCCATTGTAGTCATATTGTTGCTGTTATCCTTGGAGGCTAGTATTTTATCATATATACCCTCGATCTTTCTGGTGAAAAACTGAGAGATGTTATCACAGAGTTCCTGGGATGATATCTCCACGGTCTCACAGGCAGCAGGTTTGGTGAAGGTTTGAAGAACTTGATATAAGACCCTTGCATTATTTCCTGCTGCTGATAGTTGGGCTGCTATATGTTGTTTACGTGCAGCCCGGATGGCTTTGTGATAGGTGTTTTGAGAGATCTTATATTTCTCCCCATCCTCTGCCTTGTGAGTTGCCCTCCAGAGTTTTTCTAACTTTCGTGTGGTTAGTTTTAGCAATCTCAAGTTCTCTGTGAACCATACTTCTTGTTTAGAAGCAGCTCGAAGTTTGAAAGTTCTCAAAGGTATAACCTCCTTTATGGAGGTTAAACTCCTCCTCGTTTATTCGAGAAAGTTTCTAGTGACCTCTGAGCTAGCTGGCAAACCTTAAGTCTAATATAGTCAGTAGAGACCTAGATGACCTCAGTCCTACGTCTACACTGCTGTTTATATTATTCCAATGCGCAGAGCCTATTGGGAATATAGGAACTACACTACAAATGCAGGTTGCACCCTTCCTTCTTCTGCTGCTCCCACCCATCATCCTCCTGGACTCTGTGCTTCCCTCAGCTCCACTGCCTCCCACAGATGCGACTTGCATCTTTCCTGTCAAGAAGCAGCATCTGTTCTTTGTAGGGTGCTGTGCTTGGGAGCGTTGGGGGTGAAATCCCTCCTCACTTCCTCTGCCACAACCGATATGATCTTTCCCATGCTGCTTCAGGGCATCAGTGCTTGCGAAAATTGGGGAGGTGGTTCTCTTCATCTTCAGTGCCTCTTACAGATGGGACTTGGATTCTGTGATCCAAAAAGGATGCGGGGATTGGCGTGAGATCAGTCAAGGGCATACATATCACTAGTGCCGTAGTGCAGTGGTACAGGGCCCCAGCGGTGTGAGAAGCTCACTGTAGCCCTAGTATGTTTGTCTTTAAATACACACCAGAGTCAGACAGGCCCATATTCCTTGCTTTCATAAGGGCCTGTGACACACTTGCAGCGTCACTGGGTGCGGTCCTCTTCACATCCACTGCCTCACACAGATTTGGCACTCATTTTGTCATCCCCAGGGATGCGAGGGTTGGAGTTGGATCCTCTCTCACCTTCACTGCCTCTCAAGGATGTGACTTGCATCCCTTCATACAGAAGGGGTGCAAGGGCTGGGCAGGGTTCCTATTTTCCTCCAATTTCCTATTGTGGGAGAATGGCAGCTGTGAATTGCATTTTACTGGCATTGGGAGGGTTGGAGACTAATACTTCCTCACCTCCATCCCTCTTACAGGTGTGTGACGTCCAAGACAGGAGGATGGCAGCTGCGCGTGGAAGAGTTGAGGTAGAGTCCTCCCCTGCCACTCTTCTTCTCACGGATGTGACATAAGTCCTTCCATCCTGGATTGTGGGAATCCATGGTGTAGCATGTTTTAGGTGGGAAGGTTGGGGTGGAACTCTTCCTGACTTCCCACTGTCTTTCAAGGAGTAATATTTCCAGGCAGGAGACTGGCATCAATAAAAGGCAGGGATGGAATGGAGTCCCTCCTTACCTCCAAAGCTGCTCACACGTGACGTGCTCTTGACAGGAGAATGGGGGCTGCGCATGGGAGGGGTAGGGTGGCACCCTTCTTTGTCGTCACTTCCTTTCACGGGTGTGACATGCATCCTTCTGTAATGTTGTCCCTGTCAGCAAGGACGACAGGACACAGGTGTGTTTGGAACCGCTATTTATTTAAAATTATAGCTCTACACAGAGAGCGCCGAGCTTGCTGCTGCCTTCTCCCTTCTCGGGCGCCCGACTCGCGCCTTTACAGCGCGACCTCAAGATGGCCGCCGTTCACGCTACGTCGCCACGTAGCGTGAACACTAGAGCACAACTCTACATATCTCCCCCTTTTCATGTCAACCAGGAACAGGCAGTCTCGTGGGTTAGTTTACTTTCCTTCTCCTAACTCATAGTCTCGAAACCTAGAAGGCCTCACAATCACTCTGCCCCCCCTGGTTCGTCTTACCAGGGTGGAAGTCACTTCTCTCGCGCTGATCATTTTAGACCCCATCTCTTACCTTCTTGAGTACCCGTACTCTCTCTGCAGGGAGACTCTCTCTCCTCTCGGGGTAGTACCTCTGCTCTGGGACTTTCACCGCCTCTTTGCTCCATCTCCGTTTCTGCACATTCCATACTTCCATCTCCTTCCTGTATCATGCTGTCATTCTCCAGTGTCCTTTGATCAGTTGCCACCTGTTCCCAATCTTCAGGGAGCCATTGTAAGATCTTATTGCATCGGGCCATGCGATCCTGGGACCACACGTTCCCATCACTGAGCAATGCAGTCCGGCCATATACCTCTTTTAATTGTAGGGGTCGGCTGTATTTGCTGTCACCTTTCTTCTGTAACACAGCCAACTTGACCCTGACCCATTCTCCTTCCTCCAGGGACATGTCCTTTACATTCTTCCTTCTGTTGTAATGTTCCGTATAAATCATTTGAGCTCTTTCAAGGTTGTTCTGAACCACAGCAGGGGACCATTTACTGGTTACAGTCTTCTCCTTCCATGCCAAGTTATCCTTTGTGAAGGGATCTCTGCCTCTGAGAATTTGGAAGGGGCTGTACCCTGTGCCCGTTGGTGTGATACGGTAGGCCCATATGTTTAAGATCTCCTTTTCCCAGTCCTTTCCCATCATGATTGCTGCCTGGATGGACCCCATTAGTTCTCTGTTGAAGCGTTCCTCTTGCCCATTTCCAGCCGGATGATATATGGACGTGTGTTTGGATGAAAGACCATTTCTTTCCATATATTTGAACCATTTCTCTGAAGTGAACTGGGGGCCATTATCACCTAATATGGACTTGGGAATGCCTTCCCTGAGAAAGGTCGCAGTGAGGAACTTGAGTATTGTCTCAGTGTCCATTTCCTCTTGGATGTGCACTTCGGGCCATTTAGAGTATCGGTCCACTATGGCACATAGATATTTTGGAGTCCCTTGGTCATCCAATATCGGTCCCAATATGTCTATAGAGAGCTCCTCCAAAGGATTTTTCGGGTTGGTGAATTTTCCTAGGGATGGCCTCAATGGCGTCATCGTCTTATCTGCTCGCTGGCATTGGTCACACTCTCTTACATGTCTTTCTGTTTGTATGTCCATGTCTGGCCACCAGTATCCTTGTTTGGCCCTCGTCTTAGTTTTTACGATACCTAGGTGACCCTCATGCAGTATCGCTAACAACCGGGGAATTAACCCCATGGGGGGTACCACCCTATCCCCTCTCTACAGGAACGCTCCCTTATCGTCCAGGGACAATTCTTCTCTTACTTCGTAGAATTTCCTGATGTTCGCCCGTAGGTGTCTTTTCTCGGGCCATCCACCAACTATGTGTTCCTTCACCTCTTGGATATTCTGGTCCTCCCTGTATGCTTTTATCCACTCTTGATTGCTGATTACTTTCTCCGGGTCTTCCATCAGAGCCACCATCTCTTCACTCGCTTCCATCACTTCAGTGACTTCCTCCATTGCCGCGGCTCTACTCAGGTAGTCTGCCACCTTGTTCTTACTACCCAGGATGTACTCCACGTCATATCGGTACTCGAGTAATTTTAGAGTCATCTTGGCTATCCTGGGGGTGGTGCTTGCATGTCCACAGGACGTGAGTACTCTCACCAGTGGTTTGTGGTCGGTCTTCAATTGGAACCTTGTGCCCCGCAAGAACTGGCGAAACTTGCCCATGGCCCACACTACTGCCAACATTTCCTTTTCGATGACACTGAACTTCTTTTCTGTCTCTGACAGGGCTCTGGATGCGAAGCTCAGTGTTTCCGTTATTCCGCTGCTCCTGATTTGCATAAGGACTGCTCCCAATCCTTTGTCGCTGGCGTCAGTCGTCAATACTGTTTGCCCTTGTGGATCGTACCCCTGCAGGTGTTCGGCCTGGCTGACATCCTTTTTGATGCCTTCGAATTCCTCCTGCATTTCTCCAGTCCATATGAACGTCGTCTTTTCTCTTGTGAGTTGCCTCAGGTGATGAGTCTTGGTAGCAAAGTGTTGTACGAACTTGCTGTAATACTCAGCCATCCCTAGGAAGGATCTGACCTCTTCCTTACTGGAGGGAGGTGGGGCGTCACAGATGGCCTTCACATTATCCCTTTTTGGTGTGATGCCTTGCTCTCCTAGGTAGGTGACTGAAGCCATTCCCTAGACGGCACTTCCCCCACTCTGCGGTTAGGCCTTTTCCTTACAGCACATTCAGTACCTTGGCTAATTTGGTGTCATGGTCTCTCCAATCTCTTCCCATCACTAGGATGTCGTCCTGGAAGTATTGGACTCCTTCCATGTCTTTGAAGAGACGGTGCATGAGTTTCTGGAAGACAGCCGCTGCCGAGGCAAGTCCAAAAGGCATTCTGCAGAATTGGTAACACCCAAAGGGTGTTATGAACGATGTCAACTTCCTGCTCTCCGGATGTAGCGCTATCTGGTGATATGCCGACGTCAAATCAATGCTGGAGTACCATTTTATACCCTTGGTCTTGGCTAACATTTCCTCGATGCAGGGTAACGGAAACTTTTCCACCACGATTCATTTGTTCAGCTCGCGCAGGTCCACACACAGCCGGACCTTGCCGTTGCGTTTCATTACTACCACCAGAGGCGCCAGCCACTCCGCGCAATTTATGAGTTCAATTATTCCATTCTTTTCCAGACCCCGCAATTCCTGTTGCCCTGCATCTCTCACTGCAATGGGGACATTCCGTACTTTATGTGACACCGGTGTGACATTGTCCTTGAGAACTATCCTGTGCATGAACTTTTCTAGCTTCCCGATTTTCTCGCCAAACACCTTTGGGAAGTCCCTGTTCAGTTTCTCTAAGTCCGGCCATTGTTCCGCCGCCGTCATCAATACTTGTATAGCACCTCCAGGGTTCAGTTTTATGCCCAGATCTCCTTGATCCATCCAACCTAGGACCGATGGACCCTTTTCCACTACATACAGTTTGCATTCCGCACTCTGTCCACTGAATTCAGATTTTAACGGTCGGGACCCCACCATGGGGATACGTTCTTCCATGTACGAGACAGGCCTTATGTCCGGGTGTTCCAATCTTAGTCCCAAGTGAGGCTTGAACTTCTCATCCCAAACTGCTCTTTGGACAATTGTATACGGTGATCCTGAGTCCGCAACAATACTTATCTGTACTCCTCCTATCAGCATGTCGCACTGCGGTTTGTTCGATCTTCGGATGTCCACACCCAGCACGTGGTCCTCTATACAGAGCACTGTGTCCTCTTCCTCCGGCCTTCTCTCCTTTGTATCTTCCTGGTCTTGATCTACGTACTTCACCGTGTTGCGGCCTGCTTTCCGACGACACACCTTTTCGTAGTGCCCCGTTATGCCGCAGAACATACACTTTGCTCGGAACGCGGGGCATCTCTTGTCATAGGCTTCATGGGCCGGACTGCCACAACGACAGCATGAGTTTCTGGCTCCTATTGTCTGCTTCCCTTGTGGTCCCGGTTTCCCCTGCCATTTGTTGGGTCCTCTGTTCTCTGTCACTGTGCCCTTGTTACTTCCCGTAGGTTCCTAGTCATCGACCTTGTTCACCATAGGCCTCATGACTGGTTCTCTCTTGGCTGCATCCGCGCATCTCTTCGTTAGCTCAGCCCTTTTCACAATCTCGATCACTTCCTTTAGCGTGGCTTCGCCACTCGCCCATAATTTGTCTTGCACCGTTTTGTTTGTTATGTGCATCACAATCTGGTCCTTGATGAAATCGTCATGAAGTACCCCAAATTTGCACGTCATTGCTAACTGCTTCAACGCTGCCACGTACTCATCGATTGACTCTCCTATTTCTTGTTTCCGCTGCTGGAAATTGTATTGATCTATTGACACACATACCGCTGGCCGGTAATGCTTATTGAGTTCTTCTATGGCATGCGCAAATACATCATCATCTGCATCTTGTCGGGGCTTGGGTACTAGGTTCTTGAATACCCTGATCCCTTCTGGTCCTAGGTTCTGCAGCAATATTCTTCCTTTTGCTCGTGAATGCCTCCTCATTCTCATCTTCCAAGACCTTGATATAATTTAGAATGTACTCTCTCCAGTCTTCCCACTTCATCAGGGGCTCTTCCGGTTTAGGTAGGAATGGTATTGAAGTTGTCACTGAAGACGCCTGCGCACTCATATCTTCGTGTTTTTTTGGCGCTGTGTCCGGGCTCTTGGGGCTGCCTGGTGCACTGGTCTCCTCCCCTTGCTCTGGTTGGAATTGTGTACTCTCCGCACCCCCTGGTCCACTGTTCCTTGGTTCTGCCAGGGCACCTGTCTTGTTAGGGGCTCCTTCTTGTCGGTGCTGCACCCCCTTGCGTATTTCTGGTAGCTGGGTGGCTGTGGGCGCCTGTTTTCCTACTGACCTGTACCACTTCCTTGCCCCACGTGGTGATGCTGAAGGCTGACTCCTTCTTCTTTACCCTGGGGTGATGGCTGCCCTCGTACCTGGTCTTCACACTGCCTTGGTGTGGTTCCTGTTGCCTCTGCCACACTCTCTGTGGTGTTCCTGCCCCCTCACACGTGGGGCTTGTATGTATGGTACTGCCAGTCCTTCCTTCCCTGTTCCTGCTGTGTACCTTTTTTTTTTTCCAGGTCCCAGCCTCGTCGCCACTGTAATGTTGTCCCTGTCAGCAAGGACGACAGGACACAGCTGTGTTTGGAACCGCTATTTATTTATAATTATAGCTCTACACAGAGAGCGCCGAGCTTGCTGCTGCCTTCTCCCTGCTCGGGCGCCCGACTCGCGCCTTTACAGCGCGACCTCAAGATGGCCGCCGTTCACGTACGTCGCCACGTAGCGTGAACACTAGAGCACAACTCTACACCTTCTTTCAGGTGGATGCAGCTGTATCTCGGGGCTACGGGTGAGAAGGCGACACTCTGAGGCTCCATCTTTCCACTTCACAGGAGTAGAGAGGATAATTAGCGTTCTGTCTTTTTCGTTTAAGAATGAGGAGGGCCTCACAAATTACAAAAAAACATGCATTGATTGTTCCCCTTGGAGCCACCCACGTTTGTCTTATCAAGAGAAACCTATTCTACATATTTTTTACTCGCTGTTCTTTGATCTCGTCCCTGTTCTTACCTTTGATCATAATCATAAATGTAGGTACATTTAGTTTGTAGAAACCATGTAAAACGACAGCATAACTACACATCCAGTCTACATTTATAGTAAGAATCATCATCGATGACTAGATATAAGTTGTAAAACTATTTTTGCGTTCACTCATTTTCTATTTTCGTCTAAGTGCAATAGGTTTCACTAATAGAGCAAATTAAAACAAAGAATTCACAGACGGTGTCCAATGAAATTCTCACAAAAATGGGATTAAAGATGCCACACCATTTACAATTCATTGTGCGCATTGCACAATACCATGTTATCTTCATATAAATAGAACTGATGTGTCTCAACATCACCTTTCTAAGTTCTAGAATTTTCTTTTAGTCAAAGATTTGATCTTTGGATCCTATTCCCAATGTATGTAATCTCAGGTGACCACTGGGCCATCCCTCCCATTCTGCGTTTTCTCAGTCCTTTTTCCTATTTATTTTATTATGGATTGAGCTTTTCTAAGATTAAGTGTCAGATACACTTTTCCGTGTCTCCACAGAACAATACCATGCACACACTGACACACATTCGTACATCCATTCATCACATCCCAACCAACTATCCACCCATCCTTTGAATTAATCTCCCCATTCACCTATCCACCTATCCATGAGATCACCAAAATCCATGTATCTATGCACAAATCCAACCAAGCAACCTCACTTAATTGTTTTGTCTTTCTCTCCTCCCCTATTTGTTTCTTCCCTTTCCATTTTCCTCGCTATCCTCTTCTGCCCATACCACCATCAACTTTCCCTTTTCAGTGTCCCCTCTCCCCTCCTTTCCCCTTTCTTTCCCAGCAGCCCTTTACAGCTCTTTTCCCACACTTTTTTCAGTTACTTTTATGTGCAATGTTCAGAGCTTTGATTTTCAAAGTTCAATTTAACTAAATTGCTGAGTGTTTTATTGGCATCATAAGAATCGCTGGATCATTTACTATTGTATTACATGGGCATTAAGTAGGAATTGTTTGAAGCAAAATACTTAAGCGGTGGAATTTACATACATTAAAAAGAAAAGAGGATTTGAAGTGAAAGCGAAGTGCGGGGCACCCTACCGCCTTAGGCCTGCTTCAAAATCATGTTTCTGCATTTTAGACCTGCTTTCACAGTTTACACCAGTTTTCTTAAATTGCTAGGTCTCATAAAAAAATGTGTTGCTTTTTCTTACAGCCATGGACCAGCCTCATGAACCTATAACGATATTTTCTAAACACACAGGCCTGCATCAGACCCTCAGCTGCATTTTCTTACTGTCATGTTTCTTTCTTCAAAACTGTCACTGTTGTTTTTTTTAAAGCTTTAGACCTGTTTAAAATGAGCATTTGCAATGCAATAGGTCTCACATTTGCGAGAATTTAAGCTATTGGCATTGTAAATGACAATGCCTTATGTTTATCTATTTTGATAATTAACATATAAGTAAAAGGCATTGTCATTTACAATGCCAATAGCTCAAACTCCTGTAAATGCGAGAACTATTTCACTTCAAAGAAGCAGCCGCCGTTGTCCCAGGCTGCTTTGAAAGTGTTTAGGGCGTGCTGAATGTTTCAGGAAAGCATGTTGTGCCTGCAGTAAGAGAATAGTGCTTACAGACTAAATAAGGGTAACAACAGAAGCAAAAGGGCCAGTACTCATGGTAGGTTACAAATGAAGACAAGGCGATACTAAGAAGTCACTAACAAGCCTAATTACAAATCTAAAGCCAGCATTTACAAAGGGCAAGTGGCACAAGCCAATGAAAGATATGGGCGGAGAGTGGGCGGAGCTTCAAGTCCGTACTCGAATACAATATGCCTCGCAGAGTAGCGCATGCGCTGTCCAGGCTCGACCTAAAAACACCAACCTTTGCTTATTCTTTCTCCAAAAACAGAATCCAAACACTACAACATCTGCTCCGGCAACTGTTGTCCAGTCGCCATGTTCATACAGTATAGCCACTGGAAAAAGAAGCATTGGCAAAGCCAATATGTCTTGACTTTGGGATGTATTGGCTTTTTTTCACAGCCTCATTCTGTTTTAGCGTTGGGAAAAAAGGTGCTATGACAAGTCAGTAGTATCCTTTGGTAGGTGCACACCTACAAAATGACACATCTTAACACATTTGATAGGTGCTCTTGTCCACCGTGCTGCACAGTAAAGCTCTAAATATTGTAGACAAAAATAACTGAAAAAAGTGTGGGGAAAAGAGCTCCAAAAACCTGCCGGAAAGGAAAGGGGAGAGAATACGAGAGCAGGGAGGGTATAACGAACAAGTAAAGATTATGGTGTTATGGGCAGGGGATAGCAAGGAAAATGGAAAGAGAAGGAAACAAGTAGGGAAGGAGAGAAGGATAAAGTAATCAATTGAATTGATTGGATGGACTTTTACATAGATGCACACATGTGTGTGGCCTTATGGATAGATGGGTGTATGGATGGATGGATGTATAGTATGGGTCGGTGGTTGGTTGGGATGTGTGAATGGATGTATGGATCTATATGTGAGTGAAGGGGTGAATGGCTGAGTGGATGATTGGCTGGATGTATGTGTGGATGCATGGATCGATAGCTAGAGGGTTTGGACAGATAGATGGCTGGAGGGACAACTGCATTGATGATTTGGTGTATGGACTGATGGATTTTTGTGGGAGTTTTGGATGGATGACTGAACGAGCATGAGTATTTTGTGAATTAGGTTGTTTTTTCTTAGTTCGAGACATTGATGGGTGGACGCATGAACATATGAACGGATCTGTACATAAGCTGATTTAGGGATGGGTGAAAGGGCAATTCTGAAGAAAATCAAGGAAGATTTGTTCAATGGGGAGAGGCATTGTTAGAACTGGGGGTCTCTAGTTGACTGAGGTAGGTACCTTAGTCCAAATAGGGAGCCTTGCTTCTACTCAGGGAAAGGAGGGACACCCTCTTAGATAACCCCTGCTCACCCTCCGGTAGCTTGGCACAAGCAGCCAGGCTGATCTCCAGAGCAATGTGTAAAGTATTTGCAACCACAATCCCAGTAACACAGTGATAACACCACAAATGGACACCACACTGGTTTTTATAAAAATAGTGGTATCTTTATCAAAAGGAATACAATGAGACCAAACGATAGAAATCCACATATTAAGCATGAGCGGTAAATCCGTTACGTCCGCGGATTTTTCGGATTTTTGGTGAATCCGCAATCCGCGTATTTTGCGGATTTCCCACAAAATCCGAAAAAAAAATCCGCGGACGCGTAACGGGTTCAAAAGTTGAACCCCCACTCATGTAACTATTTTACAATGGCGCCAGCAAGCTGCCAGCGCCGTTGTAAAATAGTTACAAAGTTAGCTTGCACAGGAACCACTAGATAAAACGAAGCAGGTGCTGCTTTATTTTATCTAAGTGCTTCCTGTGCAAGCTAACTTTGTAACTATTTTACAACGGCGCTGGCAGCTTGCTGGCGCCATTGTAAAATACTACAGCAGATCACTCAAGGGACCCCTGCGCCCTTTCGGGGCGATTGCATAGTAACACACACATGGTCGCTCGAACTAGTTGATGCTCAAATTCAGTGACTCATTCATTAGCCCAAAAACAATCGTGAGCGTCGTCGAGGCTGGACAGGTGTGCCTTCTTCCCAAATCTACCGTGGAAAATCAGCTGTGATGCTGGATAGACTTTGCATCCTTGACTTTCACGAGCGCAATACCCATGAGTAGGCACATTGTGTTGGCACGGGTTTCTGCACGTTCGCGAGCGTTTTGTACAATAAAACCCTCGCGAACTTGCAGAAACCCGTGCGAACACAAAAAAAATAAAAAATACGCTAGGATCCGCGGATTTTGCGTATTTTCGAAATACGCAAATCCGCAAATACGCGGATTGCCAATACGCAAAATCCGCTCATGCTTACCACATATGCGTATTCGTAATATTTCACTTTGCCGGTTATTAGGCCAGCAATCACTTATAGGTTCTTGGGGTATTAATGAGCAGTTCATGATGATCTAATGCAGTCCTAATGCAATGCTATGCAGTTCGTAATGCAGTAATAAGACTGTCCTTAATGCACGTACTAATGCAGTTCGTAACGCAGGAATGATGCAATTCGTAATGCAAGAATACGGCAATTCGTAATGCAAGAATAAGGCAGTTTGTAATGCAAGAATCAGGCATTTTGTAATGCAAGAATAATGCGAATTATGCGATTCGTAATGCAAGAATCAGGCTGTTTGTAATGCAAGAATAAGGCAGTTCGTAATGCAAGAATCAGGCAGTTCGTAATGCAAAAATAATGCAATTCGTAATGCAAGACTAAGGCAGTTTGTATTTGTATTTGTATTTGTAGACATACTTAATAGAGCGCGACTGTCACCCAAAGGGTATCCTGGCACTTTGACCACACACATTCCTACAGATGTCAATTACACTGCCCTCGGAAAAAGGTAGGTTTTAAGATCCTTTCTAAAAGACGAGAGATCCTGCTTGCACCTTAAGGCCAGAGGTAGGGAGTTCCAGAGCTTGGCGGCCGTGAAGCTGAATGAGCGGCCGCCCATCCTCACCCTTTTTATCTTGGGAACTGTCACCAAGAAGGCCGAGGAGGATCTCGAGAGTCTGGCAGCCGAGTACCAGGAAAAAAGACCTCGCAATACCACTGGACCCAGCCCATGCAAGGCTCTAAAGACCAAGCAAGCTGATTTAAAACAGATCCGTTTTTGCACCGGTAGCCAGTGTAAGTCCGAAAGGGCAAGAGAAGATGAAGCAGACCATGGCCGCGAGAGCGCCAGTTTAGCTGCCATATTCTGTACCCGCTGTAGCTTCATAATTAGGGTACTGGGGGCCCCCAGAAGCAGTGCGTTACAGTAGTCTAACCTACTGAGGATGATACTACGCACTGATTCCGTCCTCGCTGAGTGAGGGAGTAGCGGAAGAATCTTCCGCAACATACGTAACAGCAGCATGCAGGTCGCCGTGGTTTTGTTAACGAAGGCTTCCAGCTGGAGACTAGGCCCGAGCAGGACACCTAGGTTACGGACCGAGTCTGCCGCTGCGACAGTGCCTAAGGTAGAAGAAGGCCAGAGTCCCTCTGGCAGAGGACGAGGCGTACGATCTACCGAGCAGTAAAGAACTTCAGTTTTTGCCCCGTTAAACTGTAACGAGTTCTGACGCAGCCAATCCGCAGCTGCCGTCATGCATTGGTGAAAAGATTCCCGGGAGACCGCGTCCCTGCCCTCGGTGGAAAAAATAAGCTGAGTGTCATCGGCGTAATTGATAACAGACATGCCAAATGACTTAATCAGACTTATTAGAGGGCGAAGATATAAGTTGAAAAGGATCGGGCTAATTGCAGAGCCCTGCGGCACTCCCTGTTTTACAGCTCTCACCGCCGATCGAAACGGCGGCATGGCCACAGATTGCCGCCTGTTACAGAGGTATGATGCCAGCCAGTCCAAGGCTAAGCCAGTTACCCCAGACTCCCGGAGCCTGCCCAGTAGAACTGCATGGTCAACCGTGTCGAACGCGGCCGACATGTCAAGCAGCACCAGAAACGCTGCTCCTCCCATGTCGACACGCGAACGCAGGTCGTCCAAAACGGTCACCAAGGCAGACTCCGTACCGTGGGCCGGCCTAAAGCCAAATTGGGCCACGTCCAAAAGGTCGTTAGATTCAAGGAAGCTGGACAGGACCCTAGTGACCGGTTCTCTAAGATTTTTACTGAGAAAGGCAAGAGTGAAATAGGCCTATAGTTGGTCGGACATAAAGGGTCCAAGGTGACCTTTTTTAGCAGTGGGGTAATCACTGCCAGTTTCCAGCTATCCAGGACCACGGCCGTGGTCAATGACTGGCAGCAGATGGAATGGAGCGGAGGGAAGAGCTCTGCTTGGAACACCTTCCAAAACTTGTGTGGCAAGGGGTCTAGCGGGGAGCCAGATGACACACCATTCGCCAGCAGACAGAATTCCTCCAGGGAAGGAGTAGGAAAGCAGGTCAGCCGAGGTTGTACTGCTTCCTCCATAATCACCTCCCGAGCTGCTCCGCTGACTAATTCCAAGGAGCAGAAATCAGGATGGCTAGGTAGGTTTGTAACGCAAGAATCAGGCAGTTCCTAATGCAGGAATAATGCGATTCGTAATGCAAGAATCAGGCAGTTCCTAATGCAAGAAAGAATGCTGTATGCCAATCTGCGCGGTCAACTCGGGCCCCCACTAGGCCCCAACAACAGAGACAACGGTCATAAACTTAAAGGGGCAGCCCGGTGCTGCTGGGCAGGTACAGGCAGCTCTGGGACTCAGCGCGTCTAATGCGGGGTAGCGGGAGAGAGCTTGGAGCACTCCTCTACTCCCCCTGCATGCGTCCCCATGCCACACACGCTTGCGGCTCCTGACCAGAGTCCAAGCCTTACCTTGGGGGTGTGCTGCCTCGCTCTCTCTCTCCCCACTCGTAGGACGTCCTGCTGGGCGGCCCGATGACGCTCCGTTGTTTGGCGATGCTGTAGCCGGACGGGTTACGGCGCTGCCTTCTCCTTCGTTGACAATCTTGGGCAGATTCCTCTCGGTGAAAAACGATCATGATCCCTTTCACCTTGCAGCTCTCTTAGGTTCAAGAACTCCTTTAGCATGTTGTGGCTCGGGCCAGTGGTGGTGATCCTCACTCACAGCCTCAGTTATGATGACGGCTTGGGCCACAACCAGCAATGCAGCAGTGTGGACGATGTTTCATGCTGCGAGGGCAATGCAATCACGGGGCACCTCATAAACAGGACCACGGACCACATGGCAGTCTTCCAGAAATCCTGTAGCACTTTGCGGCTCGGGCCAGCGTTGGTGATCCTCACTCACAGGCAAAACAACAGAAGAGTGTGCCTTCTTAGGAGAAGAGCAAGCATGAAGAATCAAACTTGATTCTTTAGAAAGCCTTCACTCACCAACCTGGTTGGTGACATGCTTCATCATCGGGCCCCACCAGGAAGGTCGAGTACCTCCACGTTGTGCTTTAACGTCAGAATTACTGCGGAGCAGGTTAGTGTTGTCTGGGTGACAAGTGCTAGTGATTGTGAAGTGAATTTAAAAGTGTCTTGGTTGTGACCAAAAATAATTTGATTCGTCACCCAAGCAGGCACGGATAAAAACAAAGTGAGCGATGTATGTGCTGGATAGATTGGCCAGCTATGTCTCATTGTATGTGGTCAACATGTTTCTGCCTATATGGTGCTAATGGCTAGGCATTCTTCAGGACCAAGGTGTGGACCCCGGCGGTATGAACGCGCTAAGGCTCACCCTAACCAAGGGGTCCAGAGTGTGAAAAAACAGGAAAAAAGTTTTGTAGCCTGCTGTCACTGCGGGATCCGTCTTAATTGTAGGAACCCAGCATTTGCCTGGAAAGAAGAACAGACATATACAAACACACAAGTATAAAAATGATTGTTTAGAATGTAGTCATAGTGCGTTTGTTGTTCCAGTTTCTTCATGCACTCAAGCTCTTCTCGAAGTGCACTGCAACTATACCTCAAGGAGCTACAGTGTGCTATGGTGGAATAAGGATGTGCACATATTATTTCACATTATTGCTAGTAGTAGTGACTATCTCCACTCGTAATGTGAAGGCACCTTGTTTGTAACGCTATTTCACCTGCACGCCTACTTGGGCGTTTAGCGGCATCAGTGCATCAGTGTTAAACACGCTATTGTTACTTTAAGGAACACGCCGGTGCAGTTTAGCGGGTGAAAAGAACCGCAACCTAGAACAATGTCTTACATGTGGAGTGATCATTAATCACACCATGGGTCTCGGGAAGGGGGTGATGGCTAGTAGGCACACCCTGTAGGGAAAAGAGTGGGAAGGGAATATGGGTAAATTAGATTATGTTCCCATTCAGTTGTATGTAGTGCTCACTCAATTTTGTTTTGATTCCCCTACACCGGATGTTACTTCTGTGCACTCACACTCGTTGTGTCACTTTTCGTGTCGTCATCCCCACATAACGCAACCCACAGGGGCAGGTGATCAGATAGACCACATTTGCGGAGTAGCAGTTAGTGTGGGTGCGTTGTGTCCAAGTTTTATTTTTTTAACTGATATGATTTTTTTTATTTTTTAACTGCTGCGGGAGGGCCACACTGTTGGCCAGGGTGGAGGGTTGAACAGGACACGGACAGCTGGGTGAGGGGAGATCCACACAGAGGGTCGAGATCAGGGGAGGAAACACAGATAGTGCGGATAGGGGGTAGGCAATGTGGAGGGGATGAAATCAATACAGAGAGCATGGGTGGGGAGGGGAGGCAATGGATGAGAAAGAAGGAGAGTGTGGGTGGTGGGAAACAACACAGATTGCTGGATTGAGAAGCAGCAGGCTAGGGGGAAGGAGGAAGCGAGTGGTTGAAGCAACACAGTGGAGGAGAAGCAAAATGGAGCAGTTGGGGGGAAGCATGTGCTTGATAGTAACTGGGAAGTACGCAAGGGCAAGCATAACATGGAGGAGACAGGGAGAAGCACACAGGCAGCATTGAGTGCAGGGAGAGAGAAGTACACAAGGGAGACAGCTGGAAATAACATGTGCTCCTACATAGTGATTAACCTAAAAGAAAAAAGTAGTGCTTCAAAAGCAAGCTGTAAAAGCGTAGAAGCAAGTCAATCACAAGAGATGGTAAATAGGCTATACTCTATGGTAGTGACAAACTCAAGATTGACAAGCTGGGACATGAATTAAAAGCAGACAAAGAAGAGTGGCAGGAACACCAACCAATTGTAACTGTAAGTAACAGGTGGGCTCTATGTCCCTGTATGTTCTTAATAAACTCACAGTATCTTTTGCAACAGACAGCACATGTACTGTCTAGTAATTTCTACCTTAAAACTTTATTTAACCAATCAGTGAGTGGGAAATAGAAACAACTGCAGAAAAGTAAGTATTTATAACAGTAAAATGTTTTAATTGAAAAAAAAATGGGAACATTTCCAGCATGTGCTCGTGTTCAAAATTATTTGATTTGATGGCAGCAAAAGTTAATGTTCGTTCGATCAGTTCGTGGTAAAGATAGGCTACAGATTATAGGCAAACATTTTGAAATTATGTAATCTAATAACCGATTTATTTAACTGGAAAGTTCTGTCACAGCTCTCATTGCAAACTTGCTATGGCTTCGTTTGTAAACTATTGAGGTAGAGCTGAAGAAACTCTAGGAATGTTGAGCCTGAGCAAGGAAAAGGGGGAATGCATTGTTGCCACAACAGAGTGGTTCATGTCATTAAATATTTACTGTAATTGGAACAAATGTAAAATTATACTATTTTCCCCCAACATGTTGCCACAAAGTCCCATTTCTGACCGAGGAAGAGATTCAGAGTTTGAAGCTGTTCGCAACATAAGCAGAAGCCCATGTTGTCATGGTAAAAGGTAATTTGCTCATAGAAGTTTTGCTTTTCAGACATGAAAGATTCTCTTGATCTGGTGACTACAGTAGATTCTGAAGTGAGGCGTTGATGGCCTTGTCGGTTTTTTAAGCAAACCATTGTGAGAGAGATTATTTTGTCTTTCGAGTCTACGATTTCAGAGTAGATTCAGTCCAACAAAAGTCTAATACTGCCGACCCTGTGACCCTTGTTCTTCATTGGGAGGTATCTGGACAAATCCACCAGCATCTTAGGTGTCTTGGCATCCATATGGTTTATGTGGCCAACAGCTGAAACATATGGGTACCGTTTACAGTTTGAAACCTTGTTTGAAACCTTGTCTCGCAAGACCCTTGAAAGGAGAAATCATTCATTGATGCTTAACTTTGTCTTCCTCCTGAATGGTATGGTGATGAAGAAGTAGGAGTGGGATCATGTCAGATCATGTCAGATTCTGAGTGTGTGTGTAGGCACATATGTATGTGCATGTCTACGTATGCTGCATGCGCTACAGCTGTTTCACTACTGCCCAAGCGATGCCCTTGGTGCACAAGCCTCACTGAAGCATATCACCACATTTTCACAAAGGAACAGCCTAAATGATTGGCACTGTCAATGGTTTATGGCCCACACAAATTTCACCATGTGACCACACAAAAAGTATATTGGCTAACACCTGAAAAAAGAAATCTGCTTCAAGGTACTATGTTTTGTCTATCGAGCCTTGTATCGCAAGTCTCCTGTAATTCATTCCTGCTGCCTTGGCATTTCTACAAAACTATTGACCAGACTGCAGGGGATCCAGAATACGGTGGTAAGAATGTCTGATGGCCTGTGCAAATTTGACAATGAGACCACATCAAATTACATTGGCTATCCATTGAACACAGAATCTGCTCCAAGGCGCTATGTTTGGCCGAGCCTTTTTATGGGACAAGGTCACCTATGCAATTAAGGTCCTAATGACTAAGTATGTTCCAGCCTGATCCACCCGCACAGCTGTCTCGCCTTGACTACTATACCTCAACTTAGGTGTGCTAGTGCAATAGTGAATGCTTTTTGAGTACTGGCTTCTCAAATCTGGAATCAGTTCCCTGTCACTCTCAGACAGTAGTACATATCTGATGCCTGCCCCACTTTAATCATTCTAAATCACACTCTTGACTGTTGCCCACTGGCCAAAGTTCTGACACTTCTTGTCTAGGTTTGTGTGATTCAAAGAGTGCTTCATATCATCTTTAGGATAAATTAACTATTATATCTCACAATGCAGCATAGCAACGAAAGGGAGGGAGCAGGACATCACCATATCTACAAAGACATAGCTCTCTCTGTGTTCTCTCCCAAAGTGCTGGCATCAATCAAGCTGCCTATAAGCACACACACATTTACACCTTAGTGCGAAGGTGACTGCATGAGTCGAGCATAGGTTTTGTACTGGAAGGGCTCCCTGAAAGTATAAGCATTATGTTTAGACTTTTTCCACCTTGTATGTGTGCTGTACAGTGCAGCACAGATGCGAAGTTTGAACCTTTTAGATAGATAACAACACTTCTCCAACTTTGTGCCTGTCTCACGGAGGTGTACTTTTTTTGGTGCAAAACCAAATCTACTATTCTTACTGAATAGGGTTTTGCTTAATAATCATATGTGGTAGCGTGGGAACACAAATGCTACACTCATGGGATGTACCCTTGATGCAAAAAAATGCAAAGCCGCTGTAAATAACAAATCAAAACACCACACCTGTTTTTTGTGACTTTACAATCTGGTCTATGCCATGTATACGCACTTGTCTCAGCAATACGGCTTTCATGTTAAGCACACCTCTCACGGGATATCGTTAGAGCATTTTCCAGGCACACACCTCGGTTTCCAAGGTTAACTGAATTCTACTTGCTCTGCTGTCTCCTGCTGGGATATCCCTTGGGCAAACCGCTATCACTCACCGCCAGAGGATGGCTGGTGGAGAGACGTCATATCATGATTACTGTCCGCGGGGAAAGACTGGATCCAAAATGATACGTGCATCATTGCTTTCTTTCACAATGATGCTGTTTGATTGAAACTGGGTAGAATCCAGCAGCTTCCATTCTCATTGATGTAGCACGTTTCAAATGTACAGTTCAAGACACATCCATCAACCTAGACAAAAGATGACACAACAAGCGTGCTGAAACAAATGCCAAGGAGAGCAATGCACTGCTGCTCAGTCAACAAAGTCGCTGGCAGATGAAGGGAAGAGCTGGAGGATGAGACTTGGTAGCCCCAAGGGACAACTATGGTGGGCGAGATGATAGCAAATATAGAACATACTCCCATGAGCTGTCTATTTATATCATCGAAAAAAGTGAGTTAAATCTCTTCATGGTCATGTTGTTAAAAGTTCTCCTTTTTCATTAATTTTAGAAAGCGATCAGCGTTAGAATGTGAAAACACAATCCAGCCAAATATATGAGATTTTGGCTTGAGATCCTGGCTTTTGAATCCTGGAGTGTCTAATGAAAGAAAGTTTGGCTTCCAAGTTCTCTTTGACCAGCTGGAATAGTAAGTAGCTTGATCAAATATTGAGTCCCATTTTCGGAGAACCGGGTGGGGTGGGGTGCAATCATGGGTTTCTGGGCTTCAAGCATGCATCCAGAGTCACCTCCCTGCTGGACCTAACTGAGCAATAGGTTCACTTCCTTAGCACTTGATGCCCAGAGGAGTGAAACTGAGCAGCTCAAAGATTACTCAGGAAGGAGATTGGGTAGAACACGGTGATACAGGCCTTTTATTCTACTGGGCATTTCCCCAGTATCAGTGGGCTGGAGCCCTTAGATGCCGGTCTTGAAAAAACAAGACCACTCCTGTTTCTTCATTCACTTTCCCCAGCTCTCTAAGTTTAATTGCAGTAGGAATAATGAGGCTTCAAGAGAGACAAATGGGGAAGAAGGGCAAAGGTAGAGCGAAAACCATCAGAGACGAAGTAGAGAGGGAGAGAGAAGGAAAGAGAAAGAGTTGGTGAGGAGGGAGAGATAGCGCGATGAAACTAAGGGGCTGGTTTGAGCATTTTTGCCAGGGCTGCTTTTGATTCCTCCGTCCGGCCCTGTGTACTGGTTAGTGCTCATTGCATGTGAACCTAAAACCGACTTCTTCTCTCGAGACTTTAGCAGTCTCTTGTGTGTTTGATTGGTGGTAGCAGGGTCACACTGCGGAAGGTAGCTGAAGTGCCAAGCAGTGGAAAGTGACAGAAGTGTGAAGCCTTAGATGGTGGAAGACCTGATATGCCATGGAAGGTAACAATGCTGTCACACCGTGAATGTGTAAGTAGTGTCATAACTTTAAGGGTGTCACACCATGGAAGGAGGCAGCAGTATTACATTTTGGAAGGCGACATCAAAGTTGCACAATAAAAGGTGTAAAGCAACATGTGATGTCAGAATTGTCACAGTACAGAAGGTGGCAGAAGTCGCATTCAGAGAAAGTTGGCAGCTGTGCCACACAATTGAAGGAGGCAGCAATGTTATGGTGTCTGAGGTTACAGCAATGTGACACCATGGAATGTACTAGCATCATCATGCTCTGTAAGGTGTCAAGAGTATCACATAATAGGAGGTGGCAGCAGTGTCACACAATAGAAGGTGGCAGCAATGTCACACAAAAGGAGGTGGCAGCAGTGTCACACAATACAAGGTGGCAGCAGTGTCACACAATAGGAGGTGGCATCAGTGTCACACAATAGAAGATGGCAGCAATGTCACACAATAGGAGGCAGTAGTGTCACGCAATAGGAGGTGGCAGCAGTGTCACACAATAGAAGGTGGCAGCAGTGTCACACAATAGAAGGTGGCAGCAGTGTCACACAAAAGGAGGTGGCAGCAGTGTCACACAATAGGATGTGGCAGCAGTGTCACAAAATAGAAGGTGGCAGCAATGTCACACAATAGAAGGTGGCAGAAGTGTCACACAATGGGAGGTGGCAGCAGTGTCACACAATAGAAGGTGGCAGCAATGTCACACAAAAGGAGGTGGCAGCAGTGTCACACAATAAGGGGTGGCAGCAGTCTCACACAATACAAGGTGGCAGCAGTGTCACACAATAGGAGGTGGCAAGAGTGTCACACAATAGAAGGTGGCAGCAATGTCACACAATAGAAGATGGCAGTAGTGTCACACAATAGGAGGTGGCAGCAGTGTCACACAATAGAAGGTGGCAGCAGTGTCACACAATAGAAGGTGGCAGCAGTGTCACACAAAAGGAGGTGGCAGCAGTGTCAAACAATAGGAGGTGGCAGCAGTGTCACACAATAGGTGGCAGCAATGTCACACAATAGAAGGTGGCAGTAGTGTCACACAATAGGAGGTGGCAGCAGTGTCACACAATAGGAGGTGGCAGCAGTGTCAGACAATAGAAGGTGGCAGCAGTGTCACACAATAGAAGGTGGCAGCAGTGTCACACAAAAGGAGGTGGCAGCAGTGTCACACAATAAGAGGTGGCAGCAGTGTCACACAATAAGAGGTGGCAGCAGGGTCACACAATACAAGGTGGTAGCAGTGTCACACAATAGAAGGTGGTAAAAAAGGGTGTGGTAATGGACGGAGCATCTGAACCAATCAAACACTCACACCCAGTCAAAAGATCTGGGTTTAATCCATCACAGTTCTTTAGCCCACTCTGCCACCCCAGTTCAGACATGGCTATATGCAAATCAGACTAACCCTGTGCCTCATGGGAACAGTCCAGCCCGAACTGCCAAGCCATGCCTTCCCTGGACCGGAAACAAGCTTCCGAGGACGGGTTTCTGGCATTACAGCCGTCTTCAGCCCGGCTTGCTTGAATCCAGTGGCAAAGTGAGCAAGGGACTCACGTCTGAGCATACCCTGCCACACTTATGGCGGCCAAAAGCGGTAAAAAAGGGGGTGGTAATGGACGGAGCATCTGAACCAATCAAACACTCACACCCAGTCAAAAGATCTGGGTTTAATCCATCACAGTTCTTTAGCCCACTCTGCCACCCCAGTTCAGACATGGCTATATGCAAATCAGTCTAACCCTGTGCCTCATGGGAACAGTCCAGCCCGAACTGCCATGCCATGCCTTCCCTGGACCGGAAACAAGCTTCCGAGGACCGGTTTCTGGCATTACAGCCGTCTTCAGCCCGGCTTGCTTGAATCCAGTGGCAAAGTGAGCAAGGGACTCACGTCTGAGCATACCCTGCCACACTTATGGCGGCCAAAAGCGGTAAAAAAGGGGGTGGTAATGGACAGAGCATCTGAACCAATCAAACACTCACACCCAGTCAAAAGATCTGGGTTTAATCCATCACAGTTCTTTAGCCCACTCTGCCACCCCAGTTCAGACATGGCTATATGCAAATCAGTCTAACCCTGTGCCTCATGGGAACAGTCCAGCCCGAACTGCCAAGCCATGCCTTCCCTGGACCGGAAACAAGCTTCCGAGGACCGGTTTCTGGCATTACAGCCGTCTTCAGCCCGGCTTGCTTGAATCCAGTGGCAAAGTGAGCAAGGGACTCACGTCTGAGCATACCCTGCCACACTTATGGCGGCCAAAAGCGGTAAAAAAGGGGGTGGTAATGGACGGAGCATCTGAACCAATCAAACACTCACACCCAGTCAAAAGATCTGGGTTTAATCCATCACAGTTCTTTAGCCCACTCTGCCACCCCAGTTCAGACATGGCTATATGCAAGATAGCCTGGCTGATGAGGATTATGAATCCGAAACCGGTCCCAGGATGCTTGTTTCCGGTCCATGGAAGACATGGCTTGGACGTTCGGGCTGGACTGTTCCCATGAGGCACAGGGTCAGACTGATTTACATATAGCCATGTCTGAAATGGGGTGGCTGAGTGGGCTAAAGAATGGTGATGGATTAAACCCAGATCAGTTGACTGGGGGTGAGTCTTTGATTTGCTCAAACGCTCCATCCATCATCCCCTTTTGTAACACAATAGAAGGTGGCAGCAATGTCACACAATAGAAGGTGGCAGCAGTGTCACACAATAGGAGGTGGCAGCAATGTCACACAAAAGGAGGTGGCAGCAGTGTCACACAATAAGAGGTGGCAGCAGGGTCACACAATAAGAGGTGGCAGCAGTGTCACACAATACAAGGTGGCAGTAGTGGCACACAATAGGAGGTGGCAGCAGTGTCACACGATAGAAGGTGGCAGCAATGTTACACAATAGAAGGTGGCAGTAGTGTCACACAATAGGAGGTGGCAGCAGTGTCACACAATAGGAGGTGGCAGCAGTGTCACACAATAGAAGGTTACAATTGGGGGTGGGGTCGCACACTACTCACACACCAGCGGGATCGCCCCTAAGGACTGTGGTAAGTGTAGTTCGTGTTCTGCGATGCATCTTCTTTTGATTCTCTGCTATCTTCTCCATCCCTGGACACGTGTTTCAGGGTATTTACCCCTCCTCAGCAGGGATTAGGCCGTGTTCTGGGGTTGCCGTTGGCTGCCAAATATTGGCAGGATTAGTATCACTCAGGCACGCAGGTGCGGGGTCCCAGGCTCGTCAGCCAACTGTACAAGGGAGCTTTAACATTACAATTGGGGGTGGGGTCGCACACTACTCACACACCAGCGGGATCGCCCCTAAGGACTGTGGTAAGTGTAGTTCGTGTTCCACGATGCATCTTCTTTCGATTCTCTGCTATCTTCGCTATCTTCGCCATCCCTGGACACGTGTTTCGGGGTATTTACCCCCTCATCAGCAGGGATTAGGCCGTGTTCTGGGGTTGCCGGTGGCTGCCAAATATTGCCAGGTTTAGTACCACTCAGGCACGCAGGTGCTGGGTCCCAGGCTCGTCAGCCAACTGCTCGAGGGAGCTTTAACATTACAATTGGGGGTGGGGTCGCACACTACTCACACACCAACGGGATCGCCACTAAGGCCTGTGGAAAGTGTAGTTCGTGTTTCGCGATGCATCTTCTTTCGATTCTCTGCTAGGCCGTGTTCTGGGGTTGCCGGTGGCTGCCAAATATTGCCATCACAATAGAAGGTGATACAAAAGGGGATATGGCCATGTCTGAACTGGGGTGGTGGAATGAGCTAAAGAATGATGATGGATTAAACCCAGATCAGTTGACTGGGGGTGAGTGTTTGATTTGCTCAAACACTCCGTCCATCATCTCCTTTGGTATCGCTTTGTTCACCCTAAGTTGGCAGGGTATGCCCAGACGTGGGTCCCATGCTCATTTTGCCACTGGATTTAAGATAGCTTGGCTGATGAGGGTTATGAACCCGAAACCGGTCCCAGGATGTTTGTTTGCGGTCCAGGGAAGACATGGCTTGGCAGTTCGAGCTGGATTGTTCCCATGAGGCACAGGGTCAGACTGATATGCATATGGCCATGTCTGAACTGGGGTGGCGGAGTGAGCTAAAGAATGATGATGGATTAAACCCAGATCAGTTGACTGGGGGTGAGTGTTTGATTTGCTCAAATGCTCCGTCCATCATCCCCTTTGGTATCACAACAGAAGGTGGCAGAGATATTGCTGGATTGAAGGTGGTAGCAGAGTCAGGTGGCAGCAGTGGCATGACATGGATGGCGATAGCAATGTCACTTAGTGTAAGGTGGCAGTAGCTTCACTTAACAGAGGGTGGCAGCAGTGTTACACCATATAATATAGAAAATAGTGCTTCCAATCAGAAATTAGTCGCATCCCCTGGTGCACACCTTCTCTCCTTGATAGTAAATCAGGTATTCCTTCGAAAGATTAAATCATAATGCTCTTGAGAATGTTCTCATTGAAAAGGTTTTTTTATTTCACAAGTTCATTTGTTTCTTTTTCTTCATGAACATTTTTTTTCATTTCATTTCATATAATGTATTCACTTGACATCAAAGCCTCTCATTATTTCCAATGCATTTCGGGCATTAGATAGCCCTTCATCAGGGAGTATTTGCTAAAAAATATGAATTAAAGAAAATATTTCATTAATGACATTAACATCCTATCAAGTAACAAAAAATGTATGCAAAGTTTTTAGTTCATTTTGTGCAACCTGTTATTGCATAGCTTTCGTGAGTCTGTGCCCCGTGATAGCGATGTGAAATACCCGAGTGAAGGGTGAATCAAAAAGTGCTGTGAAACAAAATGACGCACACGATCTGGCGTGTACTTACATGTCAACGGTAGGACTATTGCTACCATTCAAATCTTAGTGTTCACGATCATGAATAAAACTGAAACAAAAGAACGCGGTAATCAACATATAGCTGACCGAGCTTAAGGCTTCTGTAATGCATTGTGCATTGCTTAAAAAACTTACTTCTGAGACGCGTAGCGTCTCTTGCTATTCCAGCCGGTTGCACGGGTGCCGAGTTCACAGCATACGGGTTTGTTGAGCTCGAAAGCGACTTCCTAAAAAACGAAGAGGAAGCACTCTGATTGGTTGCCGAGCGCCGATCACGTGCTCGTGAAGGTAGAGGAAAGACTGTGATGTGTTCAGATTATGTAAATACGAAAAAGATATGTAAAACTAAATGTGTAATACTAAATATGTCAAAGTAAATGCTAGTGATAAACAAATAGTAAATCCAATTCAATAATTAAGAAGATGTTAACAGTGACGCTATAAAAGGCATGGTAGGATGTACCAACAAACATCAAAAACAGGTTCAAGGAGTATGTAGGAGACGCCTACATGTTATCAAATTACACATATTTATAGATAGCATGAAAATTCAATGCGATCATTTAAACCAAAAGGTTTGTAAGAGTTCATCATGTAAATCCAATGATTCTCCCTCTGGAGTAGCTGTTGATTGTTATCCAAACCTTCTCTTTTAAGTACTGTTTCCAAAATAAGAAACTGTAATTGAGACACATTGTGCTGTTCTTCAAAGAAGTGGAATGCTACTGAAGACTTCTTATTGTGGGTTCTTATATTAGATTTGTGTTCATTAATCCTTTTTTTAACCTCCCTCTCAGTCTTCCCAATATAAACTTTGCCACACGGGCATTTCAGCATGTAAATCACATTTGGTGTATCACAAGTGGCGTTAACTCGTAGTTTGATCTTATATCCCTTGATGGGATGCGTAATGGTATTTCCTTTAATGATGTTATTGCAGTTGCCACAATGTAAACAAGGTCTAGTTCCTCGGTAGATGATGGACGTCTCGGTTTGTATCTTGAGTCATTCACCCAAATTCTTTCCTCTGGTAAAAGAGAAAATTGGAGGTTTCTCAAAGATGGAATTAAAATCTGGTTCTGCTTTTAAAATTCCCCAATGACTTCTGATAATTTTCTTAAACTTCATACTGGAAGTTGAACATTTAGACACCATGGTCGTTCTTGTCTCTTCCATTTTTGGTCGCGCCTTGAGTAAATCATTTCTTTGAATGTTCCTGACGCTTTGTTTAGCTGTAGTGATGATTTCCTTAGGATAACCTCGCTTTTCAAACCTCTCTCCCATTTCCTCAATTCTCAGAGTGGCTTTGTTTGGGTCTGATGTGATTCTTTTGACTCTCAACATTTGTGAGAGGGGTAGGTGTCGTTTGAGGGCCGCTTGATGAAAACTGTTATAATGTAAGGTGTTATTTCTATCCGTGATCTTGCGGTATATATCAGTTTCAATTCCTTCGGTCGATAATGTGATTTAAACATCTAAAAAGGTTATAGTTTTATTCGAAATCTCCCACGTGAGTTGAATTCTTTCATAAACTGAATTCAGGTTCATAAGTGCTTCTTCCAATTTTTCTTTGGTGTTGGTCCATATAATAAAAATGTCATCAATGTATCTCACAAGCATTTTGAGGTTGGATGTCCAATTGACATTGTTCAACATGTTTTTTTCCACGTACATTTTCATGTAAATGTTCGCATATACAGGTGCCGCGCAATTACCCATGGAGGTCCCTACCAGTTGTTGGTACCATTTATTGTCATGCTTGAAGTAGCTTTGGTATAGGGTGAAGACCATTAATTCCATAAAAAAAGTTTGCATGGGTAATTCGTAATTTTTTCAATGAGAACATTCTCAAGAGCATTATGATTTAATCTTTAGAAGGAATCCCTGATTTACTATCAAGGAGAGAAGGTGTGCACCAGGGGATGCAACTAATTTCTGATTGGAAGCACTATTTTCTAAGTTCAAGACAAGACGTCCCAGACAAGAGACGTCACCCAGGCAGCACCCACCAATTCAACAAAATTTACGCTGAACATAACCAACCATCAGGCTGTGCACTAATCTTCCCCTACCTTTCTTGTTGTTTACACCATATAATAAGGCACTTTTTTGCTCAAACACTCCATCCATCATCTCCTTTGGTATCGCTTTGTTCACCCTAAGTTGGCAGGGTATGCCCAGACGTGGGTCCCATGCTCATTTTGCCACTGGATTTAAGATAGCTTGGCTGATGAGGGTTATGAACCCGAAACCGGTCCCAGGATGTTTGTTTGCGGTCCAGGGAAGACATGGCTTGGCAGTTCGAGCTGGACTGTTCCCATGAGGCACAGGGTCAGACTGATATGCATATGGCCATGTCTGAACTGGGGTGGCGGAGTGAGCTAAAGAATGATGATGGATTAAACCCAGATCAGTTGACTGGGGGTGAGTGTTTGATTTGCTCAAATGCTCCGTCCATCATCCCCTTTGGTATCACAACAGAAGGTGGCAGAGATATTGCTGGATTGAAGGTGGTAGCAGAGTCAGGTGGCAGCAGTGGCATGACATGGATGGCGATAGCAATGTCACTTAGTGTAAGGTGGCAGTAGCTTCACTTAACAGAGGGTGGCAGCAGTGTTACACCATATAATATAGAAAATAGTGCTTCCAATCAGAAATTAGTCGCATCCCCTGGTGCACACCTTCTCTCCTTGATAGTAAATCAGGTATTCCTTCGAAAGATTAAATCATAATGCTCTTGAGAATGTTCTCATTGAAAAGGTTTTTTTATTTCACAAGTTCATTTGTTTCTTTTTCTTCATGAACATTTTTTTTCATTTCATTTCATATAATGTATTCACTTGACATCAAAGCCTCTCATTATTTCCAATGCATTTCGGGCATTAGATAGCCCTTCATCAGGGAGTATTTGCTAAAAAATATGAATTAAAGAAAATATTTCATTAATGACATTAACATCCTATCAAGTAACAAAAAATGTATGCAAAGTTTTTAGTTCATTTTGTGCAACCTGTTATTGCATAGCTTTCGTGAGTCTGTGCCCCGTGATAGCGATGTGAAATACCCGAGTGAAGGGTGAATCAAAAAGTGCTGTGAAACAAAATGACGCACACGATCTGGCGTGTACTTACATGTCAACGGTAGGACTATTGCTACCATTCAAATCTTAGTGTTCACGATCATGAATAAAACTGAAACAAAAGAACGCGGTAATCAACATATAGCTGACCGAGCTTAAGGCTTCTGTAATGCATTGTGCATTGCTTAAAAAACTTACTTCTGAGACGCGTAGCGTCTCTTGCTATTCCAGCCGGTTGCACGGGTGCCGAGTTCACAGCATACGGGTTTGTTGAGCTCGAAAGCGACTTCCTAAAAAACGAAGAGGAAGCACTCTGATTGGTTGCCGAGCGCCGATCACGTGCTCGTGAAGGTAGAGGAAAGACTGTGATGTGTTCAGATTATGTAAATACGAAAAAGATATGTAAAACTAAATGTGTAATACTAAATATGTCAAAGTAAATGCTAGTGATAAACAAATAGTAAATCAAATTCAATAATTAAGAAGATGTTAACAGTGACGCTATAAAAGGCATGGTAGGATGTACCAACAAACATCAAAAACAGGTTCAAGGAGTATGTAGGAGACGCCTACATGTTATCAAATTACACATATTTATAGATAGCATGAAAATTCAATGCGATCATTTAAACCAAAAGGTTTGTAAGAGTTCATCATGTAAATCCAATGATTCTCCCTCTGGAGTAGCTGTTGATTGTTATCCAAACCTTCTCTTTTAAGTACTGTTTCCAAAATAAGAAACTGTAATTGAGACACATTGTGCTGTTCTTCAAAGAAGTGGAATGCTACTGAAGACTTCTTATTGTGGGTTCTTATATTAGATTTGTGTTCATTAATCCTTTTTTTAACCTCCCTCTCAGTCTTCCCAATATAAACTTTGCCACACGGGCATTTCAGCATGTAAATCACATTTGGTGTATCACAAGTGGCGTTAACTCGTAGTTTGATCTTATATCCCTTGATGGGATGCGTAATGGTATTTCCTTTAATGATGTTATTGCAGTTGCCACAATGTAAACAAGGTCTAGTTCCTCGGTAGATGATGGACGTCTCGGTTTGTATCTTGAGTCATTCACCCAAATTCTTTCCTCTGGTAAAAGAGAAAATTGGAGGTTTCTCAAAGATGGAATTAAAATCTGGTTCTGCTTTTAAAATTCCCCAATGACTTCTGATAATTTTCTTAAACTTCATACTGGAAGTTGAACATTTAGACACCATGGTCGTTCTTGTCTCTTCCATTTTTGGTCGCGCCTTGAGTAAATCATTTCTTTGAATGTTCTTGACGCTTTGTTTAGCTGTAGTGATGATTTCCTTAGGATAACCTCGCTTTTCAAACCTCTCTCCTATTTCCTCAATTCTCAGAGTGGCTTTGTTTGGGTCTGATGTGATTCTTTTGACTCTCAACATTTGTGAGAGGGGTAGGTGTCGTTTGAGGGCCGCTTGATGAAAACTGTTATAATGTAAGGTGTTATTTCTATCCGTGATCTTGCGGTATATATCAGTTTCAATTCCTTCGGTCGATAATGTGATTTAAACATCTAAAAAGGTTATAGTTTTATTCGAAATCTCCCACGTGAGTTGAATTCTTTCATAAACTGAATTCAGGTTCATAAGTGCTTCTTCCAATTTTTCTTTGGTGTTGGTCCATATAATAAAAATGTCATCAATGTATCTCACAAGCATTTTGAGGTTGGATGTCCAATTGACATTGTTCAACATGTTTTTTTCCACGTACATTTTCATGTAAATGTTCGCATATACAGGTGCCGCGCAATTACCCATGGAGGTCCCTACCAGTTGTTGGTACCATTTATTGTCATGCTTGAAGTAGCTTTGGTATAGGGTGAAGACCATTAATTCCATAAAAAATGTTTGCATGGGTAATTCGTAACTTTTTCAATGAGAACATTCTCAAGAGCATTATGATTTAATCTTTAGAAGGAATCCCTGATTTACTATCAAGGAGAGAAGGTGTGCACCAGGGGATGCAACTAATTTCTGATTGGCAGCACTATTTTCTAAGTTCAAGACAAGACGTCCCAGACAAGAGACGTCACCCAGGCAGCACCCACCAATTCAACAAAATTTACGCCGAACATAACCAACCATCAGGCTGTGCACTAATCTTCCCCTACCTTTCTTGTTGTTTACACCATATAATAAGGCAGGAGTATCATACTGTAGGATAATTGGTTCAGACCAAATTAACCTCCTAGTATTTTGTTTTGCTTTTGGAATATCTGTATTTTGAATTTTACTGTGACTGAGTTTTACTAACTGCTTCACACTCACTGTAAACTCTGATAAATTGGATTAACATGCTAGCCACCACAGTCTGTCTTTAAAACAAGAACAAGGTCTGGTTCTGTGCAGCTAGGGTAAAAGGCTCTGGGTTGACTGCACATGAAGAGTTATGCATACATGTGTGCACACATGTGCAGGCTGACAGTGCGAAGGCACGTTCAGCTTAGCCCGGCATCTGCACACAGGTAGCCTTTAGCAGAAGGGACATTCCAGTGATTTGGGCTGACTTGGTGTAGGCTGTAAAGGATACAAGTCATTTCCGCAGGAGCGTCAGGAATCCGAAGTATAATCCACAGCCTTCCCCTGCAGCCTTCCGACTCTATCGAACACTAGAGCACAAGAGACGGAACAGGGGAAAACAGGGAGACAAAACAAGGAAAGGTGGGGGTAACAATTGTGTGATGATGGTCTTCAGACTGGATGTTTCAGCCTTCTTGGGGGCTTGGCAACAAGGTAGACTGCAATGCAAAGGAGTGGTATTCTTGAGACTGAATAGGACAATCACATTCACAATTATACTTAATATCCTTTCATACCTAGATTGATGTGTGTTAATGTCCCTGAATGGAAGAACCTCTGATAAGGGATTTATCTGGAGCTGCAGTGAAGGAGGCAAAATATACATAAGTCTAGTGTCTCTATGTTGCTGGTAATACAAGCTACTAAAATTATACTGCTCACTCTGATTTCTGTCTTAACATCCAAGAAGCACACCCCAAAGGTTTGAGAGGATTCAATAACTCTGTTGCCAATATTCGTATTAGCTGGAGAAACATCTACAATAAACAAAACAGGAATTTACACACTACAACACAGTCTTTTGATACCAATACATATGTGCAGCGCAATAATGCGCTGTTACCGTGATTCTGGGACGTGCAGCTGTAGCCTGATCCACACTGGTCCACGCAAGATACCAAGTCCAAATAAGTGATACTCCACAAGTGTAAGTACCCCAAGGAATGCCGGGAGTAGGGACGGGCAGGGCATAGGAAAAATAATGAAAAGGAGAACCCTAACTGACTAATACTAATGCACCGAGGAAAACCCGGCCGCCAGCGGAGAGGAAACCCGGCTGACCAGCGGAGCACCCCGGTGTGGGTAAAATGAAAGGAGAAAGCTAGCCCGGCCCGTCAGCGGAGAACAAGCCCGGCTGACAAGCGGAGCAACAAGGAGGGCTTACCGAAAGAAGAGGAATCCCGCCGGATGGCGGAGTAAAACCCGGCCGCCGGGCGGGACACCAAAAGAATGGGGAGGAAATAAAGCAACGGAAAGTGACACGGTTCGTGTCACAAGGAACAAGCGCAGAGGCAAGGCGCTTGCTCACAAACAGAGAGAGAGACCACGGAGGCTCGGTATGAACCCACAGAGCCGCGGACTCTCACGAACAAATAGCACACTAGTACACAGGAACGGAAGTCAGGCACAGGAAGTCAGGCAACAAACGGACCCGACGGAGCTAGACTCAAGAACGTGAAGCGTCGCTCCCTGGGTCAAGGAATCTTAAGTAGTGCACCATTTAAAGGGACAGCGCACGGGGAAGGGGCTTGAGGCATGACATAGGCCTTATACTGTGACTGGGTTTCATTGTGTAAGTCTAAAATGCTTCACTGAAAAACATGTGCTATTCTTTATTATACACTGTGGGTGAAATCTGATCCAAAGTATTGTTTCCCCATAGTTAGTCTTATAGACTAGTGTGATGCACCTGTCCTATGATAAACATTGATACTACATCCAGACTCAAAGTTACTTTTGTCTTAGCTACAATCCTTCTAGCACATGGGGACTCGCAAACATTTGCCCAGGGGCCACCAAGTACGATCTGTGGTGTGCCCGAGGGCCGCACTGATGCCAGCAGGGTGGCAGTATTGGGTTTGGCTGAGTCAGGGACTGTGTAAGGAGGTCTAATACATGTTAAATAAATAAGCAAACACTTATTTGCAAGTTAATAGATACTTGCCTGTTTAATTAACATTTTTTTCTGACTATTAGTGCTCACCAACTAAACAGCAGTTCATGCTGCTGTTTGTCAGGGGACCGCATGTAAAGGCCAAGAGGGCTGCAAGTGGCCACCGGGGCGTTCTTTGGGTATCACTGTTCTAGCACTTGAGGATTTGTCATATTTTTCTGGCTCAGTGATTCACAGCTTTTGTTCCTCCTTCAGGGCCAGGTTAATTACATTGCTGGCTATCTGGAGGTTTAAATGTCTCTCCAAATAATAGGACCACTTGACACTGATTGGGCATGTTCCTTGTAAAGAAAAAGATGAGGTGAAATCTATGCGCCAATTACCCTTTACTCTGCACCAGGCTTGGGAAGGCTAATCCAGGGAGAACAAAGGGGAGAATGCCAGACCTCCAACATTTTAGAGGGAAGATACCAGGCAGCTGTGGTGGTCAGTGACTTGGTTTCAGGCTCCGGGAGATGTCTATTAGCAGACCATTTCAAGTCCCCATCTGGGAATATCTCAAAAGGCTTTGCAGGAGGGTTGAAACATGATAAAGTGATGGTGTCATCCTAAGTCTGGACAGAAATTCCTGCTTTCTGGAGCATTCTATCCCCACTTAAAAGCCTCTGCCAATTTGAGAGAGAAGGAGTGTGAAGATGGATTTCTTAGGACCATGAAGAAGACTGGACTCATGTCTGGGGCGCTAAAGCAACCTGGACTTAGACTGTATGAGCAGTGCTTATATTGTCCAAAAAAAGTGCCAGAGCCCTCCTTAGGAGACCAGTGCAGCTTGCACAATCCATTGCCTATGCTAGTTCTACCAATGATAGTTACAATACAACTACTAACCGTCACAGTCATACAAGAGTGACAATTCAGACTATTCTAGGCGCACAAAGGCATGAGAATGGCCTGTGCAGCAGGTGTTAGTCCTTTTAAAAGTGTATATAATTAATAAACAAATGTTGTGTGCTTATTTTTAAATTAGAAACACAGCGCCACCTTGTGGCAGACTGTGATAAGTACCAGTGTTGGCATTTAAGTGCCAGGGCTGAGCACCAGAAACCACTGGCTCAAATTAAGCACTGTGTATGGGACTCTGTGTATACACCTCTGCAGAGCCAGTGGTTTTAGGCCCCTTCAAAACCCCCGAGGGACAGTAGAGGGTTGGACCTGCTGGGGGTTACTGGAGGAGGAGGGTTACCCTAGACCATCTGAGAACTTGACCGGAATAGGAGTAACCTTCTTCAGAGAGCAGCCATTTGACTTCTGCTATCACACAGGTGCCCAGAATGTTGCCAAGGATGGTATTGGACCTGAAGAGTGTAGGCATGGAGAGTATTGTGCCTTAATGTCTATGAAGTTCCCCAGGCAGAGTAGAATACCAGGCACTGGACAAGTCCTGTGTACTGAGCTACAATGCAGAAAAATCAAGTACCCCAAAGAAATATAAAGCTTTAGCTGAACGAAGACATTGGAGGCCCTGGAGGGGGCAATATTTTGTGTATTTGCTCGGGGATTGAAGCCCGACTCCCACAGGAGTGGTGCTTTACCACAGCATGGGACTTTTTATATGACCCTAGCTTGTTGGTGTTGGTATTGAAGGCAGGTGGCATTCATTTGAGGGTCATTTTTCTTTGAAGCTGGCTCAACGTCCTTAACTTATGGGCAGGATGCACTTTGCATTGTCTTCAGGGCCGGACTGGCTACAGGGCATTTTGGCATGCTGCCGAGCTGGGGGCTGATTTCGTTGATGGGGACCTCCATGTGCTGAACAAAATTTGTTTTGCTTTGTTTATTTCGAAGCATACGCAGGTCTCCATCAACGAAATCAGCCCCCACCGCAGTGACATCAGCCCCTAGCTCAGCAGTATGCCAAAATGCCCGGAAGCCAGTCTGGCCCTGATTGTCTTGTGGTCCTGAGGACACAGATTGATCCAGGGATGAAGGCAAAGACAAAGGAAATGGAAGGAAAACCTTTTGGCTGTCCTCAGTAGTCACCATCACCCTCAGGACCAGAGACAACTGAGGACTCCTCCCGCCCCATAACTGTGTTTGGGGAGGCGGGCAAACTTGTCACCAAGCCTCAAACCTCCAATGACTATGGGCATGAACGGCACATAATAATGGTGTCATTTGGGGACTTTAGGATAACACGCAAAACTACACTGCCTTAATTGAAATTTCACCTGGGCCTACTAATAGCCCACTTTGTTACACATACTATTAAAGGTAGCAGCAGTGTCACAACAAGGACAGTAGCAGCACTGTCATGTCATGGAAGGAGGAGGTAGGGCAACACTGTCGAAGAAGTTGAATCCAGTGGCAGGAGTGTCAGATCATGAAGGTGGCACAGGTGTCACACAGTGAAAGTTAGCAGGAGTGCAAAACCATGCAAGGTAGCAGCAAGTTTCTTTGATTGAAGCTGGCAGAAGAGGCGCACCACAGTAGTCGGAAGGGTCGTCGAACTGTAGGTTTCAGCCATGCCAGATGGTGTTGGGAAGGGAAAGGTTCTCTTCATGGCTCTGGAGAACATGTACCCCTACTTCTAATTCATCATAGCAAACTCTATAGATTATTTACCTCCATGACAATCATGCATATGCACTCAAGGCCTGTTTTGAGACATAGATTGTGTCCCGTAGTGGGCCTCTGTGATACGAAGGGGAACAACATGGGCGTCCTCCTTACAGAGAATGTCTACTGTTAATTCAAGGACCTGTCAAGAGCTGACAGTGGTGGCAGCAATACGTTTGCAGTGGCAAGTCAGACTTTTTTGTCCGTCTCTGCCAAGCATAGTTGCTTACTGATCCCTCCTGCGCTTTTTAAATTGGTCCCTGTGACAGAGGGTGAGGCCTAGAAGCCCTGAGGTATCACAGTAGCAAGACCTGAAGTCTGTGCTCCTGGGTCTGTAAGCCACCGTGTAACTGGATTCCTTGTTACTTTCGCCAAAGCATCTAAGTGCCTAGAAGCATCAGAACACTAAATAAACAAAGTAAACAATAAAGCACTTAGGGCCAGATGTGCAAAAAAGTCATTTTGCGATTTCCTAATTGCAATTTTTTGACACTCTTAATTAGGATATCGCAAACATACATGTACACATGTGTCTAATACACATTGTGTGATTCCCAATGGGGAGCAAATAGACCTACCTCATTAATATTCATGAGGTAGGTCTCGCTTTGCGACCCATTAGGAATGGCCTGAAATCTCAGGGATAGTGGCCTGCTGGGGTCAGTAGACTACCATGTCTGTGATTGCTTTTTAAATAAAGCATTTTTTGTATTTTGTAATGCAGCTCGGTTTGCGTAAAGGAAAGCACGATGCATTTCAAAAATAAAAATGAAAAGCTATCTTTTCATTTTTTGAGAGTAGGCAGTGGTCCACTGCCACGGAGGTAAGTCCTGCCACGCCCTAACAAGTGCCTAGAATCCCGCTGTCGGACATTCTAGAGAGGAGCGCGTAGGTTCATGCCCCGGGCTTGATTGTAACTCGCAGACGTGTCCTTTGAACTGGAAAACAGAAAACTTTACCTAAATGAGGCGATCCCTTGCTCCCTCGAAGTTTAGCAGTGCGTATACCGATGTTCGGTCAAGATGTTGCGGAATTCCCTATAGATAAGGACGAACCCTCTAAATGTATGCCTACCGACTAAGATTCGAAATATAGACACCTTTTATAGAAACAAGGGGCAATATACTCTAGGGGGAGTCTAAACGCGAGACAAACGTGGCTGTTCTTTTTTTACAGCACTATCAATCAATCAATCAAAGACATTTGTAGAGTGCACTACTTACCCGGAGGGTCTCAAGGCGCTTGGGGGGGGGGTGGGGCGCTGCTACTGCTCGAACAGCCAGGTCTTGAGCTTCTTCCTGAAGGAGAGGTGGTCTTGGGTCAGGCGCAGGTCGGTCGGGAGGGAGTTCCAGGTCTTGGCGGCCAGGTAGGAGAAGGACCTTCCTCCTGTTGTCGCTCTTCGGATGCGGGGGACGGCGGCGAGGGCGTGGTTGGTCGATCGGAGGTGGCGTTTGGGGGCGTAGAAGTTGAGGCGGTTGTTGAGGTAGCTCGGGCCTTGGTCGTGTAGGGCTTTGTGTGCGTGGGTGGGGAGACGGAAGGTGATTCTTTTGTTGACGGGGAGCCAGTGCAGGTCTCTTAGATGTCCTGAGATGTGGCTGCGTCGGGGGATGTCGAGGATCAGTCTGGCTGAGGCGTTCTGGATCCGCTGGAGTCTCTTCTGGAGCTTGGCGGTGGTTCCGGCGTAGAGGGCGTTGCCGTAGTCCAGTCGGCTGGTGACGAGGGCCTGGGTGACCGTCTTCCTGGTCTCGGTGGGGATCCACCGGAAGATCTTCCGTAGCATGCGCAGGATGTTAAAGCAGGATGCGGAGACGGCGTTGACTTGTCTGGTCATGGAGAGGGAGGAGTCCAGGATGAAGCCCAGGTTGCGTGCGTGGTCTGTCGGTTTGGGTGCGGTGCCCAGGGCAGGGGGCCACCAGGAGTCGTCCCAGGCAGAGGGCGAGGAGCCCAGGATGAGGACTTCCGTCTTGTCTGAGTTCAGTTTCAGGCGGCTGGTCGTCATCCACTCGGCTACTTCTTTCATCCCTTCGTGCAGGTTGGCTCTGGCGGTGGCGGGGTCGTTGGTCAGGGAGAGGATCAGCTGGGTGTCGTCGGCGTAGGAGATGATGTTGAGGTTGTGTTGGCGTGCGATGGCCGCGAGGGGGCTCATGTAGACGTTGAAGAGGGTGGGGCTCAGCGAGGATCCTTGAGGGACGCCGCAGATGACTTCGGTGGCCTCTGACTTGTACGGTGGTAGACGGACTCTCTGTGTTCTTCTGTCGAGGAAGGAGATGATCCATTCCAGTGCCTTCTCCTGGATTCCGACGTTGCTGAGGTGCTGCACTAGGGTGCGGTGGCAGACGGTGTCGAATGCCGCGGAGAGGTCTAGGAAGATGAGGGCCGCTGTTTCTCCGTTGTCCATCAGGGTTCGGATGTCATCGGTGGCGGCGATGAGGGCGGTCTCGGTGCTGTGGTTGGCACGGAAGCCAGACTGTGAGGGGTCGAGGGATCCATTCGTCTCGAGGAAGGCGGCCAGCTGTTTGTTGACGGTCTTCTCGATGACTTTGGCTGGAAACGGGAGGAGCGAGATGGGGCGGTAATTCTTGAGTTCGGTGGGGTCCGCTGTAGGTTTCTTGAGTAGGGCGCTAAGTTCAGCGTGCTTCCAGCTCTCCGGGAAGGTGGCGGTGTCGAAGGATGTGTTGATGATGTCCCGCAGGTGGGGTGCGATGACAGCGTCGGCCTTGTTGAAGACGTGGTGAGGGCAGGGGTCGGATGGGGATCCGGAGTGGATGGAGTTCATCATGCGCACGGTGTCTTCGGTGCAGATCGGAGTCCAGGCGCGGAGGGTGGTGGTGGGGGGCGGTGGTTCGGTCGTGGCGTGCGTCGGTTGAGTGCTGAAGCTGTTGTGTATGTCCGCGATCTTGTTGTGGAAGTAGGAGGCGAGGGAGTTGCAGAGGTCTTGCGACGGGGTGATGTCGTTGTTTCCGGCGTTGGGGCTGGAGAGCTCTTTCACGATGTTGAAGAGTTCCTTGCAGTTGTGTGCGTTGATGTCCAGCCGGTCCTTGAATGCAGTTTTCTTGGTGGCGCGGATCAGTTGGTGGTGCTTCCGGGTGGCAAGCTTGAGGGTGGTCATGTTGTCCGGTGTTGGTCCCCTTCTCCAGGCTTTCTCGAGTGCTCTGCAGTTCTTCTTGGAGCTCTTGAGTTCGTCGGTGAGCCATGGGGCCTTCTTGCTGCCGGGTCTGCTGGGCGGGGTCCTCAGTGGGGCGAGTTCGTCCGCGCAGTTGGTGATCCACTTCGTGAGGTTGTCGGCGGCCTGGCTGGGGTTCGCTGAGCTGGCGGGAGGGTGCTGGCTCAGGGAAGCGGCGAGCTGGTCGGCTGTGATCTTGTTCCAGCTTCTTCGCGCAACCTGTTGCTGGTGGTGGTGGATCGTCGTTCTTTTGAAGGTGAAGTTGACGCAGCTGTGGTCCGTCCAGTGGAGTCCGGTGGCGTGGTTGAAGGTGATGTCTTTGCTGGATGAGAAGACGGCGTCGAGTGTGTGTCCGGCGAGGTGGGTGGGGGTGGACACCAGCTGCTTGAGACCGAGGTTGGCGAGGTTGTCCAGCAGGGTGATGGTGTTGCGGTCGTTGTTGTTCTCCAGGTGGAAGTTGATGTCCCCCAGGAGGATGTAGTCAGCGGAGGGGAGGGCATGCGGGCTGATGAAGTCGGCGATGTCCTCGCTGAATTGTGTGCGTGGTCCCGGGGGTCGGTAGATGAGGGTGCCTCTGAGGGTGGTCTTGGGGTCCGTGTGGATCTGGAAGTGCAGGTGTTCGGCGGTTGTCAGGGTGTCATCGGTGTTGGTCTTGATGCGGATGGTGTCCCTGTAGATGATGGCGATGCCTCCTCCTGTGTTGTTGATGCGGTCCCTTCGGATGATTTTGTAGCCCTCTGGGATGGCGATGGCGATGTCGGGCGCTGAGGAGTCGTTCATCCAGGTTTCCGTGAGGAAGGCGACGTCAGGGGCTATGGTGTCGAGGAGGTTCCAGAGTTCGATGGCGTGTCTGTGGACGGAGCGGGTGTTGAGGAGGATGCACTTCAGGTGGTTGCTGCTGGTGTTAGGCTTGGCGGGTGTTGGTGCGGGTTTGGTCCGGATGCAGGTGAACTTGCAGGCGTGGCAGCTGAAGGGTCCGTGGGTTCGTCTCGGGGTGGCTCGGTAGCAGCCCGGGATTCGGCCGGTGTTGAGTGCGTTGAGGTCGGTGGCGTCGTAGGTCCATCGGGTCGGCTTCCGGCGGTGGAGGGCAGGGGTCCTGGCACTGGGCGCGGTCCAGGCGCGGACGGGCGCAGACGGGCTTACCTTTGGCGCAACTTCGGCGCTCAATCGGTGCTCCCGCTGCGCGCGTCCGCTGCGCGGTCGCTCGGGGGGTGACATAAATCTGTAGCCGGGAGGGCGGGTCAGCTGGGAGGCGGGAGCGGGGCGGCCAATGGGATGGAGGTGGGCGGGGCCGCACGGAGGCAGCGGCGGGAATCGGCGATCGGCGATCACGGGCGGCTCAGCGGCGGCTGGGTCGCTCTGGCGGCAGGCAGGCAGACAGGAAGGCGAGTGGCAGCAGGGGGGGTGACCAGGCCTCATGGAAGGCACTGTGGTCACTCGCTACTCACTACGAAAACTACCTTTGAGGAAGATGCCAGCTGGCCTTTGAACTCCGAATAACATAGAAGAAACTTTCAGAAAACGCTTCTGCAGAAAAAGAGTAAGTGTCCATGATGGGAACAATAGGGATATAGGTTCGGATGTAAAATCAACGCAAAAGTGAGTTCCTGCACCGATGTAAGACTCTAACCGGCCCGGTGGATTTCCTTGTTACAGGGCGGAATTGGTGTCCTGCTCGTCTCTGAATAACAACGAGGAAATCTCAGTCTTATGACCCCTGTGGAAAGCATATGATCCCCTCAGTCAATTTTTTAAAAGTAAGTACCTGTACCTCTGAAGACATAGAATAGAAGTACTCTGGGATTAATGAGTTCTTTCGAGCCTAAGGAAATATGCTCGTTCCGTTTTTCTTATGTGCATTTTTGTTCCACAGGGAAAATATCTAGAGTACTTCTCGCTGTGGATTCAGGTCGTGCATCCCCGTGCCGTGGAGAATTGTAAGCGATATTCTCCTGTTCTTTATCTGCCTTATTTACGACTCCTAGGTTTTTCTGTTTAAATAGGGGATGGATTTCATGCACATGTGAAACGATAAGAAATCAGAAAGCTTATACATCAGTGCCAGAATGTGTCAAGATGTGCTATTTCATAATCACGAAACTTTTTGTCAGCACAACCTGCCCTTTTGACAGTCTTGTTAGAAACCGTTCCTTGTTTTTCTCCTGTGCACACGATGTTTTGTAAAATTTTCCTTTTTCTCGAGGGATTCCTAGAAGAATATTACCCTCCTTGAGCTGTTCTATGTGGTGCGCCTTTCTTTTGAAAATGCGAGTATAGTGGTGTGCATTCCGTTTTTGAGCTCACTGTTTATGATCTGTGTTTTGAAACATGTATCTTTGCGGTAAGACTGTTGCAGAATCAATGAGAAAGATGTAAGCAGACATTACCATTTATAGTCGAGGATTGTTCCTGAATACCACAGTAACAGACTGTGTATAAAACTGTACTACCCATAGCATTTCTTTTTGTACCGGAATAATTAAAGTAAAGTATAACTGTGACTCTAATGCAAGGATACAGATAGACTCTAAATGTTGTTCTTTGTTTGTTTTTTATCACAGATTGACCGGGTTTATTGAGTTGTTTTGTATTCCCTTTTCTTGCTCCTCCCTGCATACATGCCCTGACGAAGGTGCCGCCGCAGAAAGGGCTGGGCACCGAAACGCGCGTCGGCGTTGTTGACCACCTGTTCTATGAATTATTTCCTTAGAACTACCTCAGAGTATATTTTTTGTGCGATGGGTTTTGAGGCTTGCGTATTATGTGCAATGAATGAGTGGTTTGAATGATTTTTATGGTTGTGAAGTTGGATGAATGAAGAGAGGGTGCGTTAAGGGATATATATGTTAAATTGTTTAATTTTGATTTCATGAATGAATTGTACATATATGCTAAACAAAATGTTTTTATATGTGTTTGATACCAGCTATATATGTTAAAAAATGAAAAAATGAAAATAAAACTATATATTTGTATTCAAACTGTGGTGAGAATTTAAATGTGTTGACCGTGGTCCAGTGAGCTCAAAACCGTGCACTTTTGATAAAATTGGGGACTCTAAACGAGCCCACAAATTGAAATATATAGGGCAGATTCTCTTCTCCTATGTGGTCCTAATTTCCTCCCCTGCCAATCTGCCCTACATCCTCTTCAGGGCGCCCCTGTTTGCTTTTGGTCCACTGGAACACTGCCTGCTCTTAAAAAATGATGGTGCCCTTATTCACAAAGAGGAAGCGGTCCATTGGGGAGCCCTTCCCGTTTGAGAATGAGTTACAACCAACTTGAAACTGGTGGTAACTGCAAATGTTTTGTGACCGCATTCTCATTGGCAAAATATTCCTACATATCAGTGTGACTCACTATTCGGAAGGGACGCCTTTTACACCCCCCTTCCCATTAACAACTCGTAATCCCTATTTTAAGAGTCGATGATAGGTTACTGACTCGCAAAATGTGGTTGGTACATGACAAAAAGCATTTTTTTTTTAGTTCAATGAAGGTTTATTAATTGTAATAAGAAGCGTAAATACAAATACAATGAAATAAGAGCAATTGTGGGGGAAGAAAGGGGGAGAAAAGAAGGGAAAACATAAAAGAAAAAGCAATATACATTATGAGGATGTAGAATAACAATAAACGTTCATGAGCAATAAGGGTAAAAAGAAGAGATACAGCAATAATACAATAAAAAATAAATGCAACTGAGGATATTTAAATAATTATGTTAACAAAGAAAGTGGGATGAAAAAGGGTATCAAGGCGGTTTAGAAACTTTTTGTTGAGCAGGACATAAACGAAAAGAGCGAGTCGTACAAGTATCTAAATACATAGTAACAGGAAGCCATAAGTCTGTGCGTTTAGCTGCCATCTGGGCAGGAAAAACAAAAGCAGTATCAAGCCTATGATTATGACAGACATTATACCACCAAGCTTGAGAAGTAATGGTAGAGGAGGACTTCCAATTAATAGTAATTTGCTGAAATGCTACAGCCAGTAGTAGATCAACAATACGAACATAAAGATCAGTCACCTCCCAACAAGGAGAAAGACTTCCCAAAAAGATGTGGATGGGAGAAAAGGGGATACATGTGTGAAAGATAACATTAATTTGTGCCCAAACCTGTAACCAAAAGGCATGTACATTATTACATAAGAATAACATGTGAAATAAAGTGGCGTTAGGTGAGGAACAAGACCAACATACATCTGGGGTGGTAGGGAATCGCTTGTGGAGAGTAGAGGGAGTTTGAAGCAGTCGGTTATATATGAAAAACATAGATTGCGTCAATGATGCCGCCCTAGAGGTTTTGCAAACTTTTGTCCAAATCTTGTCCCAGAGAGATACAGGCCATGATGTGGAGAAATCAGTTTCCCAATGCTCCTCCACCTTAGACTTAGGTCTAGGGAGTATATGTGAATGAAAGTGCTTGTAAATAACAGAAGCTTTGGGAAGAGCTTGTAGGATAGAATGAAGTGGGAGAGTGGGGTTAGGTGAAACAAAAGGAGGAGTGGTTTGCAAGATTCTTGTATGAACCTCCATGACCGCTTCTCTAAGGAGAAGATATTTGGGAGCAAAGGAGGAGGGTAAATCAAAGGTGGAACAAAGGGTGCGGAAAGACAGGAAAGTGGATTGTGAGAAAAGCTGTGAAACCCAAAGCAACCCCTTGGATCTCCAAGATTTCCAGTAAAAGGGTTTACCTCGGATTAAGAGGTATTTATTGTGCCAAATAGTGGAGGAAAGGAAATCGACAATAGTCGCAGGCGGGGGGGATTAGAGGACAAAAGAAGTTTGACAGTGAATTTATGAATGTGAGTAGGAATCAAAGAGGGTTTGCTTGAAAAGGAGATATATTCAGCAAAGGAGAAAGGGGAGAGGAAGAGGCGTTCAATCTTGGCCCATAAAGGGCAAGGGGAATCAGGATCTTGTAACCAAAAGGACGCTTGTCGTAACAGAAAAGCTTTATGATAGGTCGGGAAGTCCGGAAAATTAACTCCTCCTTCAGAGGTAGGGCGAATGAGCCTAGCAAGGGACATTCTGGGCTTTTTGTTATGCCATAAAAAGGAGGACAAGACCGAGTTAATTTTCTTGAAAAATTTGGCTGGGATAGAAACGGGGATATTAGAGAGTGTATATGAAACAATGGGAGAAAGCATCATCTTAATGGTGTCTAAACGACCCCACCAAGAGAGGTAAAGAGGATGCCATCTGGCAGTGAGGTCGGAAATTTTCTGAGTGCATTTAGTAAGGCAGAGGGAAACAGTGTCAGGGATGGAAGGAGTAATATATAAACCTAAATACTTAATGTGGGAAGAGCTCCAGGTAAAACTGGAGGCGCTAAAGTCAGGTTTAAAAGTGAATTTTGTCAGGGGAAGGATCTCACATTTATCATTATTGAGTTTATAGCCAGAGATTAAAGAATACTGCTGTACTTCCTCCAAGAAAGCAGGGATGGAGACTGTGGGATTCGAAATAAAGAGCAAAATATCATCTGCATAAGCAGCCAGCTTAATGGAGGAATCTGCTGTCTGGAATCCATGAATGTCGGGGTTCTGGGGTAATCTGGACAGGAAAGGTTCTAAAGCAAGATTGAAAAGAAAGGGTGAGAGAGGGCAACCTTGGCGAACTCCTCTACCAAGGTCAAAGTAAGGGGAAATTTGACTATTAGCATAAACTGAAGCCCTCGGGTGAGTATATAACAGTGAGATTAGGGAAATAAATTTAGGGCCAAACCCAAACCATCCGAGAGTGTGGAAGAGGTAAGGCCATTCAACCCTGTCGAAAGCCTTTTCGGCATCTAAGGCAATAGCCGCGAGGGAGTGCTGGAGGTGGGATGATTTTGACAGTATGTTAAATAAAAGCCTTGTGTTGTCAGTGATGTATCAGCCTTTAACAAAGCCTGATTGTTCTTCTCCTAATAAATCAGGAAGTAGATGATCCAGCCTCAACGCTAAAGTTTTGGCATACATTTTATAGTCAATATTAACAAGGGATATGGGTCTGTAATTCTTGCAATATTGCACGTCTTTTTCGGGTTTGGGTATGAGACAGATGTGTGCATCCGAAAAGGACCCCGAGGAGGCACCTAAATCAGCAAAGGAGTGGAGAAGAGAATGTAGCTTTGGAAGCAATAATTTGGAGAAGTGAAGGTAAAACTCAACGGTGAAACCATCTGGACCAGGGGCTTTATTAAGTTTAAGACGCTGAAGTACGGTGAGCAGCTCTTTCTGTGAGATGTCAGTCTCCAAAGAGGAGAGGTCAAGAGGGAAATGAGCAGGAGGTTGAATAGTAGAGAAGAATTGTGAAAGAGAATGGGGAGATGGTTGGGTGCCAGATGTGTATAGGGACTCGTAGAAGCGGGAGAATGTAGCAAGAATGTCGGCATCTTTGTGTTGTAAGTGTGCATCAGCATCATATATGGATTCAATAGTCATCTTGTTGTGTTTGACCTTCAGGTAATTTGCAAGGATTTTCCCGGCTTTGTTCTTACCACCATAAAACTTAGCACTTGACTTGAGTAAATATAAGGAGGCATCTTCAGTAAACTTTTCATTAAATTTAAGCTTGGCAGCGATCAAAGTTGTCAGACTATCATTAGAATGTGAGGTGAAATAGGCGTGTTCCAATCGCTTAATGTCAAGAAGAAGGGTTTTAGTGAATTGGCGAGCAGTCTTACGTTTCTTTGCGACATAAGTAAGAATGAAGCCGCGTGCAGCCGCTTTGAAAGCGTCCCAGGCTGTGTGTTTTGAAATATACGGAATATGGTTAATCTGAAAAAATTCATCAAAAAAGGCGGTGAATGATGTGGAGAATTTGGGATCTAAGAGGAGAGCATTGTTAAAACGCCATCTCCTGGGTCCATCAACTTTAGGAAGCACATCAAGGCTGACTATGACAGGGGCATGATCTGAGAGCAAAATCGGACCAATTTCCGCTGAATGAAGTGTTTGAGCAAGATCATGGGAAACAAAAATGTAATCGATCCGTGATTGTGAGCGATGGTATGGGGAGTAAAAGGTATATTCCTGCAAGGTCGGGTTGCAGAGTCGCCAAGAGTCAACAAGCTTATGTTGGGAGATAGCTTGAGTAAAAAGTTTGTGCGATTTAGTAGGGATATAGATGGCATCAGATTTCCTATCTATAAATGGATCAAAAGGTTGATTGCAATCTCCCGCAAGGATGAAATTGTCATTCATAAAATGGGTGATTTGTGGAGAGAATTCTGCCCAAAAAAGGGGTTCACCATTAGTGGGGCCATAGACATTAAGGAGAGAGATTGGAACACCTCTAAGTGATAGTCTGACATGTATCCATCGGCCATTAGTATCGGAATCTTGGGAAATAACAGTGAAAGGGAGAGACCTGCGACATAAAATTGCAACACCGTTATGTTTACCATCACCTTGAGAATAAAAAACATCACCTACCCATCCCCTCTTAAGCTTAGCAGACTCTGTGTCAGAGAGGTGGGTCTCCTGAAGAAACACAATGTCAACATTCAATTTGGCTAGGTGAGTTAAAATGCGTTGACGCTTAATTGGGGAGTTGATACCCCTAACATTCCAAGAGATTAGATTCAAAGACATAGCATATGCAATAAGGTAATGAAATCGTGATAAATGCAAAGATAATGTAGAAAGAATATGCAATAGAGTATAATGTATACAAACTGTAAGAGAAAGACTCATGAAGGAGAAAGAGTAAGAAGGAAAGAAAGAAAAGGTAGTAACAGAGAAAGGAAAAAGAGAAAAAGCTGGTGAGATCATAAGAATGTACAAAAAGAGAGAACAAAGTAAAAACAAGAAGAAAGTTCAGGCATAATAGAAAAAGAGGAAAGAGAAAGCATAAATGTCCACATCCTGAGAATAAAGAGGGTATGACTTGTACACAAATATGAAAGTGAAAAGGAAGGAAAACTGTCAAGCAATAAGGAAGAGCGGTAATGAAAAGAGAAGAAGAAGATGAATGTCCTAAGAGAAATATATAGAAGAGACAAAAATAACACCAAAGGAGGGGGGGACGTACAATTAAGAGATTCAGGGTATTGAAGTAAGAAAAGGTATGAGAAAAGGAGAGCAGGTGAGCAGAAAACCAAAAAGAGAACAAGAAACAAATGGTAAAAAACACTAGGAAGAAGGGAAAGACAGGAAACTTACATAACATCTGGAACAAGACAAGGCAGAGGGTGGGAGGGTGAAGGCCACGTGAAGAATGACGACGCAACCACAGCTCAAACAGGGAGACGAAGGAAGGGAGAGACCCAGCGGATCTCACGAACACAGGAAAGGAACCAGAAGAGCCGGAAAAACAAGAACATCTGTGTAAAAAAGAGAACAAGAGATTTAACATATCAAGAAACAACATTCATACCATATATACTGTGTAACATGAATAACCATCAAATATTAACTACAAAACAGAGAAGCAACACCATTGTAATGGCAGAAGATTACTTAGAGGTTGAGGCTGAAGCAGTATCCATCGTCTCAGCAGAATACGAATAAAGAAAACTTTTTAGCTTCAAAGGGTCATCATAAGAGGTAGTCTTGTTATTAATGGTGACCCTAAAAAGGCAGGGGTGAAACAATCCATACTGTGCTCCCAAAGAGCGTAACTGGGGTCGAAGAGACAAGAACTCCTTACGTCGATCAGCTGTTGATTTAGCATAATCCTGTGAAAAGAATAAGGGGTGACCAGACCATATCATGCGATTCATAGCTCTTGCTGCAGATAAAACTGTGAGTAGGTCAGTATACTCGAGGAAGTACATAATCACACCTCGTGGTTTCCTCAGTGAAGCAACAGAAGAAGATGCGCCTCTAATTGAGCCTAAGCGGTGCGCCCTTTGTATGTTAAGATTAGTACCTTCTGGCAAATGGAGTAGCTTAGGTAGGAAGGATTTAAAGTAAGTAATGGGGTCAGACCCTTCCTGTCCTTCCTCAAGGCCATAAAGACGTAGGTTGTTCCGCCTACTTCTATTTTCCAAATTTTCGATCTGCTTGTGTAAAATCGAAACTTGTGCACATATTGGATCTACCATGGAAACAGAGGATTCCATTGAAGCAACATTTTGCTCAAGTGTAGTAATACGTTCATCTACAGATAGCCATTTGTCGGAAAGTTGCTGCATTGTAGTTTTGGTCTCTTCAATAAAGGGACTTAGGGCCCTTATTTCATCCAAGAGTAAGTCAATAGTAGTAGTAGAAGCTGTCTGAGAAGGAGGTGAAGGAGGAGTTTGTTTCAGTCTTTTGATTGTACCTGTTTTGGTGACAGGCAGTAATGAAGTGGAAGGTAACGAAGTCTTTGTAGAAACAGCGTCAGGCGAGTCCTCCATCGCTAAACACTGATAACGGGATCCCGTAGGACCCAAGACCTTCTTAACAGTGGCGGAGGGTTTGCGCAGATCTTTATGTAATCTTCCCATATAGAAAAGATACAGGTTAAACGTATGAAGAGTATGAAAACAAATTGACGTAAACTAGCTAAAGTAAGCAAGAGCAGAGCACTACAAATAAGTTAGGGAAACAGTTTAAACATATTTGAGTAATGCGTCATCAAGCCTAAAAGTACATAATATAAGCATGCGTCCTATGTACAGGCATATAATAGTAATGGCAAATGAATTTACACATATACACTACTCGTGAGAAAGAAAAGCAGTACATAGCATGAGGTGAATAATAGTATTAAACTGCAGACTTCGATGAGGGAAAAGCATTCATGTCACTGAGTATTTGAACAAAAGTGTAAGACCACCTGTGAGCATTAGGTGGCACATGAGTTCCAATATGCTATAATGTCAAGAAAGGAATTAGTCAGAGAGTTGTGAAGAAGATACGAGGGAGCTAAGTGAGGTTGCTCTTGAAGACAGGTCAGAATATATAGCGTTATTATTCAGGAAGCGCTAAAGCACGTTGAAGCATGAGCCGAGACGACAATAGCGCTGAAGAGAAAGTCGTCGTAGTATTGTGTGGAGAAAGCATCCAAAGCGCTAAATTTGACAATGCTTGAAATTTGAGGCAAAGATAGCATGTATGGTGAGGCGCATTGTCGAGGGCAAGCGAGAGAAAGCACAGTCCCGCCACAAATCAAAACCGCTAGGAGAAAGGCTCCGTCGGCGATAATACAAAATGGCGGGCGCAATCTTTCTGAGGAGCGCTGCACTCACTTATGCCGAAAGAGCCTCTTAGACGACAACAGCAGGGTAAACGAGGGTTCCTACTATCGCCCTTCACATTCCGACGTCTTCTCTTCAAGTTCAATGCAGCTAATGCGTACAGGAATCACGCCGGGCCTCCCGTCATCCGCGTCTCCCAGAGAGAGCTACGGAGAAGCCACCATCATCGTCGGGCGCTAGCCACGCCCCCCCTCGACAAAAAGCATTTTAACACTTGTAAACGGCCCGATGGACCATTTGCAACACGTAAAATGCTTTGCACATCTGTCCCTTACTCTATTATGAGACACACACTAGATGGATATTGATGTAATAACTAACAATAGAAGGTTTGGTGAGTTCTGGTTCTCTAAGCCAATACTACTTCCCTGAGTACTTCCACAGAGTTCTCAACTTCGCTACCATGAAGGCGAAGTACTAAAAAGGTGTACTAAGTACTGAGTTTTACGCTCAATGTTAAGATAATACACCAATGGTGAAAGGCACATATTGCCACTATCTTAGCCCAGTAAACCCTGATTGCCCTGGTACTCCTGAAAAGGTTCCCAAAGGTAGCAACAGTGATACTCCATGGAAGGGGGCAGCAGTGTCCCTCCTCAGAAGATGGAAGAGGTGTCATGCCATGGATGGTGGAAACAGTGTTACAACATGGAAGGTGGCAGGGGTGTCATAGTCTAGAAGTTGAAGGCAGTGTCACACAATAGAGGGTGGCAAAAGGGTCACATTGTGAAAGATGATGACTTTCACTTGATGGAAGATGGTAGCAGTGTCACGGCACGGAAGGTGGCATAGTGGCAAAAGTATTACACAGTACAAGTTGGTAGAAAAGAGCCCCTATGGACCCGGCCCAGAAGCAGACCCGTGCACCCGGTCAGATTTCTCTGGACCATGACAGGGACTCACTGACCTTCATTGGTTTTCCGTATGTGCCCTTAAGGCCATACGTTCACCCGTCTACTGAGAGCTCGGCTGAGCCCAGTCCTGCTTAAACACAGTGTACAGGAAACACGCTGGATGATTTATTTCTTGGTGCTCTTCACATTGTCAGTCCTGAGGAAGACCCCACCCTAAGGTTGAACTCACCTTGTGTACCCATTTGGGGTCGAAACGTCAACTTTTCATCCAATTCACAAGCTAGGACAACTCCAAACTAACGGGATAGTGTCCATACATTGCTATGTGTTACTTCTGGAACATTTTACCTTACACTAAGGCCGGACCAGTATCATTATGTGATATTGATGTATATATATGTCACACTACCCTGTCCTTGTCCTCAACCCCCACCACTTAATCACTATCACCATCCTTCCCTTCATCTCCCCATCCTGAGCACCTTTCATATTTTTGCAAATGTTGATTATAATTTGAAAAGAAAGAGCAACTGCAATGTCAACTGATGCAAATAAAATGCATGAAAATTGCAAACAGTGACTTCTAGAATTCCTAGCGGTGAATGCTAGCAAGTTTTTTTATATTTTATGCACAGTGTGCTACTAGATCACCCTTTGTATTGTACTGTATATTTAACCCAGGTCTATTAGCCTATTGGGTATCCCCATTGATATATAATAACCTATGGAATGTGACAGCAGTGTCACTAGACAGAAGGTGGCAGAAGTATCAGTTGGCAAGAGTATCACACCATGAAAGGTGCCAGCAATGTTACTCCATGCAAGGTGGAAAGTGTGTCATACAATGGAAGGTGGTAGTAGTCTCACGTTATGAATGGTGACAGCAGAGTCACGTCAAGAATGGTGGAAGTAATGCCCTGCCATTGAAGGTAGCAACAATATTGCAAAGGTGAATATGGCAGGCGTGTCATGACATGGAAGGTGACAGAAGTTGAATCAATGCAAAATGACACCGAGGTAGGTGAAGCCCACATGGTTAATAGGTAGCCTTCCTTTGAAAGATAATTTATCGACCAGTTTACCCCAGTCATCACCAACTGGCTTTTCAAAAGCCTTCCAAATATATTCCAAAATTTCTATGATTTATTGTAATTGTAACAAATCTCTCTTTCCAGACAAACAAAGAAAAACATATACATTGTTACACCCTGATTTAGAACAATGGCATCTGAGGAACTATTTTTTTGTGTTCACTTCTGCAATTCACTATTGTTTCCATTGGTCACAATTTAATCCAGGACCGACTTTAGCGCTGGTGGCTTCCGGTACGACAGGGCCTGCTGGTGACCCCCAATGAACTTCCACTTAACAGACTCCACCAACGCCACCCTTGAACAGTGCCTCCATCCCACCACAACCCCTCGCTCGCATCTATTTCCTTTGCCCCACAGCACCAATCATATTCGTGCAGGGTGCACCCTATATCACACACACACTACATAGACACAATGATTTACTCGCGTGCAAATTGAATGAACAGGACATGTTGCACAAGGCAAAGAGGACCACAGGGTGCAGGCAGGGGCCGCAAACTAGCCACTTTGGCAGGCAATATAGTTTGAGCGCTTAGTCTGGAGAAACAAACTAAGGCTCTAAAATGTAACACTGTGTAGGGGTTGGGCCCACCAGTAGGAATTTATTTACACCCACATGACCTCCCCCCCAAAAAGCAACATTAGGGCAATGAAAGACACGGGAAAAAACAGAAGGTTCCGATTTATACCTTGCAGCTTACATGCAGCTCCCGATGACCGCTCACAACTCACCGTACTACTCTATGATTGCAACTTATGAAGTGCAAGCAACAAAAGTATCTCTCTGGCAAAAACAGTTACCCACTGAGCCATTTACATAAACATTTACATAAAACACAACTCTGTCATCTGCCTGGTACACATGCTCTGCAGCATATCTGCGCTACTCAATATTGAGTGGAAACTGCCACTAGATAAATCTGTGACCTCCCTTCAGCAGGCACAAACAATAACAGTCATCTTGACATTTTTATTGTTACCTGAAAATTGTAGATACACAAGGCACTTTGCACTGGATGCTTTTAATCCCATAAGCTATTTCAAAACACAGCTGCCCCCGAGATCAGGAGAGGGTGCTGGGACATCAGTCACGCTGCCCTAAAAATCGTCCTGATTTAATCCCTAAATCTTTTAGGGCAACAAAGCTTTCCCATGTCCTGGGATGTTTCCTCACTCCTCATCACATTTTACCTTACCTTGCTCCTGGCACTCCCTCCATATTTCAACTCTGTCGGATGGCAACAAATTAGCTTATGACACACCACACTTCACCACCATCTACAGCATAAAGTTCTAAACGGCTGAAATACACCTTTACTATTTTTCCCAGGCCATAGCATTTTGACTCTCTTTTGTTACTGAATTCAGCCACACTTACACAAAGCCACTCATGTAGCCTGAATTCTGCAGATGGCAAAAAAATTCTCTTCAAGCTTCAACTCGAATGGATCTTGTTTCATCAGTTCTCCACTCACTTCCTGTTACTTCTATGCTACCCCTTTATATCCTACTGGGAAAAACACATTTGAGGATGGAGTCACAAGGAAAAAGGAAACTCACACATGGTGCCGGGGAAGAAGTCCAAAAGGTCTTTAGAAACTCCCTAAACTCCTCCTTTCAATCAAGATCACTTTGTAACATCAACAGCATTTGTTTAGCAAATAATCAGTTCAATCACTCAACTTGACCATACTCATGCAGTTCAATGATGTTTCATTCTGTATAGTTACAAGACCTTTACAATTAGATGGGCAATGAATTGCAGTGCATTGTTGGTTATTTCTTCCTGAGGCCATCGCTCTCTAGAAAGCATTTAGCTTAAACTCTTTCACAGTCTTCGTTTTAATTTCACCCACAAACCTCACTATAGCCGCTGCAATAAAGCCCACCATGACAATACGAAACTCTGCAGGTATTCCTTCCCCTAAAAATACACCACAAGCTCTCATTATGATAGGTTCTCATTGGAAAAGCCTAGTTACAATTGGCTTTCTTTGAGAATCATCATTCATGGTGCATGGTAAGCAACATCTGACTTGTCTATGTATTGGCCTTCCATTACCAGCCACAAGAAATCAAACCTTTCCTTCCTTTTAAGGCTGACATGCAATAACTCCATAAAAGTACCATCACATCTTTAGCTACCTAGCAACACTTCTCAATATTTTTATTTCCTTCAGCTCGACTTTGCCAATTGAGGAGTAGGCTTTTCCTCCACCTTTTGTAAAAAAAACTCTTGAATGGTTTATGGTCCCTGTCGGTCATGCCCCATGCAAATATCTTAACATGCTGGACAGTCCATTAGCATGAAATGAGGATTTGTAAAGCGAGATATATACCTTGAGGTGTCTAGGCAGGTAAACAACCGTTACAACGCAACTTTTACAACGGACTACTTTTACAACGCAACTTTTACAACGCAGGATCCATTACAACGAACTACCATTACAACACATTTTTTTTACAACGCAATACCTTTACAACGCATACCATTACAACGTAAGTATTGGTAAGTATATAATTATAGTAAAAATGTTTTATTTTTGGGTTTTTGGGTAAAGGGGTATTTTTAGGGTTCAGGGCTAGGTTTGGGTTTTTGGGTAAAGGGGTATTTTTAGGGTTCAGGGCTAGGTTTGGGTTTTTGGGTAAAGGGGTATTTTTAGGGTTCAGGGCTAGGTTTGGGTTTTTGGGTAGAGGGGTATTTTTAGGGTTCAGGACTAGGTTTGGGTTTTTGGGTAAAGGGGTATTTTTAGGGTTCAGGGCTAGGTTTGGGTTTTTGGGTAAAGGGGTATTTTTAAGGTTCAGGGCCAGGTTTGGGTTTTTGGGTAAAGGGGTATTTTTAGGGTTCAGGGCTAGGTTTGGGTTTTGGGGTGAAGGGGTATTTTTAGGGTTCAGGGCTAGGTTTGGGTTTTTGGGTAAAGGGGTATTTTTAGGGTTCAGGGCTAGGTTTGGGTTTTTGGGTAAAGGGGTATTTTTAGGGTTCAGGGCTAGGTTTGGGTTTTTGGGTAAAGGGGTATTTTTAGGGTTCAGGGCCAGGTTTGGGTTTTTTGGTAAAGGGGTATTTTTAGGGTTCAGGGCTAGGTTTGGGTTTTTGGGTAAAGGGGTATTTTTAGGGTTCAGGGCCAGGTTTGGGTTTTTGGGTAAAGGGGTATTTTTAGGGTTCAGTGCTAGGTTTGGGTTTTGGGGTACAGGGGTATTTTTAGGGTTCAGGGCTAGGTTTGGGTTTTGGGGTACAGGGGTACAGGGTAAAAATAAATTAAAAATAATATTAAATTAAAATAAATTAAATTAATTTTAATTAATTACATTTAAAAAAAATATTATATACTTACCATTTTGGGGTACAGGGGTACAGGGTAAAAATACATTAAAAATAATATTAAATTAAAATAAATTAAATTAATTTTAATCAATTACATTTTAAAAAATATTATATACTTACCAATACTTACGTTGTAATGGTATGCGTTGTAAAGGTATTGCCTTGTAAAAAAATGTGTTGTAATGGTAGTTCGTTGTAATGGTTCCTGCGTTGTAAAAATTGCGCGGTAAAGGTAGGCGTTGTAAATGTATGCGTGGTAACGTCATACATCCGTCTAGGCACTACCTTCTGACAGAAAAGACTGTACAGACTTGGTTGAAGATCAATGTCTAACTAGCCAATTTTTTAGGCCCTTTCTAAATCTTAACAGATTAGATTCCTTGTTTAGTGTTAATGCTATGAAGTTCTAGAGCCTGGCTGTTGTGGCCGCGAAACTCCTGCCACCCCATCTCACTTTTTAAAATCGGGGAACGCTGAGGTTACTGCTAACCACTGCTCTAAGGGATCTTGTGGGAATGTAGGGCTTGAGGTATTGTGATAAGTGCTCTGGGCTCGCAGTGACTTGAATGCTATGCATAAAGCCTCACTACTCTAAGGATGAAAAAGCATGAGGAAGTAATGTGATTGATCTGTCCTTCAAGTGACAGTTTGGTGTCGAATAACACTCCTAAATTGGGAGGGGGCCTAGTTGAGGGGGCCACCAGTTGACTATCCAGAATGAGGGATTATTGTCGAAAAGTAGCACCTCAAGTTTCAATGAGTTAAGCTTTAAGCAGTTATCTAGCATCCAGTTGCCAATATGACACATGCAGTCATGAAAGCAGGCTGCTGTTGAGCCTGGCGAGCTGGTTACTGAAACAATTATTTGCGTGTCATCCGCATACGACACTAAAGCAAATCCATAACTTTTTATTAGTTCGACCAATGGGGTGACATAAAGGTTGAACAAAGTAGGACTCAGTGATGATCCCTGAAGGACTCCACAGGGAAACTAGAAAAAGGGTGAAATATAGTCACTCAAAGCAACAGATTGAATTTGCTCTGTAAGGAAGGAGGCTAGTAGGGATAATGCTTTGTCCTTGATCCCAAGCGAGGCTAAACGGTCAAATAGAAGTTTATGGTTGACTGTATCAAAGGCGGCCAATAGATTTATTAAGATCAAGGCTCTGCTTCCTTCATTGTCCAGCGTTCGACTGAGCTCTTCAGTGGCAGTGATCAAGGCAAACTCTGTACTGTGATGAGCTTGAAAGCCAAATTGGGATTAATCAAGGATAGAGTTGCTCGTGATAAACGTAGTCAGTTCCTTATTTATAGCTTTCTTTCTCGAAATTGGTCTATAACTTAGGGAGCAATAAAATCCAAATTCAGCTTTTTCAGGAGTGGGTGTATAGAGGCCTTCTTACACTCATTAGGAAAGTGTCCCACAGTAACCATTCTCTTAAAAAAGAGGCATATGGTAGGTGGCTATAATCTCAGTGGACATATGTATACTTCTTGGTAGACATGGGTCCCAAGGGGATCCTGACTTAGTTGAGGTTAGTACATTCAGGGTGTGGTGTTTGGTCAGTATAGTAGAGGCTGAAAGGATGTTTGTAGTAGGCATTGCAGGGCCTGAATGTGGGGGGCAGACAATGTTGTCATTTTTGCTGTTGTATGGGTATCTGAGCAGAACGTTTATCCAAAAGCAAGAAGGTGTTGTATACAGACTTTACCTTGTCCTGAAAGGAAGTGGGCAGGGAATTGCAGAACTGCTGATTTATTCTAGGATCTTTTGGTTCCGCACATTTTTAGATTTTTTCACTGTAGCGAATAATTCTTTAGAGCAGCCATTAGCAGCTTTGATTCTCTCTGTATAATAAGCTCTTGTAAGTGTGAATTGAGAGTTTATATTTAATTTCTTCATTCATATTTTAATCTAACCTTCATTTTCTTTCGAGTTTCCAACATGCTTGTTTCTGGGATTTCAATACATCTTTGAACAAGGGTTCAGGTGGAGAAGTCCAGGATCGCCGATGATTGTTCGGAGGAGTTAATTGAGCTGTTGCTGATTCTAGCCAAGAGGGATGTTTGGTGACCGCTTGGGCAAGATTTAGAGGGGTCTCGGGCAGCAGTTGATTGAGTAAAGCATTGAGTTGATTAACTTTTATCTTATTCCAAGGACGGCTGGAAGCTACTTTCTTGAGGTGCTTGAGGGAGGATTTAGATAGTCCGGAGATTTAAAAAATAATTGCACTATGGTTGGACAAAGTTAAAGGGAGAGAACTAGCCCATCTTAAGTTGAGATTGTCAGAAAAAAATACATCTAGAATATGCACTGGTTTGTGGGTGGAGCCCTTTACTATCTGGATTAGTCCAGCACTGGTCATCCGATCTAGGAGAACTTCTGTATCCGAATCACTAGTGTTGTCCAAATGAAAATTGAAGTCCCCTAGAATCGAGAAATTGGGGGATTCGGCTTTGCGTTCCAGTAGGTGGCCAATGTTATCAATGAAAGAGGCTTTATTCCCCAGACGGCGATAGATTAATAATCCATTAAAGGAATAATGGCTAGTCAATTCAATCTTATAAGCCAATGCCTTGCAATCTGTGACTTCATGAAGGACTTCGAAATGGGATTTCAAACCAGTTCTAAGAATTATTGCTTTACCTCGCTGTTTTTTCCCTACTCTATCTGTTAGGTGTATTTTAAATCCTATTGGTAGGGCCAGAAGTAAGTCTGGGTCTGACGAGGCATCAGCCCACGTTTCAGTAATGAAGGCCACGTCTAGCTGGTAAGTCTTTATGAATTCGCGAGATGCTATTGTGTTTTTTATCAGAGATCTTACATTAACCTGCACACCTGAGGCTCTAGAACTTGGTGAGCCATGCATTTGGGGGGTCAGGGTATGGGTCTTAGTGGTGATGGCAGGGAGATTGAGATAGGTGAGTTTACACTGAGGGCAGACAGACAGACTATGAGCAGCCTGTGGGTCATAGAATGACAAGTGCTGCTCTTAGCTTGTGGTTTGATCCTTATAAGAGAATAACTTGAATATTTGACATTAGACGATGGTTGTGGTAGATCTGAATCCAAACCAGCAGGGTGGCTGACTCTGAGCGCGGTCCGAGCGTGGAGAGGCACAGACAGGCTTACCTTTGGCGTGCCAGTGGTGCGGCAGGGGTACAGAAGCGCTTATGCGCAGCTTTGTAGCCTGGCATCCGAGGGTGGGTTAGGGGGCATGAGGGGGTGTGGCCACAGGTGCTATTAAGTGCAAGGGCTAAACCAACAGTGAGGGCAAAGACAATTCAAACTGGGGTACAGCTAGCCCGGCTACGCTCACAAGCTCCCTTGTGGGTCATAGCTACTGTGAAATAAAACAAGTTGGAAGAATGGTGGGAAAGTAAAATCAAAAAATGATCAAAATCCGCCTTTCCAAGATGGCAGGTACAGTCGGGTGGCAGGCAACTCCTTGGCACTCTAGTGCCTATAAGGAAACAAATACTGATCTAATGAGGTCCACTCTGTACCAGAAGGCTGCGTGGACATGCTTGTGGGCCAACTTTGTAGCCTGGCATCTGAGGGTGGGTTAGGGGGCGTGGCCACAGGCGCAACTAAGCGCAAGGGCTAAACAAACAGTGAGCGCAATGAAAATTTCAAACTGGGGTCCAGCTACCCCGGCTATGCTCACAAGCTCTCTTGTGGGTCGTAGCAACTGTAAAATAAAAACAAGTTAAAAGAACGGTGGTAAAGTAACATCATAAAACGACCAAAATCTGCCTTTCCAATATGGCGGTTACAGTAGAAGCCAGGCAACTCCCATAGACTCTAGTGCCTAAGTAAGTAAAGAAACAAAACACTGATCGATGAGGTCCATGCTGTACCAGAAGGCTAGTGCTTCTTTTTCAAACACATTGTACAAACTATCAGCACAAATATATGTGATGCAAAAGTCATAAATCTACAACCACCTTTTTTCCTTGCATCAAAAGCAAGAATTAGCTAATGAAATACACTTTTTTTTTTCTTTTGGAATGAATGATCACACAAACTCAGACATACAATTTGGGCATTCTTTTTCACCAGTCTCCTAAAACCTTTAATCCTAATGGGAATGTTTTGGCAAATGCTGGCCAAGTATTTTCTTGCAGAGATAGCAGGGAACTTGGAATGTGAGCTGTAGTGCCAAGGCAAGTTTCCTGTTTTTTGTGCAATTGGTGAGACTCCTTCCCACAAAAGCATCTTATGATACTGATGGAGCAGGGGAAGCAAAATATTTGTGTACCCCTTGGAAGTTAATGACCCCATATCTTTAATGATACTAACTGTTTGAAATGCATGAATTAATCAACAAAGGCACCTTTATTAAACAGTACACGTGTGCAACTTGCTGAAATTGCAGATTCTAATTCATTTACAAATGTGAAGTAAAATAACGTTATAAATGTGATTTGCGTAATAAAATAGAGTAAATTGCATGATTTATGTTGCGTAGAAAATTATACTGTGGCACAGAATGCAGATGGTAAGTAAAATGGCTTTAAATGCCGCTTCCGCTAGGTAATACCTAACACGGGTCGTTAGAATGGGGGGTGGTAAACAGAAGGGCCTATTTTCTATATCTAAATTTTTTGTGTTTTGTTCTTATATTCGTTTCATTTGGGCCTGTTAGGCCTCGCTTTGAAAATGGCCATCGGGAATGGATAAGGTTGCAGAAAGGCCCTGCGCATCAGCAGAGTGGAGGCTCCAGTCACGTGTATGCGGCCTGTGCTCGGAGTGAGAGATGTCGAGATCAGCCTGACCTGCAGCAAGAGTCGTGCCAAGAGCTCAGCATGAATGCATGGAAACGGATGAGAGATTCGAGCTACAGAGGATGAACTAATGTGTGACCATCTGAGTTTGCTATAAAATACATTAACAAGTCGAATTACCTTTGCACATTGCAGATCATGAGAACTATTGTATGCGTTATTGTTTGCAAACCGGTTCGAACAAGGAGAGCTATGAGGTGACCATCACCACCCCTCCAAAGGACCAATTAGCGTGATTTCTACCGCCAAAGATTGCAACTTTTGAGTGTAGTGAGCCAGAAAATGGGGTATAAGAGGGTCTGCCCTTAAGCAGTTGCTCTTGCTGTCGCTTCACCTATCCTGATGCTGCGAGAGACTCTGTCGTTCTGGACTTTTAAACTTTGACTGGGGAAGGAACGTCATCGTTGCGGGAGTTGCTTCGGGAGGAGATTGCGTCGAGGAGGTTGGCTGGACAGTCAGTCAGGTTTTAGGAGTCCTCTCTTGTGATCTGCGGTTCATCCATCACTCCGGGTGAATCATTCTTGTCATCGCCCTATGGCCAAGGGTAATGAATATTTTCTATTCTCAAAATATTGCTTGAATTCTGATTAATACTTTAAATGTATTTTGCCTAAGTAAAGAACTTTACTTATCTGCTCAAAGAATTTAGATAAAAATGTTATGCTAACTCTAAAATGAGTCTGTGGTTCTTTTGAAATAAATGTATGATTTATAAATGTTAAAGGTTTAGTTGTGATTAAGCTGGACTAAGGGCCATATGTATCAAGCTAATTAGCATTCGCAAAGGCCGAAATTCTGCGAATTTCGGCCTTTGCGAATGCTAATTTGACAAATGGTATGTATCAAACATGTTTGATGCAAAATAAGGAATAGCAACATTTGCTATTCCTTATTTTGCGATTGCACTTAAGGAATTGCAAATTTTGCGATTCCTTAAATGCAATGTATCAAACAAAAAATATTCAAAAAATGCCATTAAGGATTCGCAAATTACCACCAACTTCTAGTTGGTGGTAATTTGTGAATTCTTTTCAAAAAGCTTTTTTCCAAAAAACAAAAGGTGCCATATGACGCCCATACATGCCCTTAGGGCATGTATGTGCGCCATATGCCCCCAAATGTCCTTTTCAGGGGTGCAGCAGGGTGTTCTTGAGACACCCCTGCACCCTTGAAAAAATTCCTAATTTGCGATTAGCAAATTGCTAATTGCAAATTGCCCCTTCATTCCTATGGGCCTCCTGGCCCATAGAAATGAATGGGTAATTTGTGATTAGCAATTTGCTAATCGCAAATTAGGAATGGTAAGGATCCGCTATTGAAAAGCGATTTTGTACATACAAACCGTTTTGCGAATTCCAAATAGCGATTCCTTAAAATTAGCTATTTGGAATTCGCAAAACGGAAGTATGATACATATGGCCCTAAATCGCCATCAACTGATTCTACTAGTTGGTCCATCGACCAAATAGCGGAGTACTTTGATGTTTACAACTGATAAAATCCTAAGTTAATGTATCAAATGTTTAAGTTATAATAGCCGTTATTTTAACAAAGTACTCTGTTCATCCAGCAGCTTGTTTTCATTAGCTTTTGATCCAGAGAAAGGAGAGTGAATATAGGTGTGCGGTGTTATGGGCCCCACCGACATAGAGTCAGTATGATTGAGGTTGTGTAGATGTTTTCCTGGATTAGTGTTATAAGGAAACATTCATTTTAGCCACGCTGGATCAATAGAAACCTCTTTGACATAAAAGTTTCTTATTTCCTCACATGCATCTCATACCTTTTCATTAGTAGAACTTGTTCTGAATAGCAACAACCCAAGCTTTTTCTGCCCCATCCCTTCCAATAAACATTTTCCTTGGCTCACTACATACATTATACCACTAACCTTACCTAACTTGAATGTTGTACCTACAACGAAACAACCTTTGACAAGTCAACATCACCCCATAATTTTCTTCAGCTTTTACCATAGTATCAATAAGTTCTTCTAGACAAACTTCTTAAAAATATGCTCAGTGATTATAGTATATGGTGTGACTCATCCGGCCTAAGCATCCAATCACACATTATCACTCCAGCTTTGCAATGTGAGTGTTGATATCGTTCAACAACTCTGTGCAATTCATTATCATGCTCAGTTACACATAAAAGTGAAACTTCATTCCCTGACTACTTTCACAGAGATCTTCTTGCACAACGTTTACACTCTATTGCCCTGATTACAAGTTTAGGTGTTATTTATCACAAATGATAAATAACGATACCATGGGGTATGTTATTTATCGTGTGTGATAAATAACACCTTTAAAGAGTCTGTGGGGAATAACATCCGGATTTTGATGTTTGACACACTAAAATCCAAGTGGTACAGTAAATAGCGTACAATTTCCTCTTTTAAATTTCGACAAGTTCACCCTGATGAAATTTAACAACAAGCTGAGGTATTTAACGCATTCGATAATTATCTGATGTGTTAAATACAGCAAAACTCAGTCAGTCATGAAAGCCTTTTTCAGCTGCTTTTTGAACAGACATAAAAGCACATAAAAAGCTGTAACATTTCATATTAAATTAGATAATATTAAAAACAGAGTACAGATCTCTAGTTTTACAAATTGAAGAAAAAAACATAAACCCACAAAAGGAAGATGCCTGATAATTATAACTCAACAGTTACACTACATTTCCTGTGTTGAAGCACCTTCTTTAAAAACATTGTTAATCTCCACGCTATATGCCCATTTTCCAATAGCTGAAGTAAAATAAAGGCTGGGCGACATTGCCTCAACCCTAGTTTTTTTTTATTTTTATGGAATTAACCATACTTTCCTTAGCTCATGATAACATTTACAAAACAGTACTAAATGAATAGTAGATTGTTCAGAAATGTTGTCACACTGAAAATGTGGTAACACACAGGACCAGTCATTCAATTTTGGTAGTGACACTAATCTGTGGACATTGCACAATCTAAATCTGGTTAGGAACAACCTATCAAAACAACCAGGTACGAAAGATAAATAAGGCTCCATCCCTGAAGTAGTACGTAGTAGCTGTTTTTGCCTCAAGCCTATTCTTGAAATTTCCCCTGCCATTCGAATAGAATTGAGTAGTAGGAGGCCTTCTTTCTTTAAGATCCCTCTGGGAATCGCCAGCATAGAGCTTGTTTGGATTTAGCAAATATTCCGGGTGGCCCAGATCGTTAATAAAGTCAAATACAAATCGAATCCAGGGGATCTTTAAAGCCCCTCCCAGCCTTCAACTGTCTTGCATGATCTCCCTATTTAGCTTGGTTTGATCTTTGCACCAAATCCTGTGCCACAGAAGTATTGGCTCTAATTTAACAAGTTCAGCAATATAAGGGAGACCCAGCTCCTCATGACAAAAGTAAGAGGAGGTGCTGCGTGGTACAGATAGAAAATACCTCCCCAAAAAAGTTATACAATTTGTAGTGGGAGGGTATTTACAACACTTCACACCCCTGCCACATATATTGCCATGGTGATACACTTGGCCTTATATAATTGCAGGAGCTCTGTGTGTGGTTTCCTGCCTAATTTTTTTAGCAAAAGTAAAAGAGCTGTGGTTGACCTAGTGAACGCCAATTTCTTGGCGAAGATAGTTTGAGAACCATGAGTCCTGCTGATTAAATAAAATGCCTAAGTAGAAAAAATATTTGGTTGAAGCTAACTTCTCATCAACGAACATTTCGCTGGTCCCCTGTGTCCCTTGACCACATCGCATGACAAAGGTCTTGGAGATGTTTATGTTAAGACCCAAATCCTTCATGAAACCATAAAAACTCTCCAGAACCCACTGAAGACCATTTTGTGTGTGTGCCAATAAAACTGCATCTTCCGCATATACAAGTGCCGGAATAGGACTACCACCAGTTTGCGGAAAATCTTTACCCTTCAGAAGTAACGCTCCCCCTAGTCCCTTAATGTAGAGATTAAAAGGGAAGGGGGCCAGCACGCAGCCTTGCCTGAACACTCTCCTAATAGGAAAAGCTTTAGTGCACTCCCCCCGCAAGCCATACCGCACGCTTGCAGTAGCACCACTATACAAACGTCATAAAAAGGCAATAATATGGGGATCAACCCCCACTGCCTCAAGGACCTCCCACAGCCTATCGTGCCTCACGGAGCCGAAGGCCGCGATGAGGTCCACAAATGCCAGGAGCAAACTGCCTTTTTTCACTCTTATATATTTGCCTACCAGAATGGCTAAATTTAGACTTTGTTCTATTGTGCCTAATCCATCACGAAAACCATACTGTAAGTCTCATAATACCTGAGTATCCTCTGCCCAGTCTTGTAGGCATTTCAGAATAACCCTCCCAACCACTTTAAGCAAGGAATCAAGCAGGGAAATCGGTTTATAGCATCCTGGGTCATGGCGGACCCCCTTTTTAGGTTTCGCCCTGGCCGTAGCAACTGCGTAGCAGTTGCTCCGCGCAGGGCGAAATCTAATGTTATCTCAATAGTGGGGACTTGAAACCGCCCCTTCTTCCATTGGCTAGCTCCATAAATGGAGGCTAGCCATTGGAAGACACGGTTGTCCATCACTCTTTCCCGGTCAGAACGCGAATCGTGGGCGTTTCTGACTCTTTTTTTAAGTCCCGCCCCTTTGTTGCCGTGTGTCCCGGGCCGCGCTGTGATTGGCTGCCGGCCCGGGACACCCCTGTGACGTCATTCCCCGGGCCACGCTGTGATTGGCTGCCGGCCCGGGACCTGACTTGCTTTTCCTGTGGGCTCCTCCGTGGTTCCTGGGTTATGAGTTATGTACCTTGCACTTTCCTTTACTGCAGTGATTAGAAAGCGTGTTACTGGTCTGTACTGTTTTCGGTTTCTCTCTTTCACGTTGGGCTTTGCCCCTAATATTAAGCCACATGAGTGCAGTGGCAGGGGGTATTTGCCCACATCTGGAAGCTACCTTATCCTAGCCCCCAATAGTACTTGTTCATGGGGTTATAAACGTAGAAAATGAATTTAAATTGAATTGAATTGAACGCAGAAATGGCTCAACGAGTTAAACACTTGCCACTGACATCTGTGATCTGTATTTCACCAATATAAATCCCGGCAGAGGCAGTTCAGTATTCCATCTTTCCAAAATCGGTGACATTTAATTGCGTAGGAGTGAGCCCTGCTCTGTCCCTACACCGAACTCTACAATCAGGGCTTTCCTGTCTACGGCGACTGTCTGTTCCTGGGATGTTTTCTTATTTCTCCAGACTTACGTGTGTCCGGATTCTGTCCGAATCTGAGGTCTCTGCTCCGGCGAGTCTCACCTGCTCCTGTTCCGGGATTTCCCTTAAAGCGGGCTCCCTTCCTCCGCTCCAGGCCCGGGGTTTCCATCTCCTCGGCTCTCCCGGGCCCCGCTCCTCTCTGGGCTTTGCAGACCGCCGGCTCTGCACTCACCGGGCTGCGCTGGGCTCCGCTGCCGGCTCCGTGCACCATGAGCCGCCTCCTGCTGCTACTGCTGCTGCTCGGGGCAGGTAAGTCCGTGGCCAGGACCGGGCGCTACGAGGAGGAACAAGCAGGCGCTAGAAGCAGGCGGGGAAGGAGAAGGCGCTAGAAGGGGGCGGGGCGGGGCAGACGTGCGCCTTAAGGGGACGGAGAAGGCGCTAGAAAGAGGAGGGGAAGGTGCTGTTTTAGTGTGAGGGACCAGGACAAATTGCAGCAACCCCTCTCTCCCATCCACACCAGAATTAGTGGCCAAAGACTTTATGTCTCCCTCTGGGGCCGCTATGTGTAGGGACGAGCGTCGATCCATCTCCTTCACCCCCACCTCCCCCCCTCACCCACCCACTGGTGTCGCCAAGGGTGCCCATTTCAGCCTTACTGTCACCCCAGAATGGCAGCATTTCAGGCTCAGCTGTCACCCACAGGGGGCACCCTTATAGACGAATCACCCCCCCCCCACAACCTTAGCTGTCACCCCGGATTCCAGTCATTACAGCCCCCCCCGGTCACTGCGACCCCAGGGAGCCATCACTACTGTCCGCCACCCTCTCACCCCAATCACTGCCACCCCAGGGTGTGAGATTTTTCAGCTGCAGCCTTCGGTGTATATCTGGGGGGGCATCCTCACTGCACGCCCCCCCACCCCCGACACCCCCCAGTCTTTACAGCCACTCTATGGACAGGCACTCCATCCAGCCATCTACTGCGTCCCCTTTACCCCAGATGTCTGCCTCACTCCCCCGATTACGGTAACCTCGGGGTGTGAATATCTCACCCCAGCCTCAGGGACACATCTCCCCCCCCGACCTTTACTGCGAGTCCAGGGTGCCCTCATTACACCACCCCTGCCCGCTCCCCATTTACTGCAGCCCCCGCCTGAGCGCTGCAGCCCCTCCCGCTGAGGGGTGGTCTGTCTGCCTGCTTGTCATTCCTCAGGTGTCTGACATGATAAGATGCTGAGCCGATACGCCGTCCGTGTAACCAGGTCGAGCGATCTCAGACCGCGCGACTCAATCACTGTCATGTCAGGGCTTCTGCAGCGCGGCGCGGGCTGACAGTGATTATCGCGACAGACACTGGTTGATCCTTGCATGTCGAGATATAGAGATGCAGATTAATATGCATGGTCCAAATATAAACACATGCAGACTTCGGTAGAAATGTGACTTTACATCATATATAGTACATGGGCCGGTATATGACCATACACATTTGTTCCTAGGTGTGCCTGTGTGCACTTGCAGGCTGCTGTGTGTGCATCAAGACTTGATACTGCTCGGTATAGGTGCACACACTCATTCTTGTGTGTGCACCGATCCGGGCACACTCCTATGAGCGGATATAGACATGTACATACACGCTTCTTTATATGCACATATAGCGTCATATATGCGCCCGCATTTCTTTAGCTTAGTTCTTGTTCGCTCGAAGACCGTTGTCCATTTACATACTAACGTTTTCGTGTACGAAGGTCGATGTACAGGCTGATAGATTCGAAGAGATTTAGTGGGGGTCCAATTAGCTTTTACTTAATGGCCCCGACATCGTAAGTACGCCCCGCCCAACATGTCAGCATCTCCATTAGCGGAGCTTTCAAACGCACCAACATGTTCAGAGTTAATTAAAGAGTTCCCTTATGAAGTGTCTTTAAAGGTGATTATATACCAGAGCCTCCGTTTCGAGGTTGGTCTTCAGCAGCCTGCTTGTTGTGTGAAGGTCGAGAGGTGAGCTAGGCAAACGGCTAGAGAGTGGACCAAGGGTGTCCAATGTAGGTTTTAGCAGGCAGGCCCCATGCCAGCTACTGCCACATAACTGAATTCTCTTTTATATCATTGTACGTAAAATATGCTATGTGGATCTTCTGAACATATGTCCTGGGTATGGTCCTTTTAGACCTACTTTGGACACCTTCGGAGTAATCACTTTCACCAAAATGCTTACATTGAGTTTGGGCGTAATGGAAACTAAAGGAAGTTTAAGGGGTTTTACGAGTGCCATTAAAATGTAGCGCACGATGCAGCAATCTTGCGGTTTCTTAGCACTAAACTCAACAGGCCTTGCTATTGCATAACTGCGATGTTTTGTTTATCAACAGCGGAAGCACAGGAGCTGCAGCGGCGGGCTTGGCCTGTGGCTAAACTTCTGGCATATTATTGGCTGGTCGGATTGTGGCAGAATAAGGAACGTCACCTGACCGACCGACTCACTGACCCTATGCCAAACTGGAGATGAGCCGCTAGGCGGGTTTGTGAAAAGGCACACATTAAACTTTCCTTAATTCAGACATATACAGGTTACACCCACGTCATGCTTGCATGTGCATTAGCCACCTGTGCTTTTTCACTGGGACTATAACGTGCTCCTGCAGAATTGATCTTTGCAGCAGATGATTAAACCAACTGAGATATCCTACTGGGAGTAGGATATACTATCAACATATACACATATCTCTACAAAAGGTGCATAGCATTGACTACTTTAAAGGGATTGAAGCCCATGACCTATATGTTGCTTGCAGATCGCCGCAGCATGCGCATTAACACTCCCGGCTAGCCCACAGTCTCGTACCGGAGGTGCAGTTGTCCTGCCCATGCCCCTTGGTGGTACTCACTCTGCATAGCCCATCTTATGTCTTACACTGGATAGCTCCCCGGGTTAGTGCCTGGGTGAAACTATGCAGACATTAGTTTAGTGATGAGGATAAGGGTGCCCAAAACGTTGCCCAAACCTTTTGTGCATGTTATTTGTCGAGCAAAGCTTTGAACATGCGTAGTAGTCTCACTACAGAGGCAAACAACTACGCGGCACACGCAGAGTCCCTTGGCAGCGCTGCTGCATGAAGCTATTGGCATTGTAAATGACAATGCCATTTATTTATCTGTTTTCAAAACCAACACATAAATAAAAAGTTTGTCATTTACAATACCAATAGCTCTAACTTTTCCGAAGGCGAAACCATTGCATTGTAAATGCTTGATAAAAATAGAAATGATGATTGATTCCACTCAAGTCTTAGGCAATGTTGACTTAACGCTAGCGTTATTGACTTGGGCTAATATGGGCCCTCATAAAAGGAATTTAGATTTGTACAAGTCAGCTGGAACACTATCGGGTCCAGGAGCCTTGCCGCTCAGACTAAGTGTTAAGGCTCTGTTCACCTCTTCCAAAGTCATTTACAAATCATCCAACTCATTATTATTTAGGGAGGCATCAGCCAATTGCAACCCGGGGTTTCCTTGTTCATTGTACACTTTAGAAAAATGTTTGGTCCAGGTTTCTTCCGAGATAGCTATCTCCATAGAGGGGCCCTTGCTGGATGGCAAAAAAGGGGCCCTCAATGCCTTCCAGAATGCAGTGCTATCTTTCATATGGGCCGCACTATGGAGGGAATCCCGTGCTTCATTTCTCAGTATGCACTTCCTCTCTTTAATCACCCGTCTATATGCCAATCTGGCCTGTCTAACTTTATTAGGGGATCTGGGCTGTTTATGCAATTCTTTTTTCAAATTGGAGTAAGCCTCCTTGCATTTCTAATCAAACCACCCCGAATCTTTAATTTTGTTGTGGTATGGAACCGTTAGCAGATTCTTGACCTCCCTTATACTAGCATCAGATGCAGAATTGCTCAAACAATATCAAAAGCAGATTTACAGTTCTTAATCACCTATTGGTCAATGTGTGTATCGTGGTCCACATTAGCCCACCGTAAGGTGTAACCATTTGTTTTATTCAAAGTAATGTGACCCAATACCAAGTTAGTCGAGTTGGTCTTTTTGAATCTATGTGTAGGCAAATTAATCAATAAACATAATGGAGAATGATCGCTCAGACTATTATCCCCAACCTTAAAAGAACGCACCCTATGTGCATACATGCGTGAAGCTAAAATAAAGTCTATAGAAGATGCTAACCCTCTCCCATTAAAGATATGGGGCATAGGTACTGGGGTGGCCAACATATAGTTCAGAAAACCAAGTTCACTAGCAAATGTGAACTCATTAAACAGATCTTCCACCCTTGTATGAAAGAAATGGGTGTTATACTCTCGTTTGTTGGTCAAACCACACATTCTATTATCCTCATAGTTACATACGGCACAATTAAATTCCCCCATCAAAATTATCAACGTATCCTTTACACTCCCACTGCAAATAACATTCAACACCCCACTTAGATTATTTACCACTGTTTCAAGTTCACCAGAGGGAACATTGTTGAAAAATTTATCAGTACAATACGATTGGTTGGATTTAGTATCAGTTCGATTATATGATAACTATCCCCCGTATGGAAATCTATTTTGTCTAACATCAAACCGTTTGAATTATATGTACAGATGCCACCCTATGGACTTCCCCCTGCGCCCTTCACCACCTGGGTATTAAAGGTCTTTAAAACCATTAATGTGAAGTGGGTCAATTGCCCAAGTTTCCTACAAACATAAAATATCAATATTCAAAATAAGTTCACACCAGACTGGATTCTGTAGCTTGGAGAGTAACCCTGGGATATTTCAGGAAATAACTTTACACGTGGAACTTGCCGAATTCAACAGGGGGCTAGATGGTACCCTCATTGGAGTAATAGAATGGTCCATACTAGGTGGCACACACAGACTAGTAATACACTCAAGATGTTCCAACAAGGGAGTCGAATTCTCGGTACAACATCCCATCACCACTGGTTCCTTTGTTCCCGACAGGGATGGGACCATCCTAGCCAAATCCGTTGGATATGTGTCATTAACCAGAGCCGCATCTAATGGGCTCAAGGCATGGCCCTCTCCCATCCCTCCATCGCTATTGCAAGGCTGGGTAGGGAATACCATTCAGTCCATGTCTTCTAATGTGTAGAGAGGGTCAAAAAATGTATGAACTGGGACATCATATCTGTACGTGTTAATCCCAAGGACTTACCTTCCTCTAGATTATTCTGTGGTAACCTAGGGGGTTGATAATAAAAGTCCAGGGGAACTACACTTATCCGTCTGCTTCTGACTGGCCAGTTACCCACACTATCTAATATAGTCCTAACCAAGCCTGGCGACTTGAACGATATCACTACACAGTCTCAAGGCAACAATTTATTAGAACTTCCTACCCAGGGAATTTGGCATGCCATCTTAAACTTATTAAACAGCATGTTAGTTAATCCTGTCTTCGTGGTCAAAAAGTGCAATGATTAATTTTTCAGAGTTGACCAGTGTTCATGCTCTCCATGTGTCAGTGAAGGAACATTGATCAAGACCACAGTGTATGTGTATGGTGTTGCTTCCGGGGGGAGTTGCAACTGTCTATGTTCCAAAATATTACCCCTGACCATGTTATGAGAACCTGATCTATTAGAGATCAATTCCCCCGAGCTCGGTATATCTCTCTCCCTGTCTGATGATACCTGCCCTAGGATATGATCAGTATGAGCTTGCCCTATACTCCTACCCTGTCTGCAGTGGGAAGCCTCAGTTTGAATCTGGGGAAGGGCCGGTATCGCTCGACAAACCGGTCCGCTCCGAGTTGTTAACTGAGGTTGATGGATCGGATACTTGCAAATGGATAGACTCTCCATTTGCTAGATTGCCAAGTGGGTTATTTAAAATGTCATCCCCTCTACTGCTTGTAGGTCCAGCCTTACTTTTATTTTGGGATAAATCATGCAAAAACGCAAAGGGGGACACGCAATCCTTTCCAACTTTGCTAGCCTCTCCTCTTTAAAAGATAGCATTGCTATTAGAGGCCTTAGGAGGACTAAAATGGTATCCTGCATTTTATCCCAGAAACCTACGTAATCCAACCCCATAAGCCCCTGGTTCCTGCAATGTCAGCTTCTGTTGGAGTGGGTTCCTGAATTAACTCGTTCTCCCCGGTCTCGGTCACGCACCCTAGAGTTTTATTCCTTGGATGTGATTGCATATTATTGCATTGCCCCTTTTTCTTTTTAAGTGGAGGGGTAAAGCCTCTCTCCTGACCAATCTTCACTTTTTGCCCCCGGGTAGTTACATTTGATTTGTTAGTTATCACACGTGACTCTTGAACTTTCAAAGAGGAGTCGGCAGCTATTGGGGCCATGGAAGAAATATGGACCATGTCGGGTGGAGGGAAGTTAACTGAGCTCTTAGTATTTGTAATGGGGGCAGACAGGATTTTGAGGCAAAGCGGGTAGTGGCTCAAGCAACCGTCTACGCTCGGTTAGGGTGATTTCATTTATCAGGACAGATTCCCCCCTTGATAAGAAAGTGTCTAGCGTCCCCACTACCCCCTGCCCTGTTAGTGACTTTTGTTTGCTCATATCGTAAACCCCTCACAGTACAAATCCAGGAATAATTATTCCGATTTACAGCTTTGTCTCCTCGTGCCTTAGTCCCCCAGCTCAAGGTATAAACATCAGCTCTACTACATCTATAATTTTTTTAAATGTCAATATCATAGCCCAGCCCGGTCTCCTTCGGTCTCCGACAGGATCAGACGGGCCAGCCCTTGGCCCGGGCTTTGCCCAGCACGCCCGCGCGTGTCCCTCGCAGTGGTGGGCCGAGCTCACTTTATCGGTGCGCTGTTGCCATGAAGCGTGCGGCTCCTGCCGCTGCGCTCAGATTCCTGGCCCATGAAGTCCTCTGTGGGCTGTATGCAGGATGCAGGTTGGGAAATATAAAGTGGGGCGTGCTAGGTCCTCGAGAAGGGTACAGAGTGCAATAAATTCAGTCAGCGTTTCCCCCAATGCGATGGGCTGACCCTGCTTTATTCCCGGCCCTTGAAGTCATCTGTGGGCTGGATGCAGGATGCAGGATGCAGGTTGGGAATTATAAAGTGCGGCGTGCTAGGTCCTCGAGAAGGGTACAGAGTGCAATAAATTCAGTCAGCATTTCCCTCATAATTCCAACCTGTGCGTAAACTGGGGGTTGCCAACGGGGTTGGAATTTTCTGGCCCACTCTTAATCAGGGCCTTTAACTTTTCTTCTTCAAATTTACAAATGTGAGAAATGGCTTCAGCGTGCATGCGCTGCTCTGCGGGACTTACGGTAGAAGAGTAGGGAATAGATGCCCTGAGGACTCTCTGCCCATATTTGCCATTTGCTTGTGTCATTGTCTGTCCTAAATACTGGCTTCTGATTTGTCAATAGGCTTGTTAGTCCCTCCTTAGTACCACCTCCTCATCATTTGTCATCTCCCATGGCGACTGGCCCCTTTACTTCGCTTGTTACTCAGTATGTGTTATTTAGACTGTGAGCACTATTTAAATTAATGAGGTTCTCCTACTGCATGCACAACATGCTTTGGTGCCTTCTTTACTCTCCCCTCCCTCCTGTTGTCATGCCTTCTTCCCCCGCCCTCTCGTTGTCCGTGCCTTCTGAATCCCGTTGTCCGTGCCTTCTAGCAGCCCCGCACACCTGCCCTCAAGTTGTCCATGCCTTTTACCCTCCAGAGCACCCTCCCATTGTCCGTCCCTCCCTCCCATTGTCTGTGCCTTCTTCGCCCGTCCGCCCCTCCCGTTGTCCGTGATGCCTACCATTTACAATACAATTGGTCACGTGTAAATGCGAGACCTATTGTATAGCAAATGCTCGTTTGCACTACTAACAATTAGGGCCTGACTATGAATAAGGCGGAGTGGAATTACCTAAAGGAATTCCACTTTGTCTGAGTGCAAGTAGTTAGGGCCTTATTTACAAGGAATTAACGCAGCCTGGTGCCGCAAGCCATTTGGCTGCACTGCTCTGCGTTAATTCCGAAGCAAAGGGATGCCTCATATCTAGATTGATATGATGGATCCCTTTGCTCTCCCCTGCGCTGGCGCACACTTAGCTGCCATGCCTAAAACCCACAGCAACACCCATGGCACGTCCCTTTCATGCAATGTGGTGCGTGTAAAGGGGCCATATTTCCAAGGACATGAAAAGCCATGCAGGGTGGCTTTACGTGTCCTTGTAAATATGGGGCACCATGTTGCGCCGCCAGTGCATCAGAAAAACTGGCGCACCAGCAGCGTAAGGGGCTTGTAAATAAGCCTCTTTGTTTTTTCTAAACCTGGTCTTTCCAGGTGTGGGAGAACCACACCTGATATTAACGGCTCATAAAAATGAAAAACTGCTGAAATAAATTGCAGGAGACTCTCTGAGGCAAAAGTCCAGTCTTTTTCCCTTTTTTCCTTGACAGATGGAGCATACAATGTTCACCGGTGCCAGTAAATGCTATCCTTTTTCTGCACATTCTCCCTCCAACCCACTCCCTGGAAGGTGCATACATTTATCGCCTTCTCAGAGGAGGTGCCAAATATATGCAGTGAAAATCCCTGCAATGGCAAATACCATATCATTTTAAGACCAGAAAAATTGGTTCAACTCACTACTTCCCCATTCCATGGAGCGTTACTCGTTATTACATATTACTGGTGCACAATTACTGCAATATTAAGGTTACAGCAGTACCGTGCAACTCAGAATCAATGCATTAGTGTTTTATGCATTGCAACTTAGAACCAGGACATTCGTTGCTAATGCCATATATCTTCCTCTCCAAAATGGAAACATTTGAATCTGCTTGAACTAGCAACCTTTCCATTATTCTCGCTTACACTTTCCTCGCATACATTGCATTAGTCCTAGCTCCTAATGGATTCAAATTTTCTGTTTTAGACACAAAGGGGCATATTTACAAGCCCATATCGCCACCACAATGTCACTTTTCAGATGTTGTGGTGGCGATAGGGGATATGTGTTATTTACAGGGCAGCGTTAATACACAAATTAAATGTAAAGCCCTGTGCTAGGTCCATAAAACCCTTCACAAGGTTGGCACTCTCTCCCTTCAAGCGACCTTCAAGTGGTATATACCCACGCGTAATCTGCGATCATTTTTTTCTTTTATTATTTTCATTTATTTGCATTTGAAATGCACAACAGTAGGCAGAGGCCCAATTCGGTTAACTGGAGGGCAGGAAGGCAAGGAAGGAGGGGGAGGAAATGTATCAACCCGTGAAGTGTCACAAGCGAAATAGCATACAATTTAGTTATTAGGGACAGGACAAATATAGTTCAGGCTCAAGCAGTTGCTGAGACCTGCACCTCAGTTTCAAATTAAAGTCTCAGTTAACGATAAGTACCGGCTTTTTGTAGCAATATTAGAACACTTATCGAGGAGTTTCCACTCTGAGGTCAGAGTCTTGTTGTCTTGAGTACGATAATAATGGTTCCCAAATGTCCTGCAGGCATGATGTTGGCGGCATTCATTTTGTTGTGCGCACTGCATCGCATTTGGTGATGCAGTGCACGCAACAAAATGTGTTTTATTTATTTATATGTTTACTTACCTGTAAAACTCCGTAATCCATACATTACCACACCCACCCTGCCCCTCCCCCTCCCCACGTCACTGCCCTGCAGGTCATCCCACTACCGACAGCGGCTGTCTAGTAGTTACCCAATTACTCTCGGAAATAAGTTGCCTCCAGCAGCCATGCTTCAGCCTTGGGTGCAGGTCTGTTCCCCCAATGCATGGCCACATGGCGCTTTGCTAGCATCAGAGGATGGAAACAAGCAGCCGGGGAAATGTCCATGCCGTAGCCCAGGAGACAGACCAGTGGTGTCCGTGGCACTGAGTGCCCAGCTATCTAATGGAGAGTGCGACACACCATCTGCCAGTAGTCCGCTACCTCCGGACAGTCCCAAGCAAGATGTACAAAGGCAGCCTGCCGTGGCCGACATCCCTCAAATCATGCATCAGTCAGTAATTCCATACTCTGCAGCTGAAATAGTGTATGGTATAATTGATTGAGAAACTAAAAGTCAAAGAATCTAAGATTGTAGTTGGGTGAGAGAGCCGCAGTCTGTTCACAGCAGTATGACCATTGTTCATCCGTGATAGGAGACTCAATGGCTAGAGACCAGTTGCTATGGGCAGACGGGGGCTTTGTCATAAATGATGGAATTTAAGTGAGTGGCCAATTTACAGGAGGAAGTATTCATCAACATATGTTCAAGAGTGTGTAACATGGGTGAGGATGAGGGTAATGTATCATGTAGTTTGCGGCAGGTAGTACTGATCTGGGAATACGGCATTATGTTGTGTGCTGTTGGGCGCAGGGATTCATTTAGCGCAAGGGTTGGGAGAAATTTCCCATCAGGGTATAAATCAGTAAGTAGGAACCAATTCCTCCAGTGTGCTTTAGCACCATCATCTTGCAAGGCAGGTAGCATGGCGTTCTGTGCCAGCGGAATAGACGAGGCATAAATTCCCTGCAATTGAGTGCAGTGGCTCAAACCATCCCAGGCCCATCAAATGCACCCCATTGTGTCAGTCTTCATGCGTGCGAGCCTGAAAGCCTGATATACCACAGTAGACAGTGGCAGGGGAAGGCTATGTCTGCCTCCACCGCTGCATGTTGCTGAAATCATGTGGGTTAGTGCCAGAAATGGAGATACTGAGCTTGAGCACAGATTTCATATCCGACCATACCCGGTGCATTTAAACCACACCGGTGCAATGGCAATGTAAGTATTTCCAAGAAATTCTCGGCTGCTTACCAGCCCAAGTCAAGAATATTAGATTGGAACGAAGTCGGCGAAAGAATTGCGCTGTGAGCAGCATAGAGATATTCTATAAGAATTTAGACAGCACAATCATTTTGACTATTGCCAATCGCCCCGAGAGGGACAACGAAAGCTGGTTCCATGCTGGGATTCTCTTCTCGAACCAGGCCATGGAGACACCATAATTGGCCCACCGCAACTCATCTGCATTGCGGCTAAGCCATATGCCCAAATACTGCACCAGCGCCTGCAGTCCACTGCAGAGGGAACTCAGACTCAAATGGTGATGTATTGTTGGTGAGCAGAAACAAAATGGATTTTGTCCAATTTATCTGTATACCGGAAAAGGCACCAAATTTAATGACCCATATGATTGGAGCGAGGTTGTCTTGAGGGTCGCGAATGTAGAGCATTACATCAGCTACATACATGGAGATCAGGGTTCTGCACACTGTAAAATTTAGTCCACGATGAGACAGATGTTGTTACAAGCGAGTCGCAAGCAGCTCCATCACAATTGAGAAGAGAACTAGAGAGAGGGGTCAAACTTGTTGGCTACCACATGTGATTAGAAAGGGATCCGATAGCATCCCATTTAATTGAGTCCGGCTGTGAGGGAGGTATATAAACCCTTAATATGGCTTATGAACCAAGAGCTGAGACCCCAGCGCAAAAGAGAAGAGAACAAAAAGGGCCACTCCCACAAATCAAATGCGTTGACAGTGTCTAACTGGGCAGCGACCACAGCTAGGAGGCTAGATGCTGCGCAATATAGCAAACAGCGTGCAAAGATTGTGTGCAGTGGAGCGCCCAGGCGCAAACCTGAACTGGTGCTGGTGGACTACATCAGTAGGTGTGCAAGGAGTCGACTGGCCACAAGTTTAGCAAATATTTTATTGCCTACTTTGATTATAGATAGGGTTCTGTAGGAGTAGCACAGGTTCACCAGTTTGTCAGGCTTTATTATGGTGACAATGACTGCTACGTGGAATGATAAAGGCAATTTGCCTGACTCCAGAGAGGCCTCAAACATGGCCAATAGATGTGGTGTCAATAGAGCAGCATATTCTTTATAAAAGGAGATCCTGAGCCCATCAAGAGCTGGTACCATGTCACCAGGGGGGATTTGGATAACGTGTATCACCTCCTCCTGTGTGAAGGAGGAGTCTAAAAATAAGTGATGTGCGCAGTCCAGCCAGAGCAATTGAATGGTGTCTAAAAAGTCTCAAGTTCCTCTTGGCTTGGCGCAGCCATGACTCAGTAGAGTTGCATTCAAAAGGAGGTCATGGTAGACAGTAATGCAGTGGGATCAGAGTGCTAAACTCCTTGATCATCAAGCAGCTCACCACATAATCAGAAGCCCTCAGTCTGCGAAGCATAGTAGCAAGTGTTTTACCAGGGGGATCGCCCTCCCCATAGCGCTGCGCTGCTGCCTCACGGGATAAAAGGGGTAACTCAGGCTGCATCTCATTGTTGTATTTTCTGAAAGCAATACCCTTTAAGAGCAGCCTTTGGTTCAGTAAAAATGGTACAATTTCCCATCATGTGTGATGCGCAGTTTAGCAGGGTAGAGAAGTGCATAGGTGATGTCAGCTCTCTGCAGAAGTCTTTTTGCGGGCAGTAACTCCTTTATGGCTGCTTGAGACGCAATGGTAAAGTCAGTATGAAAGGAAAGAACATTGCCTTGATATTGTATTTCATGAGTCTCCTTGGCCTGTTGAAGGATAGCATCATGATCTTTGTAATTCAGGAACCTCACGATAATGGGATGAGCAGGAGTGCCCGAAGTGGGTAGCGGCCCGATTTAGTGGTGGGCCTGCTCCACGATGATGATGGGGGATAGGACCTCCCCAAAGATTTTTGGCGCCAGAGATACAACATAGTCCTCCATACGGGTTATGACAGTGTATTCCGGAACTCCAATAATGCAAAGATTGTTGTGCCATGACAACGCCTTTAGGGTCTTCGTTGTTGGCTTTAATTAGGCTAAGGACTCAATCCATATGAAGGAGATGCTTGTTTATTGTGGCTTGTGATTCATCCCTGTCTGAGACCCTTGCTTCAAGATGTTCCAGGCGACCTGCTCTTTCATGCGGTCCAGTCGGGTGGCCATATGGTCAAGTTTTGGCATCAAATGAGCGAAGGCTAGGTTTAACCTCTTTAAGGATTTTTTTGAGGTCATCACTGTATTCTGGTACCCCCTGGAGAGGGTCAGAGGAGACGTCATGGGGCATTTCCTGGTCAGCTTGGTGGGTATGCCTCTTGCACTCAAATGGGTGCTTTGATTGTCGCTCGTCCCATTTGCCCTCTGTAGCCGCTGTTGGTGGCACTAGTTGAGAAAAGGGCGGGCAGTGCGTCTTTTGTTTAGAGGATAAAACAGGGTAGTACTAGGCCCATGCGATGAATGAGATATGATGTTCGTAATGCGCTTCAGGGGTATATTGCATTCAGGTCCTGTTTCACCCTGAATAATACACCCATCGTGGGGGGCACAAGCAGACCTAGGGTCTAAGTAAGGAGTTTCTAACAGTCATCTCCAGCCTCAGCCGCCCTCAAGCAGTCCTCAGAAGAATTACAGGTCCGCTTCATGTATTTCGTCTGAGCAGATGTGCAAATGCAAGATGGTACGTGTGTGGCATCAGCAGTGCGGCCAAAAACGGGTTGCATCCAATAATGTCCCTGCTCCAGCACCAACTGAGAGAAGGAGAGTTGTATAGTGTATGCCTGGGCAAAATGAAGTGCGGGCCAGGCAGCCCCATAATCTGCAATCCTTGACTACCAACAAGGCAGTGGTCCCCTGGATCAATAAGGCCCACTGAGAAGGGAGAAGTTTCTCTTACACTACCTGTAAATGCTGAACTGCGGATGCTGTCATGAATTTTACAGGACTCCAAGGCATGTCTCACATCAAAGAGAGCTTAGTCATGCTCATGCTCTCTGAACAACTGCCCTACCAACTGAGACTGCAGCACACCATGCAAGAGTGTGAAATTCCTCCTGGCTCGGTGTTTGTCAGACACGAGGATGCTAGTGGCACTCATCGCAAGAGAATCCATCCTAAGAGATGCTAAAGTGAGTGACGCACTGATTGTTTATTAGTCTTCTTTCCGAGGATAATACATACAACAGCTTTCCCCAATCAGCAGCAACTGCTTTTCAAGAACGTTCACGTCCTATCTAACAGTGTTTGTCCTCCCTCCACTTCAAGAATATTTTCCAAGATTCCTAAAGTTTACTGTAGTGCAGCAGCAGTGTTACGTGATAGACGCTGACAGCAGTATCACTGAATGAAATGTGACAGAAGGGTCACGTTGTGGATGCAGTGCCGCTTTTTGCAAGATGGCAGCCTGTTGTATATGTATTTCTTTCTCTGCTTAGTTATCACCCCTCTTCTATGTTTACTGTGTCAGGTCACATAGTTCCATCATGGAATTCCCAGATGGTATTTACGTGATGTCACACATTCCTCTAGTCATTCAGCTGTTCCGCTCGTATTGATCGTTGACGTTCTGCTGATTCCTCCTGAGCCTTATAACTTCATTATAAATACTTTAATCAACTTCCTGTGTCTGGCTATTGACTACAACAAGTGGCGACGAGGGAAACAAACGGTATCCATGTATGAAAAGGCTCATCAAGGAAATCGTTATCGGGTATGGAGAAATTCACCCGCAGCGGTTAGTGATTGAGAGGTCTAACCGGTGATAGCAGGAAACGGCGAAGTAAGTGAAATTGACCGCGCGCGCAAGCACAGCTGTTTGAGAGCTACGCGCATGGAAAACAGGCAATTGACGTGTGGGAGTGCTTCTGACTAAACTTTCGCGTGAAGCATTCTGGGTGTGACACGAGCATGCAACCACTGTCATTGGTTGAACTGCTTCATACGTCACCATCACAGCGTCTAAGCGGCCATTTTCTGCATGTCAATTTCTATTCTGAGGCGGCAACAAGCATAATTGTTCGTAAAAAACGAAATTGAAGTGATTACTATGAAATAAATAGCGCGTCTGAATACCATGCGCTTTTCATGGAAAATATGTGACTTTTCAATGAAATATTAAGGATTAAATGCTGTTTTAAAAATTAAAAGTGAAGGATAAAAACGAAATTTAAGTGGAAGACATCCAGTGATAAGATTTGAAAGAGGGACTATATTTAACCTAAATAAAAAAGTTCAGCCTGACATCTGTATAAGAGCTAGACAAATGGCGCAAAGTAATAACATATGTGTGCCACCACTTTTTTTGGAAGAACCAGGAAAGCCAGCCATGAAGTGGAAGAGTTGGTTAAGGGCATTCGAGAATTATATTGTGTCTATTGATGGCAAGAAATACGACGCCGAAAGGAAAAAGTCGCTATTATTTGGCCTCTTAGGAAAAGTTGGTCAGGAAGTATTCGACAGGTTGCCAGAATTTGAATATCCACCAGGGGTATTTATACCTATGAATGAATATGATGAGGCAATAAAAAGGCTCGAAAAACAATATGACGAAGAAACTAATATAATGGTGGGAAGGCACAAATTTGCTTTGAGGAAGCAAGAGGAAGGAGAGACTGTAGAGGAATATATAGCGTGCCTAAGAGTACTGGCAAGGGATTGTGAATATGATGATTTGACCGATACATATATAAGAGACCAGGTGGTGTTTTACTGCTATTCTAAAAAAGTGCAGGAGAGACTATTAGCATGTAGGAAGCCAACCTTACAGGAAATAGTGGACATTGCCAAGGGGATAGAAAGATCGTTGATTTCAACTAAAGAGTTGTCTGGTACTAGTGGTAATTCTAATGTATTTTATTTACAGGACAAGAGGAGAAATGAACGCAAAGGTAATGAAAGAACGTGGGGTGATAAAAAGGTAGGAAGCAGAAATGTGTGTTGTTATAGATGTGGGTCACAAGAACATCTAGCTGATTCTAAGGCATGCCCTGCTGTTGGAAAGAAATGTATGAAGTGTAAAAAATACGGTCATTATACATCTTTGTGCAAAACAAGAAAAACATTGGGTAATGTTAATGTAAATGCTGTAGGAGATTTTGACGAAGAAATGTGTGGAAGCATAGTGCTATATGTAGAAATGGTTGATGGTAAAATAAAAGGACCTATAGGAGAAGGTAAAATAGGAGATGTAAAATTGCAATTTACTGCTGATTCTGGTTCTCCCATAACGATTATATCAGACAAAATATTCGATGAAAAATGGAAGGGTGTTGAGTTACAGGAAACTGATGTAAACCCAAAAGCATTTGGGGAACAGGACATAGAGATGGTAGGCTACTTCAATGACACGGTAACGTTTAAAGGGAGAACCATTGAGACCAAAGTGTATGTAGCCAAGAGAGGTAGAATACTGGTGGGATGGAAGGATCTTGCAATGATTGGAGTGATCCTGCAACCTGGTTCCGAAAATCCCATAATTTTGAGGGGGGATTTCATAAATAGCATAAAACTTGAAGCTAATGTAAATAGCATAGAGGAACTGCTGAAGAAATATGAAAACGTATTCAGAAATGAAATAGGTTGTGTAAAAGGATTCACACATGAAATCAAACTGAAAGATGGAGCAATGCCAACAAAACATAGAGTGAGATCTGTACCCTTGTCAATAAGAAAAGAGTTAAAAGAAGTATTAGAGAAACTGAAAAGTGAGGGAGTGATGGAAGAAAAAGATGCCTCTGAATGGGTGTCGGCAATAGTCGTTTCTAAGAAGAAGAAAACAGGGGAGATAAGGCTGTGTGTAGATCTGAGATCGCTCAACCGAAACATTCTGATAAATTGCCGTCCACTCCCCATGATACAAGAAATTCTACAGTCCATTGCAGGGTCAAAGTACTTTACATTGATTGACCTGAAAGCAGCTTATCATCAGGTTTGCTTGACAGAAGATCCTAAGAAGCTGACCACCTTTGTGACTCCTTTTGGAGTGTACAGATACATCAGACTGCCATTTGGTCTTGCCTCTTCTTCAGGTGTGTTTCAAAAACTCATGGATATACTTTTTGGAGAGGTAAATGGAGTTGAGGCGTTCCAGGATGACATTTTAATCCATTCTAAGACTGAAACAGAGCACCTTAAACTAGTGGACCAAGTTCTTAAAACACTAAATGAAAGGGGCATGACTGTGTCCAAAGATAAGTGCAAGTTTATGAAGAGCAGTGTTGAATATTTGGGACATGTGTTGACTTCAAGCGGTATAATGCCAAAAGATGACCTGGTGGAAGCAATTAGAGAGGCACCTCAGCCGCAAGACAAGGAAACATTAAAATCCTTCCTAGGATTAAGTGAATACTATTCCAAGTTTGTACAAGCATATGCCACCAAAGTTGAGCCACTGAGAAAACTTCTCAGAAAAAATGTGAGTTACCAATGGACAGAAGACCAAGAAAAGTCTTTCAATGAAATAAAAAATGACATTGCCAAAGCACCTGCCTTAAAACCATATGATCCAGAATTAGAAAACGTCATCACAGTAGATGCCAGCGCCAAAGGTATAGGCGCGGTTTTCTGTCAGAAACAAGGAAAGAAGGAAAACACAATAGCGTTCATTTCCAGGAGGATAAGTGAGGCGGAGACAAGCTATAGCACTATTGAGCGGGAAACACTCGCATGTGTTTGGGCAGTGCAGAGACTCAAAAGTTACCTGTGGGGGAAAAGTTTTGCTATTATCACAGACCACAAACCATTAATTTACATGATGGATGGGGAAGGGCGAGGCAATGGCAAAGCGAGTTCTAGATTGATAAGATTAATGTCGAAATTGCAAGAATATACCTTCTCCATACATCATATAAAGGGGGGTGTGAATTGCAGAGCTGACTGCTTATCACGATTACCTATAATGGGTCCTTCTGAAACCACTCTTGATGAAACAGAGTGCGTGGTAGCGTGGATCGATGCCACAGAAATGTGCAACGGGTCAGTAAAAGAGGAAGAATGGTTGAAGTGCCAGAGCGAAGATAAAATATTGGAAAAGGTGCTGAGTCACGTGAAAACTAAGTGGCCACCAGTCAGAAATCTTCATAAGGAGTTGAGGAGTTTCCAACAAGTTAGTGATGAGTTGACTATTGAAGGAGGGTTTCTGAAAAGATGCGACCTGTTTGTACCACCTGCGAATATTAGACCTAAGTTAATATCTTTAGCTCACAAGGGCCATCCTGGAAGTAGCGCAACAAAGAGTCTGTTAAGAAAGCACTACTAGTGGCCGGGAATGGACAATGATGTGTGCAGCTTCATTGACAGATGTATACAGTGTTTGAAAGCAGATAAGCACTGGAAGACCAGTAAAGCAGAATTGCAGATGGTGGATATACCAGAGGAACCCTGGTCGAAAATAGCAATTGACTTTGCAGGGCCGTTCAATTTGCTACCAGAATATGAAAGGTACATGATAGTTCTGACTGACTATTATTCGAAATGGGTTTATTTTAAATTTGTAAAAAATGTGACCACGGAAATTGTGATAAAGTATCTGAAGAAAATCTTTGCAATAGAAGGCCAACCAAAAACCCTGGTGTCTGACAATGGAACTCAGCTAGTGTCAAAGCAAATGACGGAGTTTTTGGAAAAAATAGGTGTAAGGCAAGAAAAAACACCTCTCTACAGCCCTAAAAGTAATGGCCAAGTTTAGCGCATGAACAAAGTCATGAAGGAAGGCATACAATTGGCAATTGCTTCTAAGTTAAACATCAAAAGTTTCCTAAAGGATAAAGTGAACACGTACAATATCACACCTAACGATACTACAAAATTCACCCCATTTTACTTAATGAGAGGAAGGAGGTGCAAAAGTGAACTGACTCCCAAATTTGGAAAAGAGTACAAACATGATGCGTCTATGGAGTGCATAGAAGACAAAACACTCAAAGTGAGAGAGAACATTGTGAATAAACAGTTGAAGACTAAGAAATATTCAGATGAAGTCAATAAAGTAAGGAACAAGGAAGTGGAAAAAGGAGACTGGATTCTAGTAAGGAAACCATTCAAAGTGAACAAAGGAGAATCAGTTTTCAGTAGACCAGAACAAGTGAGCAAGGCATCCAAAGGGGCAGTATATATTGATGGGAAAGGATGGCGCAGCAAGGACGATGTTGTGAAATTAAAAAAAGGTCAGGAGTCAATAATAATGAAGGGAATGGAGGATGAGGAACGCCAAATGGATGACAGCATTCTTGAATGGGATGAAGTGCCTGTGCACCACAGTGATCCTATAACCAATGACGATGACAGTACACAGGGACAAGAGGAAGAGACAAACTCAAACATGGATGGTGGACACGAGAACACAGAAGGAACATTAAGTGTTTTGAGGGGATCCAAAGAGAGAGTGGATTGCAAATTAAATGAGAATGTAATGGACAACAGATGTGTTGACATACGCACCCACACTAGGTCAGGTAGGGAAATATGTATTCCCAAACGATATGACAGTTATGTTTTGGAATGATTATCCTGTACCTCTGTGACAATTAACTGTTACAAAATGTTTTGTTTCGTTTATTATTGAGGAAGGGAGATGTTGTATATGTATTTCTTTCTCTGCTTAGTTATCACCCCTCTTCTATGTTTACTGTGTCACGTCACATAGTTCCATCATGGAATTCCCAGATGGTATTTATGTGACGTCACTCATTCCTCTAGTCATTCAGCTGTTCCGCTCGTATTGATCGTTGACGTTCTGCTGATTCCTCCTGAGCCTTATAACTTCATAATAAATACTTTAATCAACTTCCTGTGTCTGGCTATTGACTACAACACAGCCATGATTGGACTGGCCACAGTCGGCACCAGGCAATTCTCTGGTAGGCTGGCGTCCTGAATGTTAACTTTAGCAGGCCTAATGACTGACACCATCATTCTCTACTGCCCCCTCCCCCTTCCACCTCGAGCTAATGGCCGCTTCCACTGCCTTATCTTTGTTTTAGACAGGTGCATTGACATCGAGGGCGGAGATTCAAATGCAAAACCCTGTCAAGAAACTCTCCCCCTTTCCCGAACTGTCTCCCACCCAATATAAGGGAAATACCCACTAGACCGCTGATGCAGTCTTTTCTAATTCATGGCTGCTACTGACTTCATGAGAGTGATGAGACAGTTTTTGTACCGATTCACGATAAAAGCGAAGTAGGGGTGTGCAAAAATCACCGAATTAGCATTTGCATAATGATATGATATTTTGGGAAAATGACGCAAAATTACACATACTTACTTGAAATGCCAAACCAGCATTTGGTGCTATATTTTAGTAGGTAATGTGTCTTCACCTCCATTTTGGGTGCAAGGATGCATTTCTTGCCAAAATGTAGCGCCCAAAAAAAACTCGAAAGCTGCGAATAGCGACTGAGTTCTGGTCATTCGCATTGTTCCTGTGGCAATCAGCGGACAGAGGCATTTGTGACTAGCCGGTTGTCACTGCCTGTCACTTCAGCTTTTTTTAGCTGCTGTGCAGTTGCCGTTGAAGTGCTAGCATATTGGCAATTTCCTTACCATTACGCTGCAGATTACGACCGAAATACTTGTCCTAGAAGTGCCACACTTGGGGAGTCCTGCTGTGGGAACGCAGGGCCAAGACGCACTACTGACTACTCGCATACCAAGCAGGGGTCACATGGCTGATGAAATAGCCTTGTGAGTGTGCGCCATGCTGCTGTTCTTACACGAGACTGGCTAGGCCTGTCAAAAGCTGAAGCCATTCATGTAGTATGAGACTGCTGATACATCACTGCCCTAAAATGGTAGCTGCTGGAGAACAACTGGAACTATATAACAAAAGATAAGCCAAAACTGATAATTAAATCCCAAAACACTAGTTGTCAACCAGATCAGAAAAACTATTCCAAACTAGGTTAGGCTACTTAATAGCTGTTTATTCAAGATAATTTGAGAAGTATAACAAACAAATCATTTCAATCACAATACTATACAATTACAAAAAACACTTGGACACAGCACAATGAAGATATACACAGCATAATAGAAATATAAACACATCAGCACTCAGTCAGGCATGTCAGACTCATTCAACTTTCATACATGCATTCAAACCAGCCACTCCACATAACTGGGTTAACAAATGTACCAGTTCCGGAAGTGGAAGAGAGGGAACAACTGGAGCACACCCACTGGCGTAGTGTAAGACTGCACCCACTGGCATGGTGTGAGACTGCAGCAAGTGGTGTGGTATAAGACCGCAGCCAGGATCGGACTGGGCTATAGAGCAATGAGCAGGGCTGGAATGGGCTTGGCAGGCACCGGGCGTTTCCCCGGTGGGCCGCCAGGGTGGGGGCCCTGGGGGGCCGTTTTTGTTACCCAGGGACAGCCCTGGAAATCAGGCACTATCCTAAGGGCGTGCCCGACAGGTCAGAGTGTGGGCCGGCTGTTAGTGGCTGTGTTTATGGTCTGCTGGGCTGCTTTTTACAGTTGATTTTCCCGAAATTCAAACAAATATTGTCTGCAGAAACTCAAATCTAGGCGGTCTTCCGTATACTGGAAATCAGAATCTTGGGCATGTTTTCGCGGGCCTTGCGTTATGATTGCACCACACAACGTGGTACATTCTCAATGCAAAGTTCCACGTCATATTTATGAAGCCACGCAAAGCTCCTTTGCATGGCTTTGAATGGTTTAATAAATATGGAGAAATGAAAGCACTAGAATTTAAACAGAGGTTCATCAGAAGAGGTTATCCAGAAGAAGTGGTGCAATCCAATCTGGATAGGATGAAGAATAAGGATCGAAATGAACTTTTCATGACATGCAAAACACCAGCGTCTAAAACACCAACAACATATGTATCAAAGTATTCAACAAGCTCCAAACAGATACAGCAAATAATAAGGAAAAGATGGGAATTATTGGAGCAAGAAAATGACTTCAATGGGTTATTTCAAGAAAAACCAACGTTCGCATTTACTCGGGGTAGAAATTTGCAGGAACTAATTTCAACACCTAAGACAATTGATAAGACACACTACAAGGGCACACTACGTTGTTTTAATTGTACTAACTGCAATAATATTTCGGTAGGACAGAACTTAACACACCCCCATACAGGCAAGAATATATGCCTTCGTCATACATCAGACTGCAACACAACCAATGTTGTTTACTGCCTGAAATGTCCATGCGGACTAGCTTATGTTGGGAAAACTGAGCTGAAGTTCAAGACTAGACTGACGGAACACAAAAGCAATATCAGGACTAACATCAGGAGCTCCAGTATAGCATTACACTGGCATGAGGCTAGACATACCATTTCTCAACTACGTGGTCAGATAATTGAAGTGGTCAAAACTCAAGATGGTATAGATAATCATAAACGATTACTACAGCGAGAGAATTACTAGATTGGAGCCTTAGGAACAATTTCCCCCAAAGGGCTAAATGATCGTGTAGATTACAGTTGTTATTTATGAGGATTGCAGGCAAATTATCTTGTCTTTCTGCACACACAATTTACACATAGGGATACGAAAAAAAGGTTCACCTGTCAGATACACTTGTCATGACATTGGTTTACATATTAGTTAAATCAGAGTATTGATTCTATCAGGTGGCTATCCCCATTTATGTGTGCATAAACATGTATTATCATTGTTTGTGATATATATTGACAGACACCCACTATGTTTACGTGCCATATTCCAAACATTTTATATTGGGGAGGAGGTCTCCCATCAAAATGAATTGTAAATACGTTGTGTCGACATTACACACGCATATTATTGCAGCAATCATTGAGTGTAATTGCAATTATTACATAGTGTAATTCATAATGGGTCACTACACACACATTACATTTTACACATACACATCTCTAGGGATTTTCTCGTTCAGCATACAACTTGGACGATTCCTTTATTTACACGTCACATCGCAACAATCTTGGACTGGAGTATTTTTTCCATGTTCAGAATACATTTCCCTTAGTCCCTCTTCGTTTTCTATGACATACTCTCGAGGCAGTAGCCCATTATTCACTGTCCTTCATTTATCTCCACGGAACTAGTCCTACTTCTATGAGCATGAGTCCGACTATCGCGTGTAACTCGGCAACATCACCGATTGAACTCCACACATTCGGCGTCGATTTAAAAGATTCCCGGTAGGCTAGCATGTCCGTATACGCGGCCTCACACGTTTACGAGATTGGCATATAACAATCAACTCATGCAGCGTTTTCATTATTTCTAGAGTTCCTGTGTAAATCTAGGACTCGGCGTTTTACCGCTTCGTCTTAATAATCCGGTAAGCATTGCTCGTTTTCGAGCCCAGTGTTAGTCTCGTCAATAATGTGGCTCATAAACGGGATTGTCTTCATGCTCGTTACTGTTATTTTACCATTTTTAGAGCTCCTGTTTAATCCAGGACTCGGCGTTCCATCTCCACATTTGTATAACTCGGTAAGCATTGCTCGTTTTTGAGCACAGCGTAAGTTTTGTCTACATTGTGGCCCATTGATGATATTACCACCATGCTTGTTACTATTTTAGGACGCGGATGCTTTTCCCTCCATTTGGTTAACACTGGTAAGCATTTGTCTTCCACACGTTTATATTACGTTGTACTTTTACCGTATATCGCGTCATCTATACATTTAAACAACAGGGTCTATGTTTCCTTGTCATTACCATGCAGGGAAGATACGACACATAACAAAGCTCAACAGGTGAGCGCTTTTTTAGACAATATTTTATCATCACTTACAACCACATCAGTTTTTGACATGTTGCATGGGCACATAAACACGGTACACATGTCTGATCTAATTGTATAGTACAACACGCAGGTGCTTTTGCACAATGTAACATTGATATTAGTCTCAACTTTGAAATGATCTGTTTTTGATTGTAGGGTCTTCCACCAACAGGAATATAATTATGTATACATTTTGTTTGTTACAGATTTACCCCTGACGAAGGAATATTTGGTCCCGAAATGCATTGGGTTTATTTATGATTTATGGATGAGCTTTATGTCAAACAATTTGATTTTCTTTCATACTATGTAAACTACAAGAATTCATTTGTGGAATACGATTTTCATGATGTATTATGAAATATGACGGTACAATATTTGTAATTCATTAGCTTATGGACATTGCAAAATGATTCAAATATAGCAATGATCAAAAAATCAATGTTTTGTATTAATGGTGTAAAGAATTTTGTGGTAAAATTAATAAATAAGGTTACATTTCAGGTAATAACTACCATAATAACTACCATAAGGGCACAGTGCAACCCACACACAGGAATTCCATCTTGTTTTACATACTTGTTTTCCCCAGTCTGTTAGGTCAAGATAGGCAGTGGGCAGGCACCCCTGTTACAAACAGAGATTAATATTGAAACGGTTGAATACCCATAAAAAATAGCACGTGCATCTCTTTCTCCCGCTCATTATTCTTAATAAATATGGAGCAATGCTATGCTGTTGGGAAAGAGGTGTGGCGCCGCGGCCAGGGCGGCTGACGCTGGACGCTGGGGATCACGGTTCGATCCCTGGCTCCGGCGGCAGGGGTCAGCCCAGCACCATGCGACTCTGAGCAATAGCTCGCTTAATCTTCCCAACGGCCCCCAGCGCCGAGAGACGCCTTCGGGGGTGATTCGTGCGCTATACAAGTATTGGATTTATTTATTTATTTCAAATTAGTGAGCTGTATTACTCTGAAAAAGAGAGGTATTCCATGGGCGTTGCAGTGGGTGTTCCAACGCAAATCCTTTGTTTTTTTAGGCATTACCACAGTAACCAATCCTGGGGCCTCATCCATGAGGTTTTGGTGTGGGGTAGTGCAGCAAGTTCCCTGGCTGTGCTGCCCTAGTAAAGGGGCAGGAATGCACCGTATTTTTCCAATACAGTGAATTCCTGTCCCCTATCCCTGCGTAGGCACTGTTTTGGCAGCCTTGCGCCAAAGCAGGCACCTTGTGCCATGGTGCAAGGCTGCGTGTGTTGTCGGCAGGATTGTCTTTGTGCAGGAAGGGGCACCTTCCTGTACAAACACAATCCTGAGAGGCGTTTTCCTCTTTCTATGTCTGCTGCTGAATGAAGCACACATGAAAAGAGGAAAACATTTGGAGAAATAATATTTTTATTTCTTTGCACCTCCCCGGGAGCACCGTGAGGTTTTGGTGAATCCTCAGGTTTACATTGTTTTGTAAAACTGGGGAAGCATCAAAATCAATGGGTGTTGCATGGGAACACCCACTGCAATGCTCATGAAATGCCTGCCTAGCGCAGAGTAAGGCAACGCAGCAATTTGCGCGGCCTTGCCTTACTTTATATCTCTGAGCCCATTCAAAGCCACGCAAAATGGCTTGTGTGACCTCGTAAATATGATTTCGTAGTTTGCACTGTTGGAGCGTCACAAAAAGTGACTTTTCAGTGTTGCAAAGGTCTCATAAATATGCCCCCTGGTAAACCTGGGAATGTGCCAAAAAAACACCTCCCCAGGTGAGGTGTAACAAGGAGAAATATCTTTATTTCGCCTTGTGTTTTCCTCTTTCTATGTGTGCTGCATTCTGCAGCACATACAGAAAAAGGAAAATGCATCTATGGGTTGTTTTGTGCAGGTTGTTGCCCATTCCTGCACAAAAGCAATCCTGCCTACAGCACAAGCACCCTTGCACCATAGTGTAAGGATGCTTGCTTTGGTATTAGGCTGCTAAAACTGCACCAGCGCAGGGGAAAGGACAGGAATGTGGCCACATTGGATAAATAAATGCATTCCTGCTTTTCCCTGTGACGTAGCTGCTCTGCGCGGCTCCACAATTCTCATAAATATGTTCCTCGGTGTTTACAATTTTAAAGCTGCCCTGATTTGCAAATGTCGGACACTTTTTAGCTAACTAAATCACTAATTGAGGGCCCCTTTTATTTTGGTGCCTGTGCCTATTGTCTTTCCCTATCTGAACTTGACAGCAGCCACTGGCACAGCGTGAAACTGCAGCCACTGTGTAGGACATCAACCAGTGATGGAAGGGTGTTATACTGCTGTCCCTTACCTGGCCTGTAGGTGCAACATCTGACAGGTTGTGAGACTGTCACTTCTGCACGGATGAAAGATAACTGTGTCTAGAATGTTGAATGTTTCCAGATAAAAGGACGCTCCTCTACTCCACTGCCACATCATGGCCACCAGTTTATTTCTCTTAAATGCTTTTCTTGCTCTTCATATTAATTTTCCTTTTTGATTCCTGCCATAATTGGGCATTGAAGAGGTAAGTTTCAAGTCTGCAGGGGTTCCTTTATTTAGTACTAGCTTACCTGTCGCGCGTTCCTGCGATCGCTGAAGAAAGGAATGTTGCTGCTGCTCAGAAAGATAAGTATCTCTCCGAGATCCTTGTTATTGATTTACTCTGCTTTGCTTATCTGATACTTGTATATATGTAAATAGGATGTTGTTTAGTATTAACAGTTTCTATATAAGTAAATAGGATGTTATTTAGTATTAAGAGTTTCCTATGTTTTCTGGGATTGGCCTATATCTTCTGAATACCTCAGAATGGCCTTTTAAGGTGAAATGTTAACTTTTTTCTCTGGTTTGGGTACGCTTTCTAATGATAAATGTGTCTCGCACTCGATATTGGCCCCTGTGTCTTTCACCCTAGACTACTTCCCCTCCGTTTCTATTTCGAACCGGATTAGGCCTCATCGCATTTGGCATACTTTTGAACGCGAGCGCGAGAGCACAACGCTTACACGGTCATACCTTGCGCCCCCATCACAACTTGGGTTCATTCCCGATCCCGCACCTCACTCCAACACTCCGTCTGGGCACAACGAAGACTGATTCAACATGTTTGGGCAGCTTCTCCGGCCCCCTCAACGCGCGCAGCTGCGCTCGTGGAGGGCCGGGTTTCATTAGAGGAATTCACCTTTGGAGCGATTCTCGATGGTCGTTCGTTTGAGAAGAACGGCTTGATCAGTTTGTATTCGAACAGCTTCTAATCCTGCTTCGATATTTAAAAAATGTTATGCCAGAAACCTTCGCGGGAGTGTCAACAACTTCCCAAAGTTTCATGGCAATCAGATGAATGGTGTAGTAATGCATCAAGGACAAACAGTCAGACAGACATACATTTGTTTTTATATATATAGATCAGCAGCTTATCGGCATTCTGTAGATTTGTATTTCCGATGCTAACGATCATGGCATGGCAGTGTTGCCATCAAAGCCGCCTGGGAGCCAAAGGCAGCCCTGGGCAGTTTTGCCTTACTAGGCCTCATACTGCAGAGATCGACTGAGCACCTATAAGATGCTGCAAATGTGCCTAACAGGAGGGCTGGGGCAGTTCTGTGCTAAAGAAATGTTTTGAAAACAATTGGAGGACACAGAATTTTTTAATACATTTTCTGGCTAATATTAACATTTCCTCCATATTCTTTTACTCATCCCTATCTTCTGCTCTCGCCCAATTTATCTTGGATCCAGCTCAACTTTTTTTGATCTTAACATCTCAATGACTTCCTCTCCTCCTCCTTTTACTTCTGATCCCTCATTTTTACAACTTTTCTGCTCTGGCCTTTTTCTATTTTCATACTTACTTCTGGTTGCTTCCTTTCAACCAGTGCTTTAAATAGATAGGTACTGTCAAGTATCAAGTACCTGCACTTCTTTACTTTGAAAGGAAGAGTACCTGAACTTCTCAGCACTGCCCCAATGCATTTAATGGGAGAGTACCGGCACTTCTCAGGAGCAAAGAAGTGCTCTAAATAGCGAGTGCATCTACTACTTTATTTCCTTTTAAAGCACTGCTTGTAACCTCTATTTTCTTTTTCCTATCTCACGCTCTTCCCTAATTTTCTTCCCGAGTTTACCATACTGTATAATCATTTCTTTCTTTTCTTCTCTCTCTTATACTTGCCCCTCCTACTTCCATCCATTTCCCCACTAACTTCCATTTTTTGCATTCCTCCCTTCTCCTTCCTCTCAGTCCCCTTTCTCACCAATTCGCCTCCTTGTCACGTTTCCCCTTTCTATCCTTATATTCTTACTCCCCTTCTTTCTCCCTCAACTTTTCACTTTTTCACGAGCGCACTGTGCGTGTTCAGGGCGCTGTTTGCGTGCTCGGGGATAGCAGCTCGCGAACGCACCCTTGTGGTCACCTATGGGCGTGGCCATCTTGATTTTTCAATTGTCCCACCCGCTCGCGATGCCTTATTTCCTGTTCCTGGTCACGTATAGCGTGTTCACGATGCGCATGTCATGTTCGGGAACGCTATCTACTTGTTCGCGATGACTAGTGCGTGCTCGTGAGAAATATCACGCGAGCTTACCCACGCGGTCGCGATGGGCGCAGCCATCTTGTTTTTTCACTCTATGCTATGGTTCTGGGCCTAGTTTTCTATCCGCCTTTATTATTTGCAATCCTTAGTTTTTTTTCACTGTTTTTCTCACCTTTTTCATTTATCATCTATCTCTCTCTGTCCCTAAGTTTATATTTTGCATTTATTTATACTTTTCCTGTGTTTTTTTTTACTTTTCTACTGTTTTATTTAACTTCTTTCTTTAATTTATTTTATTTTATTTTGAAAGTTTTATATAGCGCGAACAAGACTCTCGCGAGTATCAGAGCGCTTTACAAGTCAAGCAGAGGGTAGGAAACACCACAATCAATGTGGGTACGTTAAACATAGTTACAAATTGAGAGAAGACAGTGCTAAGCTAGCGCCAACAAGAAAAACAGCAGGACGAATATGGGCGCAAGAAACAGTAAAAGAAAATACAATATAGTGAATAGACAGAGTTCACATGAATTTAGCCATGAGGATAGCTTTCACTTCTCTTTTGAAGGGTTAATTCTTGTTTCGCTGGGTAGAGCGTTCCATATCCTTGGAGCCATACCAGAGAAGGACCGGTTATACATTTTTTTCTTGGCAAATCTTTGAGATTGAAGGAGAAGAGTCTTGGCACTCCTGGAAGCTCTGTTGCCCGCTGAGAGTACCAGTTTCTGAGCTAGGTAGTGTGGGGCGTTGTGGTAGAGGGCCTTGTGTGTTGTCATACAGGTGATTTTAAAATGAATTCTGGCTTCAAACGGTAGCCATTTGAGGGTTCTCAGGTCAGGGGATATGTGAGCGTTTCTCTTAGAACCTGTGATGAGTCTGTCAGCAGAGTTGATCGTGGCTCTAAGCGGGGCTGTCGATGACCTTGGGAGGCCGCATAAGGTTACTACTCAATATTCCACGAAGGGGATAACTAGGGCTTGAACTGCTTGTTTGAAATCGTAGGCGGGCAGATAGGGTTTCAGTTTTCGCAGGGTCTTTAGGTGGAAGTTGGCTCCTTTTGTTGAGGTGCAGAAGAGTCTCTGCATAGTTAGGTTGCGTCCAGCATTACCCCAAGAGATTTCGCTGAGTCGACTATGAGCAGTTGTCCATTGAGAGCTGTTAGGTGCTTCATTCAGTCTAGGATAGTGTGCGTTTTGTTAGGGGGAGCGATTAATTGTTGTTTCCTAAAATGTTTTTTGAGCGTTTTTTAAATTATTTTTTTGTTTCCCAGCACTCATTAATGTTTGTCTCTTTCTTTATTATTTCTTACATGATCAGCACCCAGGGGCAAGAAGACGTGGTCCGAGTCGGCGGGACAACCACCAGAGGACCGCTCTTCTACCGAGGGTCCTGCTGCAGGCCCCAGTATGTCCTCCAGTGAATATTAACAATTATATTTCCCGAGGGGCGTGGCTTGGATGCCGAGGAGATAGGCAGCGTGAGCCCGGAGCTCCGCGCCCGATCCCGGCTTATATCCTGCTAAAAGGCACGGAATCCGGCGGACGACAACTGTCCTGACAGAAGAAGACATTCGGTGGGGCAACGAGACCACAGGGGGAGCGCTTATTGTCGCTTCCAAGATCCGACAACAAACTCGGCGGACCGCTCGAGAAACGGGACACTGCGACATAAGATGGCGGATGGTGCACCAGGCCGACACAACTGAACGCTGAGAGTGACCAGCGCTCGCTCACCGGAGGCACCGATAACCTGTGGGACTCCACCGGAGGCTCTGCTGAGCGGCGGAGACAGCGGCGGTCGCTATTGGCATCCCCCTGACGACCACGGAAAAGACACTGCTCGGCGGCGGACGGGCCACCCCCGGAGCACATACATGATGGCGGCGGCCCTGAGAGCCGATATCTGAAGAGCCCACAGGGCAGAAGGTCTGGGGAGCCAGATAGCGACGATAGTGCGGCACGGAGCCCGCTGGCGAGGGAGAGGATCCACCCAAAGCACGGCGAGACGAACAACCCGACTCCTAACTGCTGGAGTGTCGCCCTGCACCTGAGGAGACCCGACAATTGCGAGCAGCCTGGCCCCGGGGGTGCGGAGACGAGCGCGCCTAGCACTGCGAAAGCTGTAGAGACCATCGGGGAGTACGTCGCCTGGTCCGGCCGGGGACATCCGGAGCCCAGAGCAAAGGTGGAATGGAGACTGTACCTGCCGCCGAATAGAGGAAGGCACTGGCGACGGGGGCGCGCGCCGCCTGAAAAAGAACGTGGTGACGGCTGGGATATGGGGGATCCCAGACCCTGCGAGGCGGGGGAGCTTCATTGGAGACAGCTACCCGAGTCCAGCTGTGATCGTGCCGCTTGGTTTGGGAGGCTGGAAGGACCACATAGCGAAAGACGGAGGGAGCAGCCATTTCCGACCAGGAGCCTCGGCGAGCGCCGCTGCCGAATAAGACACTGGCGAATCATAGGCTCTGGAGTGGCTGTGGAAAGGCCTAGGGAATCGTAGCTGACCAGCCCGGGACGGACAGCGCTACTATAGTGAGGGACCACCTTCGACAGTTCTGACCCTGTGAACACTGGAGAGCTGCGAGGACGGCGAACGGGGCTCCCGCGGCACAGCGCCGGCTGGAGAGGGGAGGACTCCCCCTGATTGCGCAGAGGAGCGGTCCGTATAGAGCCCTGCACCCGGAGCGTAACCAGATTTAAATAGGTAGCGTGGATCACGCGACACCCCGACCTGAGGTGGGCAGGACCCTAGGCGTTGCCCTGTGAAGAACTCGGTAGGTCGGATGCCCTGCCTGAACTGGGAGCGTGCGGTGCCTCGACTGCAGATTGGTGTACACCCGATACCACCGCTACTGCTCCCCGGGCCTATGAGAGTATCCGCGCATCCTGGAAGCGAACCCGAGGGCGGTCGGGAACTCGTGGGGACTGGCGGAGCTCCTGGGGGGACGGCTACGAGTACCTGGGGCTAACGGAGCCGACTGAGATAACGGACCTCGAGAGTGGTGACCCGAACGGCGGGGAGAACGGCCCTACCCAACCCGGGGCTCCAACGCTTGCTGAGGGCAAGCAAGCCGACGAGCTGGAATAGATTGAAATACCCCCTGCTCCCTGGTGGGGCGTAGCCTTTGCGGCGGCTGACTGGGGGCCTGAATCACCCTTGACGACTGCCCGGAACATCTAGTGCTGGTGTGCTGAGGGGTCGACCGAGCGCTGATCGCTAGGAGGAGATAGTGCTGGCCAGAAGAGGAGATATTGGGTGTTGGCTGTGACCCGCGGCCCAGGTCTGGTGGAGCCACTAGTGTCTACTTAAGGTGTGGCCTAACTTTTGCCTCGGCTTAGCGGGAAGTCCCCCTACTCCTGCTCTTTTGATCCCCGGTGACCAATCGCTGCCTTGGGCGCAATCCGAGATGGGGAAGACGAAGGGAAAGGGGGACGGAGCTGCTAGCTCTGAAATGGCGGACGGTGCAGACCAGGGTCACACGGACCTGCAACAAATGCAGGATCGCATCCTCGACGCCATCACGGCCACGAAAGACGTCCTTCAACAAGACATTGCTCAAGTGGCGACAGGCTTGGGGCTCCTGCGCGCAGACCATGACAAGTTGAAGGACAGGGTCAAGAGCACGGAGGTTACCCTGCAGGACCTGATCCCGGAGCATAAATCCATGGAAGGTCGGTTGGGAGATGCTCTGGACCGTATAATAGCGCTGGAACGACGGGCGGGGGACGGTGAAAATCGCTGTAGGCGCAACAACGTCCGCCTGGTGGGCCTTCCGGAGAACAAAGAAGGGAACGACATGGTGGGTTTCCTTGATAACTGGTTACGAACTGAAGTGGCACCGGAAGGGCTTTCCCCTTTCTTCTCGTTGGAGCAGGCGCACAGGGTCCCGGCCAGGCCGCCAGCCCCGGGCCAACCACCCCGCCCTGTGGTGATCAAACTGTTGCACTATAAGGACAGGGACTGGCTGTTTCAAAGAGCCAGGGAAACGGGTCCCTTTCAGGTGGACAATAGCAAGGTGACACTGTTCCTGGACTTCACATTCGAGACGCAGAAACTTCGGGCTACCTTCTTGTCGATTAAACGGGAGCTGCGGGCAGAAGGTATCAAGTACTCACTCCTCTTCCCAGCAAAGCTCAGAATTGTGGTGGGCGACAAAACACTCTTCTTCCCCACATCGGCGGATGCCTGGGCGTGGTGGGATACTTACAAGGCCGGAACGGATGGAGCTCGAATTAGAGCGGAGGAGGAACAGCGGAGACAACCGACCAGGAAATCACAGCGCATCCGGAAGCGCCGGCAAAGGACTAGGAAACCGACGGCGTCGCAAACGGAGGAGGAGAGGAAGGCAGCGCTTCAAGCGGTGGTCGACTTGTCGGGCACAATGCGCAGTCAGTCATGTAAGGACTCGGAATCGGGGGGCCAGGCCACGGGATCAGAAACGGACCTCTCGGAACTTGGAGGGGCTAGAGGGCTGCTCGTGACACCCCAAACGTCGGAGGAAATCATAGAAGCTTGAGAAGGAAAACTCTGATGGGCTGCAGTATACATTGGACCTGGGGGGACCATGCCCATAGATGTCAGAGACTGGGCGATGGCAGTCCGGAAACCCGTGAGTGATAATGGAGGGGATTGTGGGGCGGGGGAGACGGGGGCATCGTAGTGTCATAACAGCCCTCGGAATCGGGCTGTGCCCTATCGGCCCCTAAGGTCACCGCAGTGGAGACTGCGGACTATAGCGTTGACAACTGGGGTAGTGAACCTTTTTGGTAAAGTTTGGATGGGAACTACTTTGGTAAAGAAGGGTCCTGTTCTGGGGGGGTGGCTGCCGAGAGAAGTTTGGGGGGCTCGAGGCGAGGGAAGTGGGGCTTGGGGAGCAGTTGTTGTTGGGGAGGGGGGGTTCAGAGTAGTGCCATCATATGCGCCTGGGAGATGACTGTTATTACTATGTGTGTGCATGCAAGGGGTGATGGCTAGTGCGGGAGTATTAAAATATGTAACCTGGAACGAGCGGGGCCTGCATACCATGACGCGGAGGCACAAGATACATGCTTATCTAGTCCGCAGAGGCGTTCAAATAGCGCTACTGCAGGAGACGCACTTGACGAAGCAAGAGGGTATAGCACTGCAGAGGCGTTGGCGAGGGCAGCTATTCAACACAACATACTCTGCTTTCGCAAGGGGTGCTTTGATATGGATCCGGGCGGGGGTTCCCTTCCAAGTGACTAAACAGGTGATAGATCCAGAGGGTAGATATGTGGCCGTTGAGGGGAGGCTCAGAGGTCGGGACATATCACTATGCAGTGTGTATGCCCCCAATATAGATCAATCCGCCTTTCTGACGAAGTTATCAGGCAAGCTGGCGAGCTACTTAACAGGCCCGATACTCATGGGAGGGGATTTGAACTCAGTAGCAGACACCACACTAGACAGACCTCACCCGACACTGAATACATCACCAGTACACAGACTAGCGAAACGCAGGCTAGAATGGCAAGAGAGATGGGGTCTGGTAGACGCATGGAGGGCACTACACCCTACTGTGAGGGATTACTCGTTTCACTCTAGTCTACGTGATCTACACGTCCCGCTGGATGTGTTTCTCTGCTCCTCGTTCATACTTCCCGCTGTGCCGCATGCGGAGTATTTGTCCCGCACGCTGTCTGACCACAACCCCCTGTTACTATCCCTGAACTGGATGACTGAGGTTTCGCGAGTCCCGACCTGGTGGCTGCGGCCAGAGACTTTGGACGACTTGCTGTTCAGGGACGCCCTAGGAGAGAGACTTACTAGATATTTTGAGGAGAACAGCGGTTCCACGCCCTCCAGGGCAACGGAATGGGACACCTTCAAGGTTGTTGTCCGAGGTCACTTTATGGGGGCATCTACGGGCGTCCGCAGAACGCTCTTGGATGACCTTGATAGGGCCGAAAAGAAGTTGCGGAAAGTTGAACGGGAGCGCCCTAACCACCCTGAGCTCCAGGAGGCAGTTAGCGTGGCCAAAGAGGCAGTGGCGGTGGAAATGGAACGGCTACGGAGCTTTGATCATAAGATCTACCTGACTAGGGCGCACGCAGAGGGTGACAAGGCGGGAACGATGCTCGCCTGGCTTGCTAACCCGACTAGGCGCAGCCGCCCGATCTTGGCCATTGAAGAGGTGGGGGGAAACGTCTGCATTACCCAGACGGAGATTCTGGATAGGTTCCGGGCATATTACGAAAGGTTGTATGAGAGTGGGCTGGAGGGACAGGAATCTGAAATTGATGCCTTCCTGGAGGGACTACAACTGCCGCGGCTGGAGAAAGAACAGGTGGAGGATCTGGGCAGGTATATCACACTCGGGGAAATTGGTAGTGCAGTGAAACAGATGGCTCGGAACAAAACTCTGGGATTAGATGGCTTGCCTATAGAGTTTTATAGCAGATACCTGGAGTTCCTGGCTCCGCAGCTGCAAGCGGTATATAATGAAGCGAAGTCAAGAGGGAGACTCCCTCAGTCTATGTGCGAAGCTCTAATGATCCCGCTGTTGAAGCCGGGAAGGGAGGGCAGTCAACTCTCCTCCTATCGCCGCCGCAGGTCATCTCACTATACGCGGACGATCTTTTACTGTTCTTGGCGGATGCGGACGAGGAACTAGAGGGAGCGAAGCGGCTTCTCGACATCTTCGGTAGGCTGTCAGGCCTGAAGGTTAACTGGTCCAAATCCTGCTTATTTCTGCTACGAGGCGAGGAGGAATGACCTGCCAATCTCCGGATACTCAAATGGGAGCCTAGCTGCTTACATTATCTAGGAGTGCATATATTTCACTAGGCAGAAGACATGTTGGAGGGCAATGTGGGCCACTGTATCAACGCGTTGAAGGGAAGTATGGCCTTTTGGGCCACTCTTCCGCTCTCGCTGACATGCCGTATCTCTCTACTAAAGATGATAGCGCTTCCGCGGCTGCTCTACTACTTCCGCACGTTGCCGGTGTGGATACCGAGCTCTATCTTCCAACAATTGAGGTCACTGGTGATAGCCTTTCTGTAGGGAGCAGGTAGACGCAGGATAGTGCTTGACACTTTGCTGCGGCCCAAGGATGAGGGGGCATGGCAGTGCCAGATTTCGAGTGTTACTACCTGGCGGCTCAATTACAGGCCTTCACACAAGAGATAGCGATGGTGTATCGAGGCCCAGAATCGGACAGGGACGGGGGCACCCCACGACATGTGCTCGCTTATATTACCCTGCGACAGAGGCTCCTCGTCAGAGACCTTTCCCTGGAGGAGCAAACGTTCCGGCTGTGCTGGAATCGAGCGCGACGGAGAGCAGGGGTTCGCCGAATGTACGCACCAGAGATTCCGTTGGGCATGGTGACAGCACTTCCCCACGGTGGAGACTGGTCGCGACTGCAGGGTTGGGAAGATGCGGGTTTGCCGATGTTAGGTGATCTGTACGAGGACGGGGTGTTACTCCCGTTCCAGACCCTGCAGGAATGTTTTGATCTGCCTAGGGGGGACTACCTGCTGCATGCTGCTGGGACTGGGGCCATGCAGGAACACTGGGGGGAGGGGTTGCAGGAACCTGCTACGTCTCTGGTCTGCCAGTACACAATGATGGCAGCCGGTACCTACAAGGCAGTTACCTGCCTCTATTCTCGAATGATACGAGAAACCCTACGACCACTCACTGCACTGAAAGCTCACTGGGAACTGGATCTCCAGATGGAGATTCCTGACACCACCTGGGCGCAACTACTACGGCGAGCGAGGAAGAGCACGAGAAATGCCCGATTTCAATTAATACACTTCTACATCCTTCATAGGGCGTACCTCATCCCGGGGAAACTGGGGAAATACTTTGGTTTGGAGGATGTGGCTTGCCCTAGATGCAGCACTGCAGAGGCGGATCTGGGGCACATGCTGTGGGATTGCCCGCAACTGCGGGATTACTGGCGAGAGATTGGGGAGGCACTGAATAACGCTACAGACAGGGAATTGCAGTATACTATAGCAGTAGGGGTGTTGCACTGGTTTCCTCACACACCTAAGAATAAGACAACTAGTAAGTTTATAGATATGGGATTAATTCTAGCCAAGCGCGAAATCACTAGGAACTGGAAGTCTAAGAAGGGGCCCACATACCAGCGGTGGTATAACGAATGTCTTAGATGAGCGGCGAGCGAAAGCACCCTGAGATACCAACTAGCCAGGTGCACTGCAGACGACAAGGCGCTTGAAAGGGCGACGGAGTGGGAGGTATTGGTGCAGGCGCTCCATGACGGGACAGGGGAGAGGGAGGGGGGGTACACCGACTCGGAAACGGAGGATCCCACCAGCACACCAGATATACACTCTTAGCAAATGACACATTCCTCCTTGCAAGAACCAGGATATATGCTACTTGAAAATCCAGGCGCAGGCGCAGGCACTGGGAAAGGGGTGGAGGGGGGGGAGTTGGGGCATTGGGCGGGATGGAAGTTAGGGGGAGGGGGAGGGGTGGAAATGTAAAAGCATGTAGTGTAGTTCCTATTATCCCAATAGGCTCTGCGCATTGGAATAATACCTCCAATAGTATAGACCTAGACCAGACGTTAACTAGGTCTTCTACTGTCGATATTAGACTTAAAGTTTTGGGTTTGCCAGCTAGCTCAGAGTTCACTAGAAACTTTCTCGAATAGGCAAGGAGGAGTTAAACCTCCCTGGATAGACAAGAAGGGATTTAGTTTCTGACAACCATAGAACATGACAACTTTGCTCTCCCCTAATCAAGAGTATATCTCTAGAGTCGTGTGAAAACAATAGACAACTTATTTTACTCAGTCAGTACGTGCATTCTTAGTTTCACCAGATTTGTAGAGAAAAGGAAGAGACGGGCGTGTTCAATAAAAGATGTTATTTATTGATCAGTCTCTTTTCTCATACAAGAGAAATGAATCGATATTATTGCAATACTTATGGTTAAGTAAAGTGCCTACAATAAAAGCAGAATTATGAAATAATACTGTAAAAGCATTGATATGGTTTCTAGGCCATATGCTATTTAAAATGGATAGAATATATACATACACATATACATTTAACTAATCGTACTCAACTGGTGCTTCTAACCACGCCTACCCCGGTGTACCTGACCTAAGCCTAATACGTGGGCTGGAGTAGAAAGTAGCAGTTTGAGTTAAGTTTGTTTTTGCCAAGTGACTGACTCAAGAATTCTCTGCAAGGGGTTATTCAGTTCTGTACCTGAGATCTAGGATGGTTGAGGGATGGTATCTCTCGTCTGTGGTCTCGATATTCCAAGCTGCCTGCAAGGGCTGCTCGGAAGCGCCGGAGCTGGATTTCTCGGCAGGAGAAAGGCAGCGTCTCGTTCTCAGCGCGTCAGGAAGGCGGGGCAGCGCCAGTGGGCTTCGCTCTCTGCTGGGCTTCGGCAAGTCTCGCTGCTCCGATCTCGTCACCACCGCGTGTGTTTGCTTAAGGCAATGTCGGTAATATTTATACCTGTAAGGTGCCGAGATTGACGTAAGGATGGACATAGATACGTCAATAAGGATGTCATACGAGCTGGTCGTTAGCACATTCTTATACTGAAGTTCTTTGAGAAATCAAAACAATGGCCGCAGGGATTTTCCCAGGTTGTCATAGGTTTGATTTGTTTTGAGAACTCCGTATGCCTTATCAGGGGCTGGAGGAATATTGCTTGCCTAATTAGATGGCAAGCGTTATGACCTAATCAGATAACGCGCTCCTGTGCCGTGGTCTGGCTTAATCAGATAACGGTTTCTGCATCATGGGATGGCTGCTAGTTAATTTGTTAACCAGAATAGGGTCAGGAATAGGGGAATCTATACAGAACCTATAGGAATACATCACACCCACTCCACGCTAACTATGGCCATATTTACGAATCTAGGCATAGTAAAACATACTGTAGAGTATCGTGTATACCTTACCACCCCAAAATACACATAATGCATTTCGAAATTATGTAATATACGGGAAAAAAATAGTCACATGTACTATATGCATTTAAGCAGTAGAATAATGCTAAATTAATCACGCATATGTATACATTATTAGTAATCGAATATGAAAATTACACATGAAATGGCTCTTAATACAGAAGAAAAGTTCGAGACCACTTCATCACAGTTCAAAAATATTTATGAACATACCAGCGGGCAGCTAATGTCTATGAAGTTTCTAAAAACAGAAATTAGTTCTCCAAGAATAGTTCTTACTTTAAGCAGAAGATAAGTGTCTCGAAAAAAATTATAAAAATTGTTTTTTGGGGCTGCTAAAAAATAGCTGTCCGTGGACTGGAGGAAAAAGTTGATCTTGCTACTTTATTATTAAAGTTGAAGGCCAAATTCAAGGTGTCGGGAACGCCGTGTGCTAGCTTGTTCAAGAGTCGTTATTTCTGCTCTGGTGAGAACCTCATATCATTGAGACTGCTGAAAAAGCTGTCAACAGCTTCCTGTGAGAGTTCCACTAACTCGGAAAAAGATGTAACCATGCATTCATGTGCATGATTGTCTCCATTGACGTTTTGAGTAGTATTGCTGACAGAAGGTTGTACCTGATCGATGCTGCTTTCATCTTGATCTTCACTACCCCTTAATCGTAGTGGTGAAGTTTCCACGAATGCCGTCATCAGGATTGGCAGCCGTTGAGGGCAGAACAATGCATGAGCCGTTACCGGACCCAACAATGTTTCTGCATCCATTGGCGCATCCGATTGTAGCGTCAGACAGGTGTCCAACACGCATTCTTCTCCGCACAGCATGCACCTTAATACAGGTAAAACACATCTTTGCCATATCGGCCGAAATGAAAGAAACCAAGTCATGTTTAGGTCTCTAAGCCGGGTTAGTCCCAGGATTTTTGATATCCGGTCCCGGTATCCAATGGCTCGGATTGTTTCTTCCCTTGTCGCAGGTGTTTTGTCTGTGACATGGTTTGCCATAACGAAATATAAGGACTAAGAATAGGATTCCTGCAATTAGTCCCAAAATGAGGGGAACTCCTCCAAAAATCGAATGGACGAGGTCTGGAAAAATACCCAGTATGGCTTTGAATGGTGTTAATGCTCCTGAAAACAATGTCTTAAATACATTTGAGACTCCACTGGTATCAGAAATATTTAAGATTTCATTCAGGATTTCTGCTAAATGTATGGGGGAATTAGTTGATAACAATGAGTGAATCTCTGCAGTCGTCCTTGCGACTAGGAGATCATACGTTTCTTTTGATGACGTGAGCCTGGTCGGCGTCTGGAGAAGCACTATTTTCATTCTGCTTAAAGTATCAATTCGAATAGAAGTAATTTTCAAGTTAGGCCATGTCCTTGCCTCCCTGTCTGGAAAGGAGCTGGGGAACAATAAGCGTCCACAGCACATGACCTTCGCAGTCGTACTTATGAGATAAGGAACCCCGGGCAGTAGACTACAACATCTGCGATCCACAATTAGGATGTAACTCCCATTATAGAGTCTTTTAAAGAATGGTTCTATCTGTGTTGCAGGTGTGCCTAGCTGGTGACATGAAAGGTTATTTGAGTTCCCTTCACAGGCTCCATGCAAACTAATTCCATTACACAGAAGTGTACCGCTTAGTGACATTGCACAATTATTGCCACTAAGGAACACTTTCTGTCCTTTATTACTGATACATGCATGTGAATAGGGCAAGTTCCATGTTGACTTAATGTACCCTTTTCCCAATTTTTCGTACATGCCAGCCTGTATATATTTTTGGCAGTATTGAAACCTGAAAGTAGATATCGGAATATTAATTATCCCATGTATTATCCATTCAATGACAGGTCGTCTGACATTGTCAATGGTAATCTCTCGAGTTTCTCAATGCTCAGGATTGTATAATCAGCACCCTTTTGTGTCATACTGATTTGTTTATCAGTAAGGTTAAAGATATTGAATAGTGACGTTGTGTTGATTAAACGCCAAGGCACATAGCCTGAACGCAGATTTTGTAACGTCCATCCAAGCTGTATAATAGAACGCAATTGCGACTGACCGTGTTGTAACAACAGTAAGTCTTGCGATATTATGTCGATTGCTGAAGACACAATACTGTCCAATGAAAAAATTCTGGAGGACAGAGTCATTAACCCATTGTCCACTACAGAAAGCGATTTTTCCAAATTAATACGGTCAATTTCCCGTATACTTTCTGCTGTCTCAATTTGAGTTATCTTCCAGGCCTCGTTGTAAGCTGCATATATAGAGGCTGCTATGAAGCGTTTTTGACGCTGTTTGCGCGGTCCCATAATGAAATCACGCAAGTCAGCACCATCAGTAAGTAAAGTTAGGTGTTGCTTAATTTCTGTCAGTGTGGAAGTTTGTAGCCATTGAAGGCAGAGTTTGCCCACACTGTAGGTGGTGATTATCCCTGGGTGTTGTCTTTGGGAATATCTAGGGTCTGGCCTGGTCAATGTGAACCCCTGTGTTTTGTTCAGGAATCTGTCTTGACAGTTATTAGTATCTGTGGGCCAGATTAACCATTGTTTCCAATCAGGATTTGTTCTGTTTTGGTTTAATACATAGTTTACGTCTATCTCTTCATCTGCAGAGTTATTGCTGTTCATTGTTGGTTTTGGAATAGACGGTTTATTTAAGTCTTTGATTTTGGCTAATCCAAGACAGGTAGTTTGTTGAATAGTGTCATTCAAGAATATAATTTGTTCTGGGATCATGCAGGCTCTAAACAATGATTCTATACCCTGAACTTGCCATTCTCTTGTACCCCAAACACTTTTTACTTCCACATTTTTGTCCCAATAATCAAAACCAAATGTATCCATTTGTTAAAAAAATGAGTCCGAATATATCAATTTTGTGTTTGTAAGCATGGTTTTTGTTCCTGTCTTATTTGACAATTTAAAATAAAATGTTTCAGCTTTACTTGTATTGAACCCTGAAAAATAAGAATATTTGTCATAAACGGTTCTTGAGCTTCCTTTTGGAGGGGTTGCACAATGTTCCCATTGATTATAATTTAAAACATTTCTAGGTTGTGCAGATTTATGTAGAAAATGGTTACCATAGTGGTTGTAGCAGTACATACTATCATAATTAGATGAACCCTGCAAATAATCATGTTTGGTAAATTTAGCAGACATCATTAGGTCAGACATCATGTCATTAATACTTTCAAAGTCCCAATCATCAGCAAATGAGTTTGGTTTTACAAAGTCACTCAACGAGATCTTGATTTGGTGTGGATATTTGAGGATTTCAACCGGACCATGAATTTCATAGTCAGTATTGTCCCATGCTACCCCACCCGGTATAGGATTGGCTGTGAAGTTGACTGAAGAAAGTTCTCTTTTCTCGACGTGTGAAGACGTGTGTGGCTTGAGGATCAAGGTGATTTTCTGGCTTGCTGTGTCCATTTTTGCATATTTTCCCTCAATGAAGCGTCCCAAGCATAGTATCATGATGAGCCAAAGTATGAGGATAAATACACCAAAGGACACCCAAAATTCAATCCATGGAGAAATCAGATATGTTTCTTTCAGCTGTTTCAAAAGTTCCTTAGCTTTGTCTTTAAGCGTTTTCGTTGATGGTTGTGTCTTTGATTCACTGAGGTCTTCAGAGGAATCATTGAAGTTTATGAAGTAGCCGGATGCTGTTCTATCAATTGTTCCAATTGTTTCAGGATTACTGTTTCTTGCATATTCATTTGTTACTTCATTGTAGGTTGGTGTGTCTCTACTAAACGTTTTTATTTGGGTTTTCAGAGGTGTGAGTTCCATTGCATTGTTGCATAGTCCTTGTTGTTCTTCTGTAGGCGTTTCGAATGTGATTAGCCTTTTAGTTAGCACCTCTGTACTTGTAGCAAACCTCGGTGTTCTACTACTTATCGGGAGTCCACTTGGCCTACTGTTTGTTATCGGCCACATGATTGTGGTTTTACCAGGTCGATGGATACAACTCGGTTCTCCTTTTTACCAGCAAGCGGCGGTAGTACAACTGATCTTGTCCCGTTGATGGACAAGACAGGAACTGCTTTTCTTTAAGAAGGCCCAAATTCCTTCTTTACCGCGATCTTTTCTCTGACTAGATCCCCGATTTTTGGAATCCAGACAGGTCTTGCTGGGACAGGCGGTGTTTCTTCAGTGGTTATTGGCTGTTGTTTCAACTTTATGTTGCTCAGGTCTTTTCTTGTTTCGTTTAAATCCTGCAAAATAGCCAAACGATCTTTGATATCAAAGCTTTTTTCTTTCACCACTGAAGTCTGACTGTCAAGATCTAAGACTAACATCCTAGTCCCAAACAATAATTCGTACGGACTGAATCCCTTCAGAGAATTTCTTGGCAGGTTGTTTAGACTACGTTGGACACTTATTAGATGTTTGACCCACCCAGCTCCCGAACCTAATACCTTTGCTGTTATAGATCGCTCTCTGCCTTTGGTTTTTTCTTTACACCATCCCGTATCCCTCAGGAAGGAAGTGAGAAGATTCCCGCAAATGCAATGCTCATTCTGGCCAAGCACTCCTCACATACCCAATAGGCAAATGGAAAGATATTGGTCAGTACGTAGCATGCTTCTAGCGTATATGCCATTATAGACTTGCAAATCTTGATATAACAGTTCTGGCGTCAGCCGAAAGTTGGGGTCTACATTATAAGTGAAAACTAGTCTCTGTATGTTAATACGACGCATTTTTCATATTGGGATTTATTTTTTATTGTTGATCCTTTCTGGTGTGAAACTCCAAGGTTATATACCGTTTCTTTCACCACTGCGATTTCTGTTACAGTTTGGGCAGTTTTTTACAAAAATGGTATGATGCAGGCTCATGCCTGGCCACCAGTACACTGATTGTAATTCTTCCAGAGAATCTTTTAGTTTGAGGTGTCTGAGACCCTCGCCCATATGTGCGTCTGCTATTAACAAGCCTCTCCTGTCCATGTTTGGAATCACTCTATCCCCCACTCCAGGGATTCGAGCAAAAGGAACGGAGTTCGCATCGATTATGTATGTATATTTGAGTGGGTAACTGATCGGTAACGCTGAGCAGTCGCCTTTTGATGACGTTTTCACCTCCAGCATTGTTTCACCGTCAATGTATTTTACTGCACGCTTTTTTCTAGCTACGGAAGCCGATTCAGTTGCTACCGCTGTGGCTTTCTCAGCCAATGAATTCCCTGCAACGTGAACGCCATCACGCTGATGACTCAGTGAGTGTATCACATGAGTCTTTGGTAGTTCTTCTTTTAACAGAACTATTTGTTCCCAAAGCAGTTTTTGCTTTATTGTTGCACCTGTGTCATCTTTGTAACCGTTTTGAATCCATTTCTGTAAATCGCTGTTATATGATTTGACGCAGTAATACGAATCGGACACTATGAGTGTCGGGAATTCGCGATCTGCATTATCTAGCGCCATTTTCAATGCTATTATTTCAGTCTGTTGTTCTGAATTAGTTTCTACTGAGTGTGTTTTTGTTAATAGAGGTCTTAGTATACCTCCGCGCCACACTTCTTTTGTAATCTCACATGTGGGGTTGTATGCTTGTTCTCCCCAAACGGATGGTTGAGCATGTCTGTCTGTATAGATTACACAAGCGTACTGTCGTAATGGCAGAATGTCGATTGGCAGAGGGAATATTCTTTCATATTCTAGATATTTTAGTTCCTCTAGTTCTGGATCAAAGTAGTATTTTACTTTGTCCATTGTAATGGAATTCACCCATTGTATCCATTCCGGATTCAATGCTGTTGTTGGTAAATTACACGGGGTTGTTAATGCCTCAAAGGCTGATTCTGCTGTTCTGACTGTGATGTGTCTACCGTCAGCTTTATCTTTTTCTCTAGCTATTGCGGTTTGAACTGCATGAACAATGTTTTCTTTAATGCTGAATTTCTTTTCAGCTTCTGTGTACAAGTGTGATTTGAATGCAATTGGTACCTTTTCTCCCTCGTTAGAGGTCAGGTATGTGAATCCGCATCTTCCTGGGATGACTCGAATCACAAGGTTGCGTGTGTTATCACGTGTTTCTAATTTTGTTTTAATTAACATATCTGTTTGTAAGGATCTCAGAATTTCTGTGTGTATTTGAGTCCAATTGTTTTTTTAAAAATCTGGTTTTATTAGATCATAAAGGGGTTTGACCCTTTCTGCGTAATTTGCAATGTATGTTCTTCCGAAATTTAGGAAGCCTAGAATTGACTGTAGGTTTTTTAGTGTTCTAGGTGCTTGGAGTACGGCACATTTCTCTAGGAAATTGTCAGCCAGGCTTTTGCCTTCACTTGATAATTCATATCCTAAGAACAGGACTGTTAGATGGGCAATTCTAGATTTTTTAAAGTTGAATTTGTAACCCTCTGCTGCGAACCCAAGTATTATGGTGTTCACTCTCTTCAAGTGAGTATCCAAGTCATCATCTGTTAGGTATATGTCATCGACATAAGATAATGCTTCGTCATCATATGTTTGTAGTAACTCTGTTACTCTCGCTGAGAATAATCCTGGGCTGTTTTTGTACCCCTGGGGTAACCGACAGATTTCTTTTTGAGCGCCATTTATTGAGAACGCTGATAAGTATCTGCTCTCTGGTGCTATATTTTGACAAAAGAATCCATTAGAGATGTCTAATGTTGTTTTATATTTTTTGCGCACTATGTTATTCATTAGTGCAGCACTATGCGAGTTTTGTACTGCAAAAGTTTTGCAACATGAGTTAAGGTGTCTGTAATCCAAAACTAGACGATATGAATTGTCTGGTTTGGAGACAGGAAACAAAGGGTTGTTCATTTGTGAGGTGCAAGTTTCAATCACCCCCTGGTATTCTAGTTGATCTAGAATTTCTTTTACCTGTTTTTTAGCTTCTTGCTTGATTGGATACTGCCTTTGTGCAGTAGGTTGTGATTTTAACTGGATTTTGTGTGGAGGAGATTCCTCATCCCATCCCACATGATTTTTATATAAAGCAGGAGCTTGAGCTACTGCCCACTTTCTTGCAAGTGTATATTTTTTATGAATTGGAATATGATTTGAGAAGGCAGGCATAATTATTTCTTCGCCGTGTGGGCACTCCCTGACAAACTCTGGTGGCCAATCTTTTTCAGCCAGAAGGATGTCATAGCCCTTGGAGAGATTATCCCAAAAAAGGCCCCTTATTTTTCTAGTCTTATCCCCTTCTATACGTAAAGTTATTTCATATATTTTGTGAGGTTTGCTAACTCTGGTGTCTGCAGTTTCCACTTGAATGTATTCATTCGTGTCCACTGTCTCCAGATGATTCATAAGGACTTTGCGTGCTATGCTCACTTCTGCTGCGCTGTCTAGCATTGTCTGAGCCCACTCTCCGTTTCTCAGCTGTGTCCTCAGTATTCTCGGCATTGTTGAATACTTTAATACTGGCTACCTTCTTCTTTGGAAACTGTAATTTTTTATTTGGATGAGCAGGTTCCTTGTCTTTGGACTTGACGTGCCCTTCCCTGGGTTCCGATCGTCCTCTTCTTTCCGATTTCTGCGAGGAAGTCTGAAAAGATTGAGAGGGACGTGTATCAAGGTCTTGATATCTATCAGGTTTCTTTATGTTATCCCTATTTCTAAGGTTGTATCTTTTCACAGAGGGCTCCCTTTGGGGAGACTTGGGTCCTTGGTCCGGAGATCTTTCTCTCCGCCGAGGAGACCTTCCTCTGGACTGGAATCTTTTTTCTTTTGGATTGGATTGTTTGTTTCCATCCCAGTTCTTCTTTTGACTGTTTAGGTTATTTTTAATAAATATTTTTTCAGGACTTTCAATTAGTTGGGGCTTCACTGGTATTCCACCCAAACTATCTCTACCTAGTTCTTCATAGGAATTTTCTATAATTCTGGCAATTTCAGCTGGTTGGTCTGCTATATCTGTCTCTTTTAACCTCTGGCGGATCGCCACATTCGCTGCTTCTCCTTTTATGTTGGCTAGTAATATTGCCGAGACCTGCTTGAAGTCTTTTAGTAATTTCAAACCGAGAGTTAAAGCGGGTTCTGGACCGTATTCGTCTTGAATTTGTTTTAGCACATCTGGTATTACTGACATAGATGGAACTCCATGTGTTTTTGTGTAAATGGAAGCAAAGACTGTACCCCAAGTGTCACAGTCCTCCACGTGTGGTGCGATTCCCATTGGAAGACAGATAGTCAGAATCCTGTGTTTTTCTACCGGGGTGGTATCTGGAAATACCGCCTCTATTTGGGTGATTTTTTGTGCTAACCAGAATGGTATTTGTTCCCGTTTAGCTGGTACTTTACCTAGGCAGGACTGTATGTTCTGTGGTGTAATTTTATTTGTGTTCCCCTGATGAGGGGTCAGCTGTGGAATTTTAATTACTGGTTGGATAGTTGAAGTCCGCATTACATATTGGACTAATTGTCTATATATTTTAATTAATTGTTTTAGTTGTACTAAAACATCTGCTGCAGACATTCTTTCGATGTCTGGATGTGGTGTGTATCCGGCTAGGACCGGCCACGTTGCTCCTGGTCTACCAGGCTTTCTCCACCAAATCACCTCAAATTGTAACTACACCCACTATTCCCTCTGCTAATAGGTTTCTCACTTTTCAACCAGTCACCCCTGACCAAATAAAAAATATATTATCCACCATCAAATCAGGATCTTCTCTGGACCCCTGCCCTCTCTCTGTACTTCGACCGGTCATGGACTCTATCATACCGGCAATCACGCAGGTCTGCAATTTGATTCTTTTGTCAGGCAATTACCCTGATCTCCTCAAAAACACCTTACTAAAACCCCTGTTAAAAAAACCTTCCCTAGACAAAAGTGAGCTAAAAAAACTATCGTCCCATTGCTAGCCTCCCTTTCATGGCAAAGGTGACTGAAAAAATCATAAACATCCAGATTTCTGAATTTATCGAAAAACACCAGCTCCTTGACAGCACACAGTTTGGGTTCAGGAAACATCATGGCACAGAAACAGCCCTGATCAAAGCCGCCGACGATATCAGGGTAATCAGGGACCAGGGTGGCACTGCCATACTGGTTCTGCTAGATTTATCGGCGGCCTTCGACACGGTCGACCACAACACCTTGGTCGACCGTGTCCAGGGATGTGGCATCGGCCACACTGCCAAAGACCTAATTGCGTCCTTCCTTGACAAAAGAACACAGGCTGTCATTCTAGGTCCCTTTCAATCGGCCCAACTCTCCGCCCCCTGTGGAGTTCCTCAAGGCTCATCCCTGAGTCCGACACTTTTTAACATCTATGTGTCGGACCTTGCCAATACCATCAAGGCACATGGGATGAGCCTAACTTCCTATGCCGACGATACCCAACTAGTGTTGGCAATCAAAGGGAACGGAGAACAAATAGCCGATAAATTTAAGAAGGGGCTCCTAGACATAGGCAAATGGATGGCTACCAACTGCCTAAAGTTAAATTCAGAAAAGACCGAGGTACTCATTTTTGGTCCCCTGTCACCAGCCTGGCCAACCAGTTGGTGGCCTGAAACCTTTGGTACCCCTCCTACTCCTACCACCAAGGTCAGGAACCTCGGAGTCATCTTTGATGACGGTCTTATCTTCCTGGACCATGCTAATAAAACAGTGTCTACGGCACACCTGAAATTAAAAATGATCAGGAAGATACGTCCTTTTCTCCCTGATTCTGCCATTAAGACACTAGTCACTGCCCCTGTCCTTGCATCCCTGGACTATTGCAATGGGCTATTTCTTAATGCTCAAACCAGAGTAATCACAAAGCTACAAACAATACAAAACGCAGCGGCACGCCTGCTTTCAGGCAAAACAAAGTTCGAATCCATCTCCAAAAATATAACAGACTTTCACTGGCTCACCGTACAAAAAAGAATTCACTTTAAATCCCTCTGCATTGTGTTTAAAGCTCTCAACAATCAAGGACCACACTTTCTCAAGGAACAATTGCAACTCCACAAACCCACCAGAGCTTTACGATCAGCCACTCTTCATCAACTGGTTGTACCTCGTACCAAAACCGTTACCTGGGGAGACCGTCGGTTTTTGGTGGCGGCCCCCAGACTCTGGAACACCTTGCCTCTCAACATCAGGCAAAGCACCACCCTCCTTCAGTTCCGTAAACTCCTGAAGACCTGGTTGTTTATTCAATAACTATATCATCTGGCCAGTTTGCTTCTTCATCCGGTCCAAAGCATCATGCTCCGTATGTAAACAAATGATTTATTAGCGCCAAGACGCCCAAGGGTATATGCTGCGCTCTATAAATATTAAAAATAAATAAATAAATAAATAGTGGACTGAGCCTGGTGATGTGATTATTATGGTTTAGGGCGCCATTAAACAAGAGCAGGTGCTCTTGGAATTTGAATGGTATTTCCACTTCCTCGAAAGGAGTGTACTCATTAGGAGGTTCCTCTATTTTATAATAGTGGAACTCCTTTGTTACAGCATTTGCTGCTGGAAAGTTTATCCATGAATAGAATACCTCTGTCTGCCGATATTCGTGTGCCTCAATTACGAATATGACTGTACCATCTCTTGGTGTCAGTCCATTGTCTATAAGTTTTAACGTTATAGATCTTCTTATGTTGACCGGGATGAGTTTTATATCCGGGTCTGCTTCTTGCATAGTATTATCAGCTTCTATTAGTTCAGCTGCTAATCTAACTCTCTCTCTTTCATCATCACTTTCTGACATTTTACTGTCAGGAAGGTTATTCTGTTTGTTTGCAGATCAGGTTCCTTATGGAAACAAAGATTAGATGCACAATATTTTGGAACAGTGTATCCTTCAACGTTGATTGAACCAAGAACCATACATAGGAGTTCCCTCCTGCGAGGTTTGGCGGATTTTACCTCTCACCCACTCCAGACGTCTTTGGAGTATTATGGGAAAAAAGGGGTCTGAGTGAAAGAGCACGACTGAGTTACTCTAAAGTCTTGCGTTAGTTTTATCGCCTTTCCAAACGTTGGGCGCCATGTAGTGTAGTTCCTATTATCCCAATAGGCTCTGCGCATTGGAATAATACCTCCAATAGTATAGACCTAGACCAGACGTTAACTAGGTCTTCTACTGTCGATATTAGACTTAAAGTTTTGGGTTTGCCAGCTAGCTCAGAGTTCACTAGAAACTTTCTCGAATAGGCAAGGAGGAGTTAAACCTCCCTGGATAGACAAGAAGGGATTTAGTTTCTGACAACCATAGAACATGACAACTTTGCTCTCCCCTAATCAAGAGTATATCTCTAGAGTCGTGTGAAAACAAAAGACAACTTATTTTACTCAGTCAGTACGTGCATTCTTAGTTTCACCAGATTTGTAGAGAAAAGGAAGAGACGGGCGTGTTCAATAAAAGATGTTATTTATTGATCAGTCTCTTTTCTCGTACAAGAGAAATGAATCGATATTATTGCAATACTTATGGTTAAGTAAAGTGCATACAATAAAAGCAGAATTATGAAATAATACTGCAAAAGCATTGATATGGTTTCTAGGCCATATGCTATTTAAAATGGATAGAATATATACATACACATATACATTTAACTAATCGTACTCAACTGGTGCTTCTAACCACGCCTACCCCGGTGTACCTGACCTAAGCCTAATACGTGGGCTGGAGTAGAAAGTAGCAGTTTGAGTTAAGTTTGTTTTTGCCAAGTGACTGACTCAAGAATTCTCTGCAAGGGGTTATTCAGTTCTGTACCTGAGATCTAGGATGGTTGAGGGATGGTATCTCTCGTCTGTGGTCTCGATATTCCAAGCTGCCTGCAAGGGCTGCTCGGAAGCGCCGGAGCTGGATTTCTCGGCAGGAGAAAGGCAGCGTCTCGTTCTCAGCGCGTCAGGAAGGCGGGGCAGCGCCAGTGGGCTTCGCTCTCTGCTGGGCTTCGGCAAGTCTCGCTGCTCCGATCTCGTCACCACCGCGTGTGTTTGCTTAAGGCAATGTCGGTAATATTTATACCTGTAAGGTGCCGAGATTGACGTAAGGATGGACATAGATACGTCAATAAGGATGTCATACGAGCTGGTCATTAGCACATTCTTATACTGAAGTTCTTTGAGAAATCAAAACAATGGCCGCAGGGATTTTCCCAGGTTGTCATAGGTTTGATTTGTTTTGAGAACTCCGTATGCCTTATCAGGGGCTGGAGGAATATTGCTTGCCTAATTAGCTGGCAAGCGTTATGACCTAATCAGATAACGCGCTCCTGTGCCGTGGTCTGGCTTAATCAGATAACGGTTTCTGCATCATGGGATGGCTGCTAGTTAATTTGTTAACCAGAATAGGGTCAGGAATAGGGGAATCTATACAGAACCTATAGGAATACATCACAAGCAGACCGCGGATATCCTGGCAAACGGCATGCAAGGGTTCAGGGGCAGTTACGAGGACTGTGACATAAGTTGACGCCGCCCGGCCTTCGGGATGTGGGCTTATCGGCTGTGTACACGATTCATTTGATTGAATACTTCGTACTCTTACTGCAATGGTGAAATGCCCATAACTGTATGATATGTGCAAGTTTTGGTTCTGCAATAAAAACGATGCTAAAAAAAAAAATTCATTATATTTCCCTAACTTTTAACGCACACCTTCTTTTTTCCGAACTAGTACTTACGGTTCCACTTCCTATTTCAATTTTTTACAAAAGCTTCTTTGATCTTGATTATCTGTTTCCAAATTTTGGTTATCCCTGCCTTTAAGTTCCTTCTAACTGCCTCTGCTATGACTCTCTGTGCTGCTACTATTTGACTGTCCGTACCTAAGCTTGACCTGTTGGCCACTCTTTATTTAAGGTTTTCTTTTTAATAAAGCTCTGATAGACCAATAGCTGTAGCCACTGGGTCCACTCCTGTCCTTTGGGTTGTCCTCTCTAATCTCAAGGCAGAACTATGCAGAAGAAAATAGGATGTTGGTGATGGAAGGTTGGACCTTACTCATACCTCAGTCAGAACTCAGAACCCACAATTCCCTGACCGACTAGCTATAGTGTCTCATTAGGTCCCGAACCCCCACACGAAGATACCCAATGATGATTACACAACCCAGAACATAACACCCTTTCGCTCACTCGCTCGTGTAAGTCCACAGCACACCAAATACCACAGAGTCTATGTGTAAGTTCAAAAGGTTTATTTATTTCAAAATAACAAGCTTTGTAAGTTGTTCCATGAAATTACTACAGCCAGCTCCAACATGAAAAATAAATAAGATTAAAACAGTAAACATTTGTTACAACTAGTGCATGATAGAAAGATCTGTGTAAATTCTTGGAGACCCCTCACCGTTGAACGTAGAAATACTGGTTACATGCATCTTTCGTAAGCTCTGCAAATCTCTGGTTCTTAGAAGGGAATCTTCTGCCTGTTATGAGAAAAATGGTGCATATTAGACAGTATAATGCAATTATGCAAGCATTTTGCAGTCATGCCAAAAAGTGTAACATTGAGGCTAAGCAATAGGGACTAACCGAACTCCATAAAAAAAGTGGCCTGTTTTTCGACCTCTTCACTTGTATGCAACACTCATGTGGCCTCAAAGGAGTCTTACCGCACAACAAGCTGCGAGGTAACATGCGCAAAAGAGTAGACATGAATCTAAAATGGTCAAGTGGTGCAGGCTAACTTTCCAAAGAGTAGAGTAGGAGTAGAGATGACCCTAGGGACCATAGGGACCATATAATACTACTAATGTCTGTCTACAGACTCTACTTTAGTACGCAATTTGGACTCGTGATGATGTATGTTGTACTTTAACTGTTTTTTCAATCTTCCTTCCTAGTGAAAACGAGTAAAATAGGGGGTGGTGTACAGGCATCTAAAAAGGTGTAATTTTTTTTATAGGCGTACTACCAGTACAAACCACCAGTGCCGGCGGGCCAGAGGCAATGGCAATGCTGCCATTCCGGAGGGGGCAGGAGATGCAGCACCTGCAGGAACTCCGGGGGGGAGCCAGCAGCAGTGATGGGCAGTGGTAAGTTATATTCATTACTTATTGGCATTACTAGCTGCAAGGGGAACAATTCACTCACTGTACTGTGAGACTTATTAATTAAGTATGAACTTGAAGTTGTACTGAACAATATACAACGGTTGAAGCTACTTAGCATTACCAATGCATTAGCAATAGCATTACCAGCGTGAGTTGAGTAACCAATGGTCTCTTCTATCTGACTCCACTCAGCTGTGAAAGTTATGGAGAAGACTAAAAGTCAGATCAGATTACCTTGATGGATGTGTTGAACACAAAAGGAAAGAAGGCTTGAAGGACGAAGGACGAAGGACGGGCAAGATGTAATACGACTAGCAGAGAAGGATAAGTTGGAAGCAGAATGCAGGTGGCTGATAGGAATCAGATGGATGGGTTGTTGAAGGATGGATGGAAGGTGAAAGAAGAAGCCTACCTGGGTGGGCGACACAGCAAGGGTGGATAGTGGATAGCAAGAATCATCAGCGCTGTTTGTGTCAAACTAAAAGCCAAGGCAAGGAAGAAAGGAGTGGACGCATGGGTGGTCAGGACAGGACAGGACAGGACAGGAGCTTGCACAGAACAGGCCCACGGCACCGGGCCATGACCCAAACTCCATTTACCTCAAATTTTGACAGAGCCAGACAAAAGGCATATACCGCAACCTAGCATTTTCCAAATCAAGTGACTAAATCAATGCGCCACTGTCAGTCATCATACCACTATTCGATTCCACCACTACACAGACATGTAGCCTAGGTCTGCTGTGGCTCTTGTTGAATTGCTGTGTTTACCTTTTATGCCAGTTCATGAAGCACAGTTATTCCATCAATCATCTCAGATCCAACTGACTGACTGCTTGCAAAGATAGTATGGTCATCATCATGGTATGGAACATGTATGCATTATCCAACACCAACTCAGTCTGTAGTGAGTGACTCCGATTAAGTAACTCCAGACTGCACCTGCAGTAGTAGGAGTACAATGTGGTTATTAAACAACAAGGAAACATTGACTGTCACTTGATTCACTTTTACTTTGTATATTAACTACTTGTATAGTTCGACTTCATGCACATTCACTCAGAGTCAGCAAGCATCCAATGCAATGCATGGCATCATTCATTAATCATATACCTGTCTTTCTCTTCTCTTTGGCTGTCAGATCAGAGATGCCGAGCCTTCTGAAAGTGATGACGAGTTTACTTTACTTTTGGATGCCTGCTCAAGTTCTGACAGTGAAGAGTTGTGGATGCCTGCAGACACATGTGGTAGCCTTAGGACAGTGATGAGTTTCAGCTTGGAAACAAAACAGAAGCTGGCTATAGTCACGTACGTTTAACTTGTGATGGAGGGACAGTTAGAGGCTACATTATTGTACTATTCTCTATCTCCATCCAATGTCTGGCTTGATGGAAATGTTTTTAGGGCGAGTCAGGAAGATGGAGCAGGACTCTGAGGAGTGGAGTGGACAGTTAAATGCACAGACGTGCAACTTCAATAGGTACATAAAAATAGGAGATGGAGGTGATGGATTTGATGTGGCTTGATTTGAACCAGAAAGACAGATATACACACACAAATAAAGGAAGGGAGAAAGTAACAATTTGAAAGGCTAGTTGACAGGGAAGAGGAGCTCGTCCTTAAACTCTGGTGGTTCTGACAGAAGTAGGTCATGGAACACATTACTTAAGTCTTCGCAGTCGCTCTCCTCTTCCTGCTGTGATTCACATATTTTGTAGTCCGGTGGTATGAAGTGCTGATTCATTTTGATCATGGTTAATCTCTCCACGCTTTTGGGTGAGAGACTGGTCCTTTTCACAGTTACACTGGCCCCAGCAGCACTGAAAACACACTCAGAAGAGACTCTTGCGACAGGGCAAGCCAGATACTTTATCACCAGCCTGCTGAGCATTGGCCATTGGCTTCTTTTCCCATACCAATACACCAATGGGCTTTGCTCCATGAAGACCTCTGATGTGTCATCCAGATAGGCCTGGACCATCCGCTCAATGTTCAGGGGTGTTCCGATTTGCTTGGCCTCTTTTGACTTTGCATCAGCAACGGACTTACCCATCCCTTTCCGTAGAAACCAATCAATTATTGTTTGGTTTGCTGTGTCTGATGAATATGATTCTGTTGGTGCTGTTGATGTTATTATTGGTCGTGATGGTGACTGCTGGGAAGCAAATGCACTGCTCTCATGCTCTGAAGTTGAACTTGACTCTGGAAGCCCTGTAGTACTTGCGCTGTCCTGGGCTGGCACTGGCAGGCCTCTAATTGAGAGCCGTTTGTTTTCTAAATCAGTGGCTTCCTCAGCTATTAATGTTTTGTACTTGGCAACATCGACTTCTGAAAATGGAATTACTGCATTACTGTTCAGAAATAATTTGTTCCGTGGATCCAAAATTGTGGCAGTAATGTAATGTCGATGTGACACAATCTTATTTTGAATCCTTGTATTTTTAGATAAGTGAACGGCTAAGGTGTTCGCCAAATAACATTTGTCTTCCACACCTTCGTACATTTCAGACACCTCCTTCAGCTGTTGCTCTAGCATCTACAACAATGGGATAGCTTGGCCCATAGTAAAGTCCTCCCTGTTGACTGCACGCGTGAAGACCTCAAAAGGAAGTAGCATCTATGTCAGGTTTTTAACGAGGTTCCATTGCCCCATTTCAGCGGTCATGGCTTTCACAGTAGGATCCCCTAATCTTCTTGTCATGACATAAGCATTAAGTGGTATGTACTGCTTAAACAGATGATCAAGCATGTAATAATTTGAGTTCCAACGTGTTGGCACCTCCTGGATGAGTGCTTTGACTGGCATTTTATGCTCACGTTGAATGACCCTCAGCTGCTTCCGGGCTTTACAAGAATGGTTGAAATGTGTGCATGTTCTTCTGCAGGTGGTCAGTAAGTTGCTGACTTGTTTTCATTTTTCAGGAAGTCTTGAACAACCATGTTAATGCAGTGTGCCAAACGCAGGACCCTGAAAAAGTCACCATCTTTCATGGCCTTAACTACATTTCTGCCATTGTCCGTGACAACAAAACCAATGTTAAGCCCTCTTGGTCGCAGCCACTCAAAGACCTTGCTGTTAAACTCATCCAAAATGTTTCCAGCAGAATGAGATTTCTCCATAGCAAACATGGCTACAGTTGCATGTTTGCGAGTGTCATGAAAAATCTCAGCAGTGTCAACGCCTCCAGATATCTTTTCTCTAACACCCGATAAAGAGATCCAGTGTGCAGTGATGCACATGTAATCAGTGGCTTGGCAACTGGTCCACATGTCTGTTGTCAGGTGGATACTCTGAACAGCACTCTGTTTTAAGGCTTTTCCAAGCAATTCCAGCACGTCGTGATGTAGTGCTGGAACAGCAACTCTGGCGAAATAGTAGTGGCTGGGAACCCTCCATTTTGGGCAGATGTTTGTCACAAATTCCAGAAAACCCACCCCTTCAATAAAAGAAAAAGGGAGTAGGTCCAGCGCTAACATTTTAGCCAGCTTTGCATTATACAAATGTGCTATTGGTTGGTTGCGTTCGTACTGTCCCTCCTGCCTAGTAACCGTGCTAAGAATGGTACTCTGCAAGGTATTCCTTCCTGTTCGGCACGACGCAGCACTTATTTGCATCGCAGTTCTCCTTGGTGTCTCGGGCTGACTCTTACTCATGTGCCACTGAGATGTTGCTGATGCTGAGGATGTGGGCAGAAGGACTGCAGTGCTGGGGACAGGGCTACTTTGTGTACCACTACCAGAGAGAATGTATCCCTCTTCTTCTTCTACCTGTTCCACTGTGAGCAGACCTTCTCCTCCTTTATCCCCACCTACAGCAATGGTTCCAGTTTTTATGCGACGAAGGTGGTCCTCCCAGGTGATTGTGTGGTGTTTTTTCAGATGGGTCATTTGGCCTCTGGTACCATAGTTTGTACCAAGCTTACCACGACTAACAGATGTATGACAAATGAAGCATATAGCACTGTTCTCCTCCTTTACGCTAACTGTAAAGAAGTCCCACACTGGGGAGCTCAACTTTTGTCTCCTGCTAGAGGTGCCACTTCCAATGCCGGATGAGCTGGAGGGTCTGTGTTGAATTTGACTCTGTGGCTGTGCAGCATCACCACCTACGTCTGCTGAGGAGGTGCTTGTGCTGGATATTGGATGCTACTGGCCCTTTGCTAATGTAAATATGGAAGCTGGATGTTGTGTTGGGGTTGCCTGTGTTGGAGGTATGCGTGCTACATCCCTAGTCGCACTCGCAGCCTTTCTAGATAGGTTAATGATGTTGGTCTCCATGTCTTCGGGGCCAGGAGTGATCTTTGTGATAACTGGATCTTCATCATCATTATCCTGCTGTTCTACATCTTCCTCCATAAGTCTAAGGCTTTCTGGAACCTTCCTTTTCCCTAGCCTGGTCTTGGGATGTGTCTCCCTCTCATGCTCAGATTGTTGTGGCTCCCAAGTGAAATCTAGATCATCGGAAGGGATGCTTGGCAAAGAACTCGATGGACTAACCCTCCTTTTCCTTGCTGGGGATTTGGGAGACAATGGATCTCCTGAATGAGTGGCTTCCTCTTCTTCCTTCCTTAGCTGTAACTTTCCTTTTCCTCCTGTTTTTCCGCTTAGTGGGAACTGAGGGAGCCACTTACCCGCATATAACGCTGCATACCCACGCTTGTGGGTTAGAAGGGACTCGGGGGCACTGTTTATTCCTCGCGCCGATCGGAGAGCGCCATTTTGGATTGGGGGAAGCTCTCTCTGTGGGAGCGCCATCTTGCTGAGGGAGAGCCACTCGCCCTGCCAGGACCCACGCATAGGAGGCGGAGGCACTATAAGTAGCACCTCCTCACTTTGCCTTGCTAGATCTAAACCCTGCACTCGCGCTGCACTCACGCTGCTGACTGAACAGCTAGGCTTGTTTTTAATATTTTTAACTTTATTGTGTTTGCGCTGGGCGCTAGCTGTAACTTTCCTTTTCCTCCTGTTTTTCCGCTTAGTGGGAACTGAGGGAGCCACTTACCCGCATATAACGCTGCATACCCACACTTGTGGGTTAGAAGGGACTCGGGGGCACTGTTTATTCCTCGCGCCGATCGGAGAGCGCCATTTTGGATTGGGGGAAGCTCTCTCTGTGGGAGCGCCATCTTGCTGAGGGAGAGCCACTCGCCCTGCCAGGACCCACGCATAGGAGGCGGAGGCACTATAAGTAGCACCTCCTCACTTTGCCTTGCTAGATCTAAACCCTGCACTCGCACTGCACTCGCGCTGCTGACTGAACAGCTAGGCTTGTTTTTAATATTTTTAACTTTATTGTGTTTGCGCTGGGCGCTAGCTGTAACTTTCCTTTTCCTCCTGTTTTTCCGCTTAGTGGGAACTGAGGGAGCCACTTACCCGCATATAACGCTGCATACCCACACTTGTGGGTTAGAAGGGACTCGGGGGCACTGTTTATTCCTCGCGCCGATCGGAGAGCGCCATTTTGGATTGGGGGAAGCTCTCTCTGTGGGAGCGCCATCTTGCTGAGGGAGAGCCACTCGCCCTGCCAGGACCCACGTGACCTTTTGGTCAGGCTTCTTAACATGGCGGAGGGACTGGCGCGCAGCGACGGCGCGCAGCGGACGTGCAGCGGACGCGCCGCAGACGCGCCGGAGGTGCGCCAGAGGTAAGCCCGTTTGCGCCCGTTCGCGCAACGGACGCGCATAGGGCCGCTGCCTCTGGCAACCTGCTCCCTTCCCCTCGGGTTTACTCCCACTCAGACCTGTGTGCTTTGAGACCACCGCGTGACCCTGCAACACACGGTCCCTGCACTCGTTCGCCGCCCCAGCCACTCCTCTGTGGGTTGCTTAATGTGCGGTCACTCTGCAAACACCACACGGAGATCGCCTTCCTGGTTGAATCCTCCGGGTTGGATGTGTTGTTTATGACGGAGACCTGGACTCGGGAGGACTGCCTAGTAGAACTCGGCCTGGCCTGTCCCCCGGGCTTCAAAATTATCCATACTCCGCGCCCACTGAATCGTGGCGGCGGAATTGGTATTATTTTCCGCGAACAGCTGGATGTCTCTCAGCTTAAAATCGGCGAAGTTTCGGGTTTCGAGCTCATGGGCTTTTCATTCAGTAACCCAGAGAGAACGCTGCTATCTGGCGTGTTATGCTATAGACCGCCGGGTTCGGCCTCGTCGCTGCCGGAGTTCCTGGACCTAGTGTATGATCTTTCCAACACTCATTCTAATCTACTTGTCCTGGGAGATTTTAATCTCTGGCAGGGGGGCCCTTTAGATGGAGCTTTTACCTCACTCTGCCAGGCTTTGGCCGATATCCACCTGCAACAACTGGTTGGCTCCCCGACTCATAGGGGTGGCCATATGCTCGACCTCATCTTTGCGGGCGCCCACTTGGCGGTGATCATTGACATCTTAGTCCAATATTGGACGGATCACGCGCTGGTGGTCTTCTCCCTATGCCTTGGGAACAATCCCCCGGAGGTTTCAGGGGTGGGACTCTCGCAAGTGGGTCGACCGTGGTCTAGACTGCTCAGTCTAGCGCCTCTACCCTCTTTGATATCTGCCAATTTTGGCCTGAGGAACTCAGTGGAAGACAGCTACTCCTCCTTCTGCCGGTCTATTACCGAGTCACTCGATAACATCGTGCCTCTTCGGAAAGCAAGAGCGAGGGCGAATCGGGCCTTTCCTTGGTTTACGGTGGAGCTACAACACCTGAAGCTGAGCTGTAAACGGGCAGAGAGAGCATGGAGAAGGGATTACTCCCCCTCGGCTAAAGTCCTGTTTAGACTTGCACTGAGAGGTTACAAGGAGCAGATCAAGCAGGCCAAGACGTCTTTTATACAAACATCCTTATTACAGGCGCCTAATAAATCTCAAGCCTTGTTTAAGATTGTTAAAGACTTGTCCCACCCGGTCTGCGCGGCTAACTCCGTGCGAGCCTCTCAGGCTTTATGCGACTCGCTGGCGCTGGCCTTCGAGGAGAAGACCGCTAAGATTCTGGCTGGCCTAACACTTCCTGCAACTGAGGAGGCCTGCCTTGCGAGCCCTACTGACAGGGGGCGGGGAGCCCCGGGCAGCCAACCCCAGAGGGTCATCGGGGTTCTGGATCTGGGCGCTCTGAGCGGCTCACCCAGTCGACCCCAACCGACGGCTATGGGAGCTCCGGGCGAGCAGTCCAGTCGACCCCAGACAAGCACTGCTGTCTCTGTTCGGGGAGCTCCGGCCAGCTCACCCAGTCGACCCCAACCGACGGATATGGGAGCTCCGGGCGAGCAGCCCAGTCGACCCCTGACAAGCACTGTTGTCTCTGATCTGGGAGCTCCGGGTAACTCACCCAGTCGACCCCAGCCAGTTGGCGTGGAAGCTCCGGTGGAGCAGCCCAGTCGACCCCAGAGAGGCACTAGTGTCTCTGATTTGGGAGCTCCGGCCAGCTCACCCAGTCGACCCCAGCCAGTTGGCGAGGGAGCTCCGGTGGAGCAGCCCAGTCGACCCCAATGGAGCACTAGTGTCGCCGATCTGGGAGCTCCGGGCAGCTCACCCAGTCGACCCCAGCCAGTTGGCGAGGGAGCTCCGGTGGAGCAGCCCAGTCGACCCCATTGGAGCACAAGTGTCGCCGATCTGGGAGCTCCGGGCAGCTTACCCAGTCGACCCCAGCCAGTCGGTGTGGGAGCTCCGGTGGGGCAGCCCAGTCGACCCCAGCCAGCCGGCGTGGGAGCTCCGGGTTGTTCACCCAGTCGACCCCAGCCGGCCGCTGCAGCCTTTGGGGCGGGCGATTTGATCATCTCACCCAAACCACCGCGGTTGGACTCCTTCCCTCTCCCGTCCTTTGAAGAATTTTGTAAAACGGCTTGTTCGGTGTCATCTGGATCTCCGCTCGATCCACTGCCCCCCAAATTTTGGAAAACTTTTCAGGAAGAACTGTTCCCGCCTCTGTTTTCAATCTGTCGCCAATCTCTGGAATCGGCTTCTGTCCCGGGCTGCTGGAAACTAGCAGTGGTGTCGCCTCTGTTAAAAAAGCCAACTCTGGATCCAGCTGTCCTTTCCAACTACAGGCCGATCTCCTTGCTTCCCTTTCCAATCAAGATCTTGGAGAAATGGGTAACTCGCTCTCTCTCCGGCTACCTGGAACATATTGGGTGGTTCGATGAGGCCCAGTTTGGCTTCCGACCTGGTCACGGGACGGAGACCGCACTTGTGACCGTGTTGGATAACCTGCGTTCGCGTGTCGACAGTGGTCGGGCAGCCTTTTTGGTGCTGCTCGACATGTCGGCCGCGTTCGACACGGTCTGCCATCGGACCCTGGTTCAGAGGCTGGAAGAGTGCGGGATTTGCGAGGGGGCCAGAGACTGGCTGATGTCATACCTCGAGGGCAGGCAACAGCTGGTGTCACTTCCGCCTTTTAGCTCGGAGCCAAGGAAAATCGGACAGGGGGTGCCACAGGGCTCGGCCATCAGCCCGCTATTGTTTAACCTGTACCTCCGTCCGCTTGTCCAGCTAATAAAATCTTTTGGGGTCTCGGCATTTAATTATGCCGATGACACTCAGCTGGTGTTTTCCTTGGAAGGAAGCAATGCAATCTCGCTGAACACCTTCCATCGCTGCATGGCAGCTACAGCGGATTGGCTTCAAGCAAATTCTTTGCAATTTAATAGCTCGAAGACGGAGGTGCTCCACTGCTCCACTGACCGGATCCCGCGGGCTTTACCTACCGACTTCTGGCCCAGCACTTTTTCCGAACCGGTGTCGGCATCGGAGTCAGCTCGTAATTTAGGGGTCATGTTCGGCCCTAACTTACAACTTGACCTACATGTTAATAAAACCACGGGAACATGTATGATGCTGCTCCGTATGCTCTGCAGAGTTTTGCCTCTGCTTCCTGCTCGATCCAGGCCGGAGGTAGTCCGTGGGACTATTTTAAGTCGGCTGGATTACTGCAATGGCCTCCTTTTGGGGGCCCCAAAAAATCTGATTGGGAAACTGCAGAGGGTGCAGAATATGGCTGCTAAACTGGCCCTTTCACGACCCAGATCCAGCTCTTCTACTCTTGCGCTTCGTGACCTGCACTGGCTCCCGGTAGAACTACGGGTCCAATTCAAAGCGGCCTGTTTGGTATTTAGAGCGGTTCACCTCTTAGGCCCCATTCCACTACAAAACATGTTTGCATGGTATTCTGCCCCACGGCTTCTGCGGTCGTCATCGGCTCACCTTCTGGTGGTGCCTAGGTTTCAAAGAGTGAGGATGGGCGGCCGCTCATTTAGAGTGGCGGCAGCTAAATTGTGGAATTCTCTCCCACTCACTCTCAGGAGCTGCAAGGACTATCTTCCATTCAGGAAAGCCTTAAAAACTCATCTCTTTCCCAAGTAATGGCTGCGCGTCTGCTCTGGTCTTGTGCGGTGGGTTCTCTGATCAAAGCGCCAGGATGCCCTCTGGGTGACAGGTCTGCGCTCTAAAAGTATGCGAAATAAAATAAAATAAATAAATTCCTCTGCATGAGGCTGAATTTCTTGAACCGCCCCTACTTCGGGAGGAACAACAACTACTATTGTGGGCGGGGTTGCGGTTGTTTTTGTTCACCACTTATCTTAACCATTAGGTTGGCTACCTCTTCCACACTCATCTGCTTGGGCCTGGGTTGGTGGGTTGGGCCCACTGATGTGGAGGTGCTGCCCCCAGCTTGCCCCCCCGGACACCGATGCTGCAGGCGTACTTTATGATTTCCCAAAAAAGGTTTTGGTGTCAACACCAGACTTAAGTGTCACTTCCTTCTTCTGTTCTTCCTTCTTGTTCTCAGTAACTTTCTTGGTCTTGGAGGACCTGCTACCTGCTTTCTTTGGGCCATCTTCTTCAGAGATCAGCAGCACTCAGTTGCACTTGTTGCAGAGATGTCTGGTCAGGTCACACCACACGTCACGTACAACAGCAGGACGTCTGTCTGGCAGTACAACGGACGATGATGACAGACACCTCCTCCTCAGTCTTTTGTGCACCTACAAGCAAAGAAGGCAGAAGAACACCAGTCAAACGTGGACTTTGTTGTGCTTTAATTTTAATTACCACTAGTGTACACTTAGTAAGAGTAAGATTAGCAAACTAAAATACAAATGTAGTGGAAGTGGAACCTGTTTGTCCTTAATTTGTGCATCATGTGGGATGGATGCGGCATCAGGGACCTGCAGCTGGCAATGGGGATGGAAGCAAAACGCCAAAAGGAACAATGGAAAGACTCACAGGCCTATGTGGCAAAAACAAAACAGCACACCACTACTACCACCACAAAATGCCCCCCAGCCACATGGTCACTCATCACAGGCACAAGGGTAAGTTCCGGAAAACAATGAACTCAAGCAGGCCTATATCCCTATATGGCCAGACAAAGGAGGATGCCTGTTACGCATCACAGCTTTAATGCAAATAAGAAAATCCGCATGGATAAAAAGGTTGGAAGGTTACACAGCAACAACACATACACATGCAACAAAGGCATTTATTAACACACATCCAAAAAGTTAACTACATCCCAAAAAACACATTTTGGAATTCAATCCAATGCCATCCATGCCCTAAATGATGTTTAAATTCAACAGACAACATAGAAACAGTTACATCAAGCACCCACGATGAGTACCTCTGAAATAGTGGAACTAAGGAAAAGCTATAAGCTAGCCCTAAAAAATCACAAAATACAGATTAAGGACAATTTATGGAAGCAGCTACTTGAGAGTTGCACCAAGAAAGATAACATCACTTTCTGGAGGATAGTTAAATCTCCCTTTCTCTGCAATGGTAATGATTCACCGAAATTGGAAGTAAATGTAAATGTAAATGTAGTGTATTTTGTAAAGCGCACAGCTGCCCCAACGGGGCGTCCCGGCGCTGTATAACGCTGTGGAACCCTTCCTGGCTCTCCCTGTGAGATGCCCCTCCTGGGCACCCCCAAGGTGAAGCCAGGCATCCCAGTGTTGTAGGGGCCGTTGTGGAGATTGAGCAAGCTATTGCCAGAGTTGCAGCGTGGGACCCATGATTAGAGTAGGCGTCGAGGCGAGAATTATCGAGTCCGTGGACATTGAGCCCAAGACCCTGCCGCGTCGGGACTTGAACTCTGGTCCCGGGCCCGATCTCTGCTTCAGAGTCTGCCGCTCTAACCAGTGAGCCACACTTCTCCACCGATAGACGCCGCCGAGTGGGTCGAACACTTTTCAAACATCTTCTGAAAAGAAGAAGATAGCTTATTAGGCCCAGCATAATGTTTGAAGCAAATTAACTATCCATTACAGTTAAAAATTGCACATAAAGAAGTCATTACTGCCCTTAAAATGTCAAAATCCGGCAAAGCACCAGGTCCGGACGGGGTCCCGGCAGACCGTTTTAAATATAACTTAGACCTGTGGTCTCCTATTTTAACGAGGGTATTGGAGGCAGCACTCAGTATAGGATTAGTTGAGTCATGGTCCACATCTATTTTGGTACCAATTTTAAAAAAAGGTGACCGTCATAGCCCGGTCTGTTATCGGGCCATATCACTTTTGGATACCCTCTGGAAAACCGTTGGAAGAATCCTTTTAGACCGCCTTCAGGTGTGGGCCTCTGATAATAGTATACTATCAGATTTACAATATGTAAGTAAGTTCTTAATTGTTTGATTATTTAAAATCTTACAATATTTCCAGTACAAAGACATATTCAATAAATACAATACAATAAAAGCAATTATATCCTAAAAAAAATTATTTAAAAAATATTCATAAAAGCATGTTTTCTAATTTATTCTGCCAGTTTTGTAGATACTATCTTTAGGAAATTTACAAAGGCAGCGTTCATGACTATATCGTTCGGATGAAGACAGACTTTCAATGCCTGTCTACATGTTCTTGTTCCACGCATATTAAAGTGAGGTTTAAGTAATGCGCATCTTTCTTTGCGGAGTCCGGGACAGATACATAAAAGGTGGACAATATTCTCTTCTCCACCTTTACAAAGTCTACACAATGTGTTGCTGTTGGTTTTTTTCCACGGCGGGGTGTGACTAAGGCCTGATAGAATTCCAAATCTTGCTCTCACAAGACATTGTTTACTTTTTTCAGACCAAGGCATCTCCAAGTATTCTTGTACTTTCTTTTTTTCGTATCCATTTATTACTGACCATGAATGTTTTCTTTTTGCCAGCGTATTTTTGTCGTTTACAAGTGATAGGTAGTTTGTTGTTCGATTTACTATTTTTTTTAAAGGATCCATTGCTTATCATATTATTCCAGATTGACGTTAATGCAAACTCTTCTACTGCATCATTGAGATATTTCCATGCAACTGATCTCTTATTCTTATTTATTTCTTGCCAAAGTAGCTGAGATATGTGGTTATCATGGTCACTTTTGATCCTATACCACGTTTTAATAAATTGGCCTTTTCTTGCAAAAACTTGATTATTTAATCCGAACTCCAGTCTAATTTGTGCCGGTGAAGCATTATTTGGGAGATATAAGAGAGTTTTATATGTTTTGAAAAGAACCTTATTTATCAATTCTGCATCCGTCCCCATTAATGCCTCACTACCATATGTTATTGTTGGGAGCAATTTAGCCCCTATAATTTTCAAAAGCGGCCGATAGGTCAGATTTCCGAGCGATTTCTGTGCTATCTTGAATGCTGCAGTTAGTGAGTTAGCTTTTCTTTGTATATCCAGTTTTTGTAGTTGATAATTTCCTTTCTGGTCAAATAGTACACCCAAATACTTGTACACTTCTATTTGTTCCAGTTGGGTATCTTGCATATAGCATTTATTTTTTTGTCTCAGTTTTATATTCCTAGTGATCACCATGATTTTTGTTTTGGTTTCATTTATTACCATTCCATTTTCCTGAGCCTACAAAACCGTTCTGTTAATTAAGCGCCGAAGACCGATTTTAGTATGGCTTAGAAGGATGGCGTCATCTGCATACATCAAATTAGATATCAGTTTATCCCCTAGCTTCGGAGGATGTGCATTAAGTTTGTCAAGGTTCCCTGATAGATCACCTAGGAATAAATTAAAAAGGAGGGGGGCCAACGCACATCCCTGCTTTAGCCCTTCTGTTGCTGGAATCTCCTTTGTTAATGATCGGCCATCCCCCATCCTTACTCTTACCCAGGTTTTACTGTGTAGCATTTGAATCAATCTTAAAAGTTCAATTGGAATGTCTTTTTCAATGAGCTTTTTCCACAATAAATTCCTTTGCACACAGTCAAAAGCAGATTTAAAATCTACAAAACACAGATACAGGGGCTGTTTTACTCTGAGTCATTTTTCAATTATTAGTGATAACGCCATAATGTTTGTCATTGTTCCTAGCCCCTTTATAAAACCAGTTTGATTCAATGGCAATACCTTGCTTTCTGTTACCCATTCATTTAGTTTAATTAGTAGTACTCCTGCAAACAGCTTGGCATCTGTGTCTTGTAGAGTGATGAGTCTGTAGTTCTTAGCAAGCGCCCAATTGCCTTTCTTGAATATGGGGGAAATTAAAGATCCTCGCCAGGACTCAGGGATATTGCCTGTCTCTATAACTTCTTTGAATACCTTTTCCAAATAGCTCGACCAAAAGTCCGGGTTTTCTTTAAAAAGGGCAAACGGTATCCCATTGGGGCCTGGTGCCCCATCTTTCTGCTTCTTTATTAGTTTTACTAATTGTTCTTTTGAGATTATGAATTGCTCTTGCATCTCAGCACTTATTATAGAGCTCTGTTGTATGTTCGCAATGATTTTTGTTGCTCCCTTACTATTTAGATGCTTTTCAAGAAAAGTAGTCCATTCTTGTTCAGTTAAAGTTGATGAAACTACCAATTTGTTCGGCCGTACTAATTTGTTTATAATTATCCAAAATTCTCTTTCGTTCGCTTGTTTGCTTGCATGCAATAATTTAGACCACATTTCTTGTTTAGCTTGGTATTTCTCATTCCAATGAACGAAAAGGAATCAGCACCCATCCAAAAGATGTTTTTCTTAGATAGTTTCAAAGGTCCATAGTACAAATCAAAATATATAGTCTTGCAAAATAAGTCCGGAATTCAGTGAGATTTGCTTATTCCAAAGTTCTTTATTATGATAATACAAATCAGGAAAAAATCCAAGATCACATATGGATTCTCTTCTTAGCCTAAGGCTGCCAGTATGACAGTATGCCATTACAATTTACTATAAAACCAAGTGAGCCACAATATCTGCATCACAATGTGAACACTGAATTAGGTTTGAAAGTCAACAAGAATGATGTAGCAAGATTGAGTATAGAAAGAACAGTAGAGCCTAAAATCAAATTTCCGTATTGGGATCATCTGGTAATAGAAAAACGGGAAGGAGAAAAATTAATTAGATACAGACCAAACCATTTAACGGAAGCCTCACACAAAGAAAACCAACTGACAGTTGAGAAAATACAGCTCATATTTAAACCTGAATATGAATCCAGAGGTAGATATGACACATTGAATAGAGGGAACATCCTCAGATTATTTAAATCAATTCCAGCTTTAGACAACATCAAGAACAATGATATTAATTCTATTGAGTTCATTGCCGACAAGAGTAGTACCCAAGAACTGACACTGGTCACATTAAAATCTATGTCAATAGCAGAGTAAATATTAAAAGAGTTTTCAACAGTTAAGGCCTAGGGAATATTTATCACAAAACAGGAGCCGAAAGTCTATCCTACTCCATTTATTAATGAGACAAATCTGGTCCAATCAGAAAAAAATACCAAACAAAGAGGAACAGTGTTAAGGAATGCCTGGGGGAGATCCAATAGCCTTAGGCTAAGAAGAGAATCCATATGTGATCTTGGATTTTTTCCTGATTTGTATTATCATAATAAAGAACTTTGGAATAAGCAAATCTCACTGAATTCCGGACTTATTTTGCAAGACTATATATTTTGATTTGTACTATGGACCTTTGAAACTATCTAAGAAAAACATCTTTTGGATGGGTGCTGATTCCTTTTCGTTCATTGCAATTTTTGGGCTTTGCCCTTGAAAGAACATAAAGGGTTGTGCTCCTTGGATTTCCAAGCACCATCCCTCCTACTCTCAAGCCACAGGTGAAAGCAGGTGCATTGTTTCTCTGCCTCAACCCTTACCTCTGTATATAATTTGCAAAAAAGTATTTCTCATTCCATATTAGCTTCTTCAAGGATTGATTTAATTCTTTTAGATTGTTCAAGATTTCCTCATTAGTTACTGTGGTATTTATTTGTCTTCTTATTCTGTTTCTGGCTCTTTTTAACTTCGCTATTGTATACGGAAGATTTATATATGAGTCCTTTCCTTCTTCTTTCCATTTTACATTCCTTTTATTGGGGTTAACCTGGGTTTGGGGTTTCACTATTTTCTTAGTGAATTCCACCCACTGTTCAACTGCTGTTTCCATTGTATTTTCAGTAAAGCAGCTCTTTATAATATTCTCAACTTTTTCGTTCATAATATCCTTATTCAGATTAGTCCAAATTAGTTTTTTATAATTTATTGTTCCAATATACCCCGGCACAGTATGGTACGGTTGGTTACTATTGTGTCTAATGTTGGTAGTTATTATTAGCTGGCAATGGTCACTATCTCCAACTTTAACTAACCTATAGGAGTTTATGTTTTGAAATATGTTGAGTGAAACCATTGTATAGTCGATCCTAGTGTTTGCATTGTGTGTGATATACGTGTATGAGGGGGGAGTATCCTCTTTAAATCGGCCATTAAGGACTCGCAATCCCAATGCTTCTATATCCTTAATAAATATTATACCAATTTGGTTTCGTGCCTGGTTAATCATAACTCCTTGATAGTCCTGCTGCGGAATTGACCACTGGAGGTCTTGTGATTGTGAGACTTCATCCCTTGTGAACGGTATTAATAAGTTAAGGTTAAAATCCCCAGTCATCACATAGTCCACTAATGGATTTTCTAGGATTTTGTCCAATAATATGGTGTTAAGGGTTGCACATATGGTTTCTCTACTTGTTTTTGTTGGATGGATATATACATTGATCATAATTAATGACCTATCCTTTTGGTCTGTACTTTTATATTTCAGTCTGACTATAAGTATGTTTTTACTGTGTGTTACAAGTTGCTCATGTTCAGCTTGTATGCTACTGGAGATAAAAGTTGCTAACCCCCCACTCGGGCGTCCATACCTATGAATTTTACTTGCGTTTTCCGAGTATCCTACATAACCCTCCAATACAAAAGGATGTACTTCCCAGGTTTCCTGGAGGAATAAGATGTGACAAGGTGAAGGAATAGACCTTATTTGTGCATTGGAGAGCTTTGTTCCTACTCCGTTTATGTTCCATGAACACATTCTCAACTCAGTTACATTTGTTTCGGAGATTGGAGTGTTATTCCTTCATTGTTCTATTTTACTATGCAGAGCCTGTACGATCCATTTTTCATTTATTCGTGAAGTTGTTTCTGTTGTGAAAGGTGGTGATGCCACTCTTGATGTGCTATTGGATCTCCCCCGGGCATTCCTTAACACTGTTCCTCTTTGCTTGGTATTTTTTTCTGATTGGACCATATTTGTCTCATTAATAAATGGAGTAGGATAGACTTTCGGCTCCTGTTTTGTGATAAATATTTCCCAGGCCTTAAATGTTGAAAACTCTTTTAATATTTGCTCTGCTATTGACATAGATTTTAATGTGACCAGTGTCAGTTCTTGAGTACTACTCTTGTCGGCAATGAACTCAATAGAATTAATATCATCGTTCTTGATGTTGTCTAAAGCTGGAATTGATTTAAATAATCTGAGGATGTTCCCTCTATTCAATGTGTCATATCTACCTCTGGATTCATATTCAGGTTTAAATATGAGCTGTATTTTCTCAACTGTCAGTTGGTTTTCTTTGTGTGAGGCTTCCGTTAAATGGTTTGGTCTGTATCTAATTAATTTTTCTCCTTCCCGTTTTTCTATTACCAGATGATCCCAATACGGAAATTTGATTTTAGGCTCTACTGTTCTTTCTATACTCAATCTTGCTACATCATTCTTGTTGACTTTCAAACCTAATTCAGTGTTCACATTGTGATGCAGATATTGTTGCTCACTTGGTTTTATAGTAAATTTTAATGACATACTGTCAATCATTCCATTCATATGATCATATTTTAAGTTGTCCTCCCGGATTTCATCTTCTTCCTTTATTTTTTCTGTAATCAGTGGTGGATTAATTATAGCCATTTGGTTTTTATTCATCACTTCTAGTTCTTTTTTGTCCTCTTTATTAGTTGCTTGTTCCAGTAATTGTTCTTTTACGAATATTGGAAATACTTTTTTAGGTTCATTTTTAGTTATTGGTGTAGTTTTTTCTTCAGTTGTTTTTTCTCGTTGCATTCCATTATTTTTTGTTGTACCATCAGTTTTTGTTGACTTCTCATACTTATAATAGTTAGGCTTTTGATTTTTCCTTGCTTTGCGTACTTTTTTCCTTTGTCGTTTTGACATATTATAACCATTTGGGTCATGTTCTTTACAATCAAAGTCTACCTTTGTTAATTATACTAGCTGTTTCCTCTTGTGTGTCATCCCTTTGTTGGGATTCTATTAACAAGTCTCTTTCATCCTGTACATTTTCTATTTTTTTGGGACAGTCTCAATGTTGTTATTTCTTCTTTATCCCCTATCGACATGGAATTCTTTTCTTCCTTTTTTGCTCTTTCCGTCTCTTCCCATTTATGTTTCCTTATGTTCACTTCCTGGTCGTTTTCTTTTTTTATAGCCTTTTTTGTATCTTCTATTATGGTATGCAAAACATCAGGTATTGCTACAAGCTTATCCATAAGTGGGATGCAAATACATTCAATGTCCGTTTTTTGTTTATCGTTTTGGACTCTGATTATCAGATTGTTAAGCTGTGCAAGTTTGGTATCTATCCCTGTAACTGCATTTGCCATCATTGTGAGTAGGTCTATCTGAATGTCCATCTTGTTCGATTGGTATTTTAGCGCTTCTAGAGTTAGTGTCGATGTTTGATAGAATATGTCCCAGTTTATTCCAACATCCAGCATTTTTGTTCCTTTTAGATCACTTTCCGTTGACCTTCCATTTATTTGTTCCGTTAGTGAGGCACAATCTGATGTAAGGAAGGTGTTTGCTTTTGAGAACACATCCTCAATTATTTTATTATTTTGCCACATTTTCAGCATTTCACTTTCTTCTTTTTTATCATACCCAGTATTATGACTTAGTGTACTAGTTGTTTTGGTCTTGTTTTCATCAACTGATGACTGAGGTTTTTTCATAATTTCCACATTTACTTCTATGGGAAATACCGCAAGCTTTGTCTCCATCGTGCCACTTTTAATAGGTACGTCCTGTGTATTCTGTATATCCAATATTTCTAAATCATCTAGATCAATTGGTTTTTCATTTTTTATATCAGGATAGATGGTTACATTTAAGATATCTTGGTCTGTAATTTGGAATTCCTGCTCCTTCCCTTGTAGGTTGCAATCTCCGTTTTGGGGTGTACTTTGGATGGCTTGCCTACTGTATTTTTCCATACTTGTCGGCTTTATTGGAGTTTGAAGTTTATCGTTTTCCCTATCCTTATGCATAGTGATAAGAGCACCAGCTGGATCTTTCATGAACTCAATCTTATCCGGGATTTTTCCTGATTTTGCGAACATTCTGGCTATTGGGGAAATTAAAGTTTGATTTGCTCCTGCAATGTTTGCTTTCACCTTTGGCTGTTGTATTTTCTTTATGCGTTTGACAGTTGTTCACGTTGTTCTCACTTTGCCAGAGCGCATATTTCCTTATATTCTTCCTATATAGTCCGCACTTTACCCCCGGAACCCGGTTTTGGCGAGGGCGGTATGCACAATTCAGTTAGATTTCAAGCTGCTGCTAACAGTTTATTGCAGGATAGAAAGTTCTTATCTGGCAAACACACTATTGTTCTAGACTTGAGGCCTGTGAGTTACAGCAGCATTGTTCTCACAGCGCTATTTTTTATCTGAGCTCTCACTCCTGCATTCAACCCACTTACAGCCTGACGCCACCTGTGGGCTGCTGTGTACCAGGGAATCTTCAATTTGCAGTGGCGTTGTTTTCCCAGCGTGTATCTCCGCGCTCACGCCTACATACAACTTGCGTTCCACCGGTGCAAGCCCTCGACCCCCTGATTTCTTATTCTTTTAACTTTTCAATAAGAGTCGTGGGCAGGCTTCTTCAATAACCAAGTTTGTAGTAGGGTAAGGAACTGGGTGTATATACCCTCCTTAGATGACCGCCCAAATTTGCTACACTTCTCTGCCTCCCGTTCACCCTTGGGCGCTCACCCTACCAGGCCCGTCTGCCATAAGATGACGGACAGCTGCCGTCAGGGAGGGAGCAAGGACAAGGGCGGGAGGAACAAAGCTGAACACTGCAGTAATATATCAAATATAGCAAGAGTCTTCGGTGAGATAATGATGTCCCCTTATGTTATCCCCCTAGCTCACCGGGCCAGATTTTCTTTTCTCCCCCTGCTGCTCCCGCAGTATGCAGTACACAGTTCACAGATTCACAGTAGTCAGTTCACAGATCACAGATCACAGTCACCCCAATTGTACTCACTGAGTTGTGACTGTTGAGGAGGAGAGCACCAGGCAAGGGGAAGTAGGCTCACTGGCTCACTGGCTCTGTCATCACAATACCAATTCCTTTTAGTGCTGTTTTCCCGTTTTTTTTGTTTTTTTGTGTTTTCTCCAAGCAAAAGTTAGCAAAGAAAAAGAGCTTTGCTGGGGGTCCTTCAGCTATGCAAATTGCGATCCTCCGAAGTAGCGACTCACTTTTTCTCCTAGCACTCCTTAACGCTCCTCCTTAGGAGCCACTGCAGAACCGCAGCACCCTGTCCGTGTTTTAAATCCTTTCATGCTTCCTTTCGGGTTTGTGGTATCATAGACCAGCTGCCCGCACCCAGGTCACAGCCCCCGGCTCAAACCCTACTTATATTAACTTTTAAACTGGCAGCCTGCAGGCCCGTCGCCGCACGTATTCCACACTCGCCAGCTCGGTCGGGCCGTGGAGACGCAGGTCTGCAGAGCCGCAGAGCCGCGCCCGCCAATTGCGTGGGGTGCAGCGATGGTGGCCAGACGTCAGAGTGGATACAGCGGTATGGGGATTTTGGCAGCCCCCTGGCCCCAGGTCTCCAAACCAGGCCAAGCCAGGCCAAGCAACAGCCTCACCCAGACCTTGGGACCACAAACAGCCAGCGGCCAGCCGACCAGGTCAGAATGGCGTCCTCGCGCTCCTCGCGTTCACGATGCTCACTAGCTCCCTCTGCAGCAATCTTCCGGAACTTTACAATATGGCTTCCGAGAAGGCCTGGGCACGGTCGATCAGGCTCTGAACTTAGCCCTATTACTAGGGAAGTATGTCTCAGCGAAGGGAGGAGCCCTGCACATGGTCTATGTAGACCTAACTGCAGCCTTCGACTGTGTTAGTCATTCAAAGTTGTGGGCGATAATCTTAGACATGGGGGTAGATCCCCCGTTGGTGAATTTCCTAGGAGAGCTTTACTCAGATGCATCGGCCAGGGTAAGATATGGGGTAGAGGGAGAGCTGACCGAGCCATTTAGGATAGAGAGGGGGGTCAGACAGGGGTGTGTCTGGGCCCCCTTCCTATTTACACTGTATACTAATGGGTTGGAGTATGAGATGGTCAAAGAGAGCCAAGATTTAGCAACAATACGGCGTCGACCTATACCGGCACTTTTATATGCCGACGACGCCGTCATCCTGGCCAGAACCCCTGTACAGCTACAACGCTCGTTAACCACCTACTGTAACTTCATGAGCTCCCTAAATCTTAAAATTAATATAAAAAAGACATTCACAATGCATATTGGTCCGGGAACAAATAAAACAAAAAGTAAAGCTATATTCGTTAACAACTCTAGCTTAGAGACTACAACATCTTACCCTTATTTAGGGATCCTAATAGACAATAAGACAAATTGGGCAAAGGCAATTCAAGCTAGGAAGTTATCCTTTTTAAGGACTACGAAAGCGCTGGTGGCTTTTGCTCAAAAGCTAGGCAAGAGATTGCCTGAAGAGATGTTAAATATTTATCAGTCAAAATGCATCAGTGTTGCCAGTTATGGTTCAGGGCTATGGGGTTACTTAAACACTGAAGCATTGCAGAAGGTAGAGAACTCTTTTATTAGATACCTTTTGTCAGTTCCCCAAAGCACAACGACATACGGCTGCCATTTAGAACTAGGACTGGACCACATATCGGATATTATAAAAATCCAGCCCAAAATGCTGTGGCGGCTTATCTGGACCACTGAACAGTGTGAGCTAACCCGTTCCCTCATTGAGGAATGCATGTTACTTGATAATACCCAAAAGATCAGATGGTTAGCTTACATAAAGTCCTTTTTTAATGATATAGGCCTGCAGAGATATTTTACTCACCCAGACACTATCTCTGAAATACCCAGAAGAGAGCTAAAAAGGATCTCTCTCCTTCATCTGGGCGACCTTCGATTGGTTCAAGAAATAGGAAAGCGTTCAGTGCAACAACTGCTGACCATTCAAACCACCTTTTCGATTCAGCCATATCTGAAGTACAACCTAACCCAATTTGAGAAATGTTTCTCACTCGATTCAGATTGACTATATTTCACAGGCTGGTCTCTTTCCCAAAGCAGAATGACTGGACTAAGAATTTGCCACCATGTCCGTGCGACCAAAACTCTCCACAATCTTCAATCCATGTTTCCCTGTTCTGCAAATTTTATGAGGCTCCACGCAGACGATGAATTCTCCCGTTACTGAGACAAATGGGACTTCGATCCTGCCGCCCAGCATACCTAGCACTTCAGTTGTTAGAAAATGAACTATATGCTAAATCCATTGCCCGTTTTTTAAAATTTTGTGTAAATCATCGTCCTGATCTAAATTAATTAATGATTGTCCTATTTTTTAATCATACTAGGTATTCTCCTTTTTAAATGATTTTAACTGGAACCACGTTAAATTTGTACTTTTATGTTTTTTTTCGAATAATGAAAACCGAATAAAGATTTTGACTGACTGAGTACCTCTGGTAGTCTGGGCCTACTGGCAGAATAGGCCACAAGTTTGGAGGCCTATGGCAAAAGCACAGTGGAAGGTTCCACAAAATGGCCGCCACCACATGGCCTGGCCACCCACAACAACATGAAAAGAAAGAAAAGACAGACAATGCAGGCCTGTGGCAAAAGCACAATGTTTGGCTACACAAAATGGCCACCACCCACATGGTCAGCCCACCCAAAACAAGAAAGTACATACAAAGGACAGGAACAGGAAGTTGGAATGTCTGGGGTACTTCCTTCCTCTTTTTAAAAAAATGTGAAAACAGAAAAATGACACAATGCTCCAAAAACTACAACCAAATGACAACCTGCTTGCCAGATTGCACATTCGGCGTGTTCGGCATCGTGAACTGTACAAAAAGTCATTATTGCGTGCGTGAACACGCAGATTGAGCAACCGACAAAAACTGTAAGTTTGCGTTGTCGCGCTGTGCAAAGTTACCAAAACTACGCGAGCTGAACTCCAAGGGTTACCTGCTTGCAGAAAAGACCTATTTATTTAACATACATCCAAAAACTGAGATTCCATTCCAAAAAACACATTTTGCAAATCAATCCAAAGCCATCCATGCTATACATGATGTTAAAAATTAAACAGACAACACAAAAATAGTTGTTTAACTTTCATGCACCCATGATGACTGATGATGAGTACCTCTGGGCCTACTGGCAGAGTAGGCCCCAAGCTTTGAGGCCTATGGCAAAAGCACAGTGGTTGGTCCCACAAAATGGCTGCCACCACATGGCCAGCCAACCCACAGAAAGTACATACAATGAACTCCAGTATGCCTACACTAAGTATATGACTCCTAGGGTTAACTATTGTCTGAAAAGCCCCTATTTAATTATGACACACCCAAAAACTGAAATTCCACTTCAAAAAACACAGTTTGCAATTCAATCCAATGCCATTCATGATGTTTAAAAACTTGAAATTCAACAGACACCACAGAAACATGGTTGGACCCATGGGTACCTCAGGGCCTACTGGCCGAAATTTCAAAGAAATACAACTTGGCCCTTCATGAAAGTACAGGCCTCCCACAACAATGCTTTTTAAAAAAGATGAAAAGCCAAGAAAACTGTAGGTAAAAAAAAGCCCCAATCAAACAAACATGTACACCAATTCTCCAACTTACTTGTAAAATAAAATTTTAAATCCAAAAGTTCTCAATAAATCCAATTCAATGATATGATGCAGCAGACATACACAAAAAGTGATCCTTCCAGCTCCAAATCCAAATGAAAGTGAACAGCAAATGGACAGAGCACTGGGAGGAGCCTGCTGGACAGGAACAGGAAGTTGGAGACTTAGGGGCACTTTCTTCCTCTTGAAAAAAAGAGTAGAAAAAAAGACTACAGCCAACTCACAATCTGAGGGGTTTTTCTGAGCAAAATGATAATTTTCGAGAAGGTTTTATCGTGCTCGAGAGATATTCTGTGCCAGATTGTAGTTTCTGCGTGTTCAGGAAGGTGATTTTACCAACACTGTGCCGGAAGGAAGATAGCGCGTCCGAATGACGTGTTCGCTCGTCCGAATGACGTGATCGTGTTTGCACAGTCTCGCGGGATTGTGTGGGCCGGATTCCAAATCTTGTGGCGCATGCAACCGGGAGAGAAAATAGAGTCGGCGAACGCAGAATCATGGTAAGTCGTTACCGCGCACGCGAGAACGCATATTGAGCACGTGAGGAAGAAAAACAACTACGCTACAGATTGCAAAGTATTCGACAACTTCGCGCTCTATGCGAAGTGCGAAGTTGCCAAAACTTCGCAAACTCCGCGAGCGGAGCGTAGTTCACCGACCAGGATTAGTTATTTTGCATAACACTAGTTGCGAAAAGTTCCCGAAATGACTCTATGACACATTTCATAATCAAACCCTATTCTTGGCAAAAATGTAGCTTGAGTACATGGGGACAATGCAAACAAGCAAAACATGAGTGTTTGTGGTGCTTGAGTTTTTGCACTAATGTTTTTGTGCAAAATGAGTCCTCGCATATAGAATGGACATGAATGCACATTTCATGCTAAAATAGACCACTAAATCCTCCTAGCATTTTGTGTAATCACACATAATCTCGAGTTTCTGCCGTTTTGCGTAGTTACGCAAAACCAGTTACGGGAATTTCACACACCACATATATAGACCCTTTTTTGGTGATCTGATCTAGGTACATGCCATGTGAGGTGCTTTCCTGTAATGTTAGGGTGCGGCTGTAGGTCCTATCAATCCATGGGGCATAACTCCTGTTACAAATTGCTCATAGACCGTTAATCATATTTTGGAGTCAAGAAACAGGTTTATTATTACCATACTAAAATGTAATAATTTTGAACATGGCTCTTGCAGACTTTGATTAATCCCACTGTGTGATTGCAAATTCAAATTTTAATTACGTTTGTAATTATGTATATATAATATAAAAGTGAACTCTATAGTGTTTTGGTATGTAATATCTCACCAATCTGTTGCTACTCTTTTCTGGTTTTGAGTATCTGCTTCAATCGAACCCAATCAAGCACAGAAATACGGCTGAGATGCCCTTGCTAACAAAAAAGTGTTCTCTGGAACGTTCTGTAGATTAATACCAATTTCCAAACCTTACAAGAAATATAAAATAACTCTGAGGTTAGTTTGCACTTTATTTTTTTTCTCTCTTTCCGGCATATGCATGTCCTTCCAAGCTCTCTCACTACATTACACAACTAAGAGGCATTTTATCAACACACAGCACTAAATATCAGTGAGCGCGATTAGCTCTATTTTTCTTATCGCTGGATTAAATCGCTGAGGTAACGCGTTATCATCAACATTTATCTCCACAGCGATAACAAATCCAGCGATAGCAGCAAAATAAGGGGACAACGCTGGAAATCTAGCGATACTAATGCGGCGACAAGGGAATCGTTGGTAATAGGGAGATGTGGCCTCAGAATCCACCTCCCATTCTAAATATAGCTAAGTCTGACATTTGGCAGACGTTAGATTACGGCAATTACTGCCCTTAGCGCAGCTTTTTTATCACTATGGGTGTCCCGGACCGGCTTGGTAATACGGAGAAGTGCAGTTAGCGACATTTTTGGTGTTTTTTTGATACGAAACGCCCACTTTGCATCTCATTAGAGATACACAGCGAGGCGTCGGTAACAAGGCTGTTAACATGCGCTAATGCATGTTAGCATTGCCTTGTTAATAGGGCGAAAACATTATCTCCTCTTTTTTGGCTTTTAAAGCCAAAAAAGCGGAGATAAGACCCTTGATAATATGCTTCTAAGATCACTACAGCGCTATTTGAACCTTATTTGAAGATAGTCACTAATCAGTTCCATCGGTTTCTGCTGGTTAGATTCAGGTTCAATCTAATACATCTTACTCTGGGTGAATTTCCACAATGGGGGAAACCGGAGGACACTGCAGCATGTTCATGCGACAGGTTCTCGACACAAGACACTCTTCATCTCGTAATGTTTTGTGAGAAATTTGCAAAAGCACGTAAAACATTTTTAAATCCAATTCTTCGTGAAGTTGGTTTCGTGCAAGTGAGGCCTGCCCTTTTGTATCTGCAAATGTTAAGTAGTGTGCGTGTTATCTTTAGTGTAGCGAGCTTCCTGATGGCGGCGGCTCGAGTAAATAACAAGAAAAAACCTGCTCTTATGTAATTGTATATTAGGATGTAAAAGGGGTTTGTGGTCTTATTGAATAAGAGAACGTTACCGATGCACTTTAAATGTAAGACACCCCGTGAAGCACTTTACATTGTAAATATTGTATATATCATAGGTAGATTATATGTCTGATCTTTGCGTTTTTGAACTAATGTATATATATATATATATATATGAATTTTAATTAACTCGAATGCCTTTTACCTATTGTTTTTAATTAACTCTTGTTCTAAGGATGTATGCACTATTTCTCTTTTTGTGATTTTAATTAATCGAAATAAAGATTGTTTGACTGACTGACTGACTGACTGACACTACAGCACTTTACGTTATTACATATCGAAATACATTTAGCGGGTACCAGTGACCTTGGCTTGTAGTCAACTCTTCGCTCTGTTTATGGGCACTTTTTACAAGCCATTTAGTTCAACAGGCAAAGACCTAAATGTTTGTATACAAAAATATAAGGGCAATCTATCCTTCCTTCCACTTGCAGGCACACTCCTAACACCACTTATGGTCACCCTTGTCCCTTGTTGCTTGCAGTACCTTGACAGGCATGCATACCACTGCACAGCCGCAGGCCCACGTTTCTTCTTGGGTTTTTAGAGTCAGTCAAGGTCAGTATCACATATATCGAGCATTGGGAGTGCCAAGTTAAGACACACTTTTTGCTGCCCTTTTGGGCTGACTGACATCTCACGCAGCTGAAGAGGGCTATTTTACCCCCAGTATCACAGAAACGTTCAAGGCATTTGCTGCTTTTGGCTGGGAATATAACAACATGTGTTGACATACCAAAACTAAACAACAGAACATAATACAACAACATACATAAAGTATTCTAAAAACACAATTAAAACATGCCAGGGCACATCACAATGAAAAAAATAAAAACAGAATACAACAACCACAAAATAAATTATGATAATAGCTATACCCCTGCCCCATGTGAGGGAGGCCCTTAGGGAATCCCCCCAAGAGATTAACATCTTTAAAAAACTGGTTTTGTCACCTGTACCACTGTACTTCCATGGAACCTAGGTAGGCCCTGTGAGGCACCATGCTAATATCATACAGGCCAGCATGTACGGGCAACCCTAGGGGGGCTGAACACAGCGCTTGGCTGCAGGCATGTGTTTTGACTAACCTCTTCTCTACAAGGCTGCTTCCTGTGGTCTGGCAAATAACCTGGCTACAGGCAAGGGTATGAGGTCAGACCCCATCATGCACAGTCATGTGCAGCTGGGGTTGGCTATTCTGTGATGGGCAGGGACAGTTCTAGGGCAGTGTGATTAGTGCCACCGCACCAGGCACTGAATTTGGGGGGGGATAAGAGGGGATACTGTGTTTTCAAGAACAGTATGTTTTAAAAGTACCTCCTGCCATGCTCCTTGCCTCCAGCAATTTTCAGGTATCAAAGGCAATGGTCCCTCACCAGAGATGGTTTATTGATTCAATCAAGCTTATAATCATAAGTTCCTAGATGTGAGCTTACATCATTGGCTCAAGGTATTCAATACATCCATTTAGATTAAAAATGCAACAACCCAGATTGTCATAGTGGAGAATAAACAGTTTTATTCCACCAACTTCCAATAGTCTTTTAACTTTTTTCAAAATCAACTCTAGTCACTTTTAGGTACACAGAGAGGTTGCTCAAAAGTACGCGCAAAAGGAGAGGTGCTCAAGAATTAACGAGGTGAGTGAAAAGGAGCAAAAATATGTGACATTTTAAAACCATATAGAAACATAGACTGGTTCACTAATTCCAATCAAGCGTGCCTTGGCCACATAAACTATTACCACATAATACATTATAATTAAGAATTTCTTTTTCAGCACCTTTTTACAGATTGGGGTTATGCGTGGTCCAAGAGGGTATGGGGCGTCGACGTTTCGACCCGACTTAGTGCTGGGGGATTAGTGGGAGCCTCAGCTTGCCGGTCTTCTTCCGGACAAAAGGGCAACCTCTGTACCAGAGTGACGTCAACCTCCTAAGTATAAATGGTAAGGTGTAAGGGTTGTGCATAATTGTAACATTGCATTAAACAGACTGTGCTGGTATTGCACTGTCAAAGACTCACCCATGTGGGGATCAGGGCAGTCAGGATAGTTAATATTCCAAGCAGGGCATCTTATGGTGTTTCACAGGTGTATCATATTGCCACACTTCACGTGTGCATCTGCGGCTGTGTAGTTAATCTGTATGTGGAGAAACTCTAATCAAAGTCTGGTAGCCATCATATGGTGAGCTATCAATAAGGTAAGAGCAGTATCACTTACCCTATTCAGATAATACAACCCTTTCTTGATTGGGTGTAGGATGCAGTTTCTGCACATGTGTACTGTATCCACAGATATTAGGGGAGGGGTGGAGTCCTCACCTGTAGTGAGAGGAGCTAACGTCAGTTCAAACCATTAAAATGACAGAAGTAAACAAATAACTGTATTGGTGCACAGCGTGAACTTTCCCTAGTCAGAAGAGGTAGACACTTTCTCATTGTTGTGAGTGCCGACTTAGGTCACTGTAGAGAAATAATAGGCATTAGGTGGTCCTAATATTTCTAGTTCAGTATAAATGGCCTAGCATAGGTCGTGTGTTCACGGGGAGGACTTCTCACCTGCGCGGGTGTGCGTTTTCTATCCGCTTCCGACAATCCTTCAAGCGGAAGCACAGCAGCGAGGACGTTTTTAAAAGTCTCTCCAGCGTGCACGTCCGCCGGTGACACAGCATTCGTGCATGTCGGTACCGGCGTGTAACTAACAACAATGGGTGAAAGACTATGCATTTGGCACCAGCTAACGTGCAATACCAGTTGCCTCAGCACATGTTGTTATTTGCTAGTAGGTGCGATTCTTCCCCGATAATTAATTGTAGGTACAGGACATTACATATTACACATTCAGAGGCTAATTAAACACGGCACAAATTCATCAAAATAGGCATGTTGTATTTAGGTTCTATGGGTCATGGATGAAAGACTCTGCTTGGGGCATCAGCAAGAGTACTGGCCGGTGGTCACGGCATATATTATTATTTCTAATGGTTGCTGGAAACGGTATATACATTGCATATTAGAGAGTACATTTTGTACGTTTCACATTTGAGGATACATTTAAAACAATATACATTGCAACAGATACTCTATATTGTCATATTGTGTATTGGTTCATATACAATATTTGTGACTGCTGTAGCACTGCAGGGTACAGATAATATGTACATGCAGAGGACAAATTGTAAGCATACATAATATACAAAGTTCAATATAGTCTATTAGGGAAAAACAACATTCCTGACTGTTCTATCGTTGTAGGTAGAGCAT